>NW_021963582.1:544503-873211 GCF_901765095.1 Microcaecilia unicolor | reverse complement strand
GGCTGAGCACTGAGGGGAGATATGATTGAGGTCTATAAAAGAGACCAGGGGACGCTCAATGAAATTACATGGAAATACTTTTTAAACAAATAGAAGGAAATGGATAAGGTCTGGAACTCTTTATTGGAGGATGTAGTAACAACAGTTAGCATATCTGGTTTAAAAAAAGACTTCGATAAATTCCTGGAGGAAAAGTCCATCGTCTGTTATTGAAATGGATATGGGGGAAGCCACTGCTTGCGCTGGGATTGGTAGCATGGAATCTTGCCACTATTTGGGTTTTTGCCAAGTACTTGTGACCAGGGTTGGCCACTGTTGGAAACAGGATACTGGGCTAGATGGACCATTGGTCTGACCCCGTATGGCTACTCTTACGTTCTTATGGTTTCGAAAGATAAAAAGGAGAAGCACTCCTGTATGGGGTAGAGGGAGGAAGGGAGGGGAATATGCTTTCAAATGAGGAGGCTGTGTGACCTTGGGTGGCTCAGTGGACCACTCAATTTTGTCCATTCAGTTTGACCCTTGCCTGAGCTTCCCAGACTGCAACCATTCTTTTAATGCCTGTTTCTTGAATCTGTACAGATTTAGAGTCTTTTCTATCAGTGCTGCTAACAAAGCTGATGATTTGTCTTTGCCAGAGTAGCAGGGAACGTCTGTCATCCAGCGTTATTACAGTGCCTGCTGTTGAGTTCCTGCCCTCTCCTGTTTGGACAGCTGTTAAAATAAGAGCCAGGTATGTATTGAAGGGCTTACAGGTTTTATTTAGACAGAGGGGGATGAGGGAAGATGCAATATCCGTAACATTTTACATAAGACTTGCTCTGAGGGAAGATGAGTGGGGCAGAGGTTCCCATAGCTTGTGAGGGGCAAAGTCATCAGTTTATTCTGAACTCTCCCAGGGACAGAGGAGCTAAACTGATAGAGGAGTGACGTCACGTATTAAAGAAGGAACTGAGCCAAACTGAATAAAACTGCTACGGGACAGAGATTGTAGCCAGAAGCGTAGCTAGGTTGTGACGCCAGGGGGAGCAGAGAGGCCTATGCATACACTGCATAGGCACACGCACGCACTGCGTAGCTGCGACGGACTGCCTGAAAAATAGGTGCCGTTGCTGTCTGAAGTCATTTTGGGGGAGCAGTTGCTCCCCTGGCCCCCCACCTAGCTACACCTCTGATTGTAGCGTGGGATTTGTATGACTAGAATTGTCATGAAAAGCCAGAACGAACTAAATGCTCAAAAGTTAGGGAACATAACAAATTTAGCAATTACCAAAAACGCTGGAGAAAAAGACCTCAGGACTTATAATCTGGGTCACTACACCCAACATTTTTTATTTTATTACATTTGTACCCCGTGCTTTCCCACTCATGGCAGGCTCAATGTGGTGGGCAATGGAGGGTTAAGTGACTTGCCCAGAGTCACAAGGAGCTGCCTGTGCCTGAAGTGGGAATGGAACTCAGTTCCTCAGGACCAAAGTCCAACACCCTAACCACTAGGCCACTCCTCCACTGTTGCTACTATTTGAGATTCTACATGGAATGTTGCTATTCCACTAGCAACATTCCATGTAGAAGTCGGCCCTTGCAGATCACCAATCTGGCTGCGCAGGCTTCTGCTTCTGTGAGTCTGACGTCCTGCGTGCAGGACATCAGACTCACAGAAACAGAAGCCTGCGCAGCCTTCTACGTGGAATAGCAACATTCCATGTAGAATCTCCAATAGTATCTATTTTATTGTTGTTACATTTGTAGATTCCATGTAGAGTCTCCAATAGTAGCAACATTCCATGTAGAATCTCCAAAAGTATCTATTTTATTTTTGTTACATTTGTACCCTGCGCTTTCCCACTCATGGCAGGCTCAATGCGGCTTACACGGGTCAATGGAGGGTTAAGTGACTTGCCCAGAGTCACAAGGAGCTGCCTGTGCCTGAAGTGGGAATTGAACTCAGTTCCTCAGGACCAAAGTCCACCACCCTAACCACTAGGCCACTCCTCCACTGTTGCTACTATTTGAGATTCTACTGTTCCACTAGCAACATTCCATGTAGAAGTCGGCCCTTGCAGATCACCAATGTGGCCGCGCAGGCTTCTGCTTCTGTGAGTCTGACGTCCTGCAGGACGTCAGACTCACAGAAACAGAAGCCTGCGTAGCCTTCTACATGGAATGTTGCTAGTGGAATAGCAACATTCCATGTAGAATCTCCAATAGTAGCAACATTCCATGTAGAATCTCCAATAGTATCTATTTTATTTTTGTTACATTTGTACCCTGCGCTTTCCCACTCATGGCAGGCTCAATGCGGCTTACATGGGTCAATGGAGGGTTAAGTGACTTGCCCAGAGGACACAAGGAGCTGCCTGTGCCTGAAGTGGGAATCCAACTCAGTTCCCCAGTTACCCAGGACCAAAGTCCACCACCCTAACCACTAGGCCACTCCTCCACTCCACACATAAGCTTCGGAGCCCAATAAATCTTATCATTGTCAAAATATGTTATCATTAATCATTTAACAATAAAAATGTTTCAATTAAAATCTTTTTTCCCCCGAAGTTTTTATGTTTTCATTAGCTTTCAAAGGCAATTCCATATTCAGACCAGAAGTGAGCAAATGTTGGCATACCAGAATATATAACGCCCAGGCCCCGGCTGAGGAGGAAGATGAGGAGGAGGCGGTGAAGTTCGAGAAGCGGAGTACGGCCGGGCTGGAGGTGCAGCTCCAGGGCTTCGGGCCGCGGAGGAAGCCGGGCAGGGACGTCAGGTGGTGCGGGACGGTGGTGATGTGCGCCTCCTTCTTGGGCCTGATAGGGTCAGGGGCACAAGCCCAAAAGAATATTGGAACAGCTGAGGATTGTGTGCAATTCCCCACAAAAGCAAAATAAGGGATACGAGGAGGAGCCAGAGATCCACCACAAAGGCAGTTGCTTCCCAAACTTGGCCCTGGAGGCTCCACAACCAGTTCAGATTCTCAGGATATGTTAAATTGTACAGCGCTGCGTAACCCTAGTAGCGCTTTAGAAATGTTAAATAGTAGTAAATAGTAGTACTTACTACTTAACATTTCTAAAGCGCTACTAGGGTTACGCAGCGCTGTACAATTTAACATAGAAGGACAGTCCCTGCTCAAAGAGCTTACAATCTAATAGATAAGAGTGAGACAAATATAGGACAATCAAGCCATTGTGACATCACTGATGAGGTTGGCTCTTAGGCATTGGTGGAATGAGGCATTATGACATCACAATCTCAGCTCTGGTTAAATCACTGCTATATGTAATACTACTACTACTACTTAACATTTCTAAAGCACTACTAGGGTTACGCAGCGCTGTACAATTTAACATAGAAGGACAGTCCCTGCTCAAAGAGCTTACTACTACTACTACTATTTAGCATTTCTATAGCGCTACAAGGCATACGCAGCGCTGCACAAACATAGAAGAAAGACAGTCCCTGCTCAAAGAGCTTACAATCTAATAGACAAAAAATAAATAAAGTAAGCAAATCAAATCAATTAATGTGAACGGGAAGGAAGAGAGGAGGGTAGGTGGAGGCGAGTGGTTACAAGTGGTTACGAGTCAAAGGCAATGTTAAAGAGGTGGGCTTTCAGTCTAGATTTAAAGGTGGCCAAGGATGGGGCAAGACGTAGGGGCTCAGGAAGTTTATTCCAGGCGTAGGGCGCAGCAAGACAGAAGGAGCGAAGTCTGGAGTTGGCAGTAGTGGAGAAGGGAACAGATAAGAAGGATTTATCCATGGAGCGGAGTGCACGGGAAGGGGTGTAGGGAAGGACGAGTGTGGAGAGATACTGGGGAGCAGTACAATCTAAAGGACAAGTGAACAGTCAGTCCGATAGGGGCAGTCCAATTGGGGCAGTCTAGATTACCTGAAAGGTAAGAGTTAGGTGCCGAAACATAAGTGAAAGATAAAAGCATTCCAATGACAGTTTTCGATCATTAGAAGAATGTTAAAGTTTAATGCAAATAAGTGCAGTGCATTTTTACAAACGGACCCAGGAGAAGGACAATTGCTGTCTGATTTTTTTTTAATCACTTGGACCAGTTGCGGTAAACATA
Source organism: Microcaecilia unicolor (assembly GCF_901765095.1). Classification (NCBI taxonomy): domain Eukaryota; kingdom Metazoa; phylum Chordata; class Amphibia; order Gymnophiona; family Siphonopidae; genus Microcaecilia; species Microcaecilia unicolor. The sequence continues at coordinate 869,138 of NW_021963582.1, read as the reverse complement.
GAAACCCAACAGCAGATAAGGGCCAAATGGCCCCTCCAGTCTGCCCATCCTCAATAACCACAAGTACTTAAATGACTGTGCCATATTTTCCCTATCCCTCCTACATATTCAGGTCATCAAGTCTCTTCTCATACATCTTGTCGTGCAAACCCCTGTACCATTTTTGTTGCTTTCCTCTGACCGCTTCGTCAATTTATGTCCTCAGTGAGATGTAGCCTCCAAAACTGAACAAAATACTCCAAGTAAGGCCTCACTGATGAATTGTAAAGGGGCATTAAACATCCTTTTTTTCTGCTGGTTATACCTCTCTCTGTGCAGTCTTACATCCTTCTGACTACTGCCACCCCCTCAGACCAGTGGCGTAGGAAGAGGGGGGGGGGGGGTGGGAGGAGCAATCCACCCGGGGTGGACGCGCTTGGGGGGTGCCGGCCCCGCTGGTTCCCTGCTCCCTCTGCATTTCCGGGGCAGAGAGAGCAGGGAACCAGCGGGGCCGACGCAGCTCCGAGTGACGTGCACTCGGGGCGGATCGGCCCTCCCGCAGGTAAGAATGCGGTCCGGGGGGGGTTGCACAGTGGCGACCCGCCCCGGGTGCCATTAGCCCTCGCTACGGCACTGCCTCAGACACTATCACCCCAAGGTCTGTCTCCTGAGCTGTCTCTTCCCTCTTATCTCAAATGTCTCCTTTGCATTTCTACACCCCATGTGCATCAGCCTGCACTTCTTTGCATTAAACTTTAACATTCTTCTAATGCTTGTAGGTCTCTTCTCATGTTTTGTACTCCTTCTGTGGTGTCCACTCTGTTCATATCTTCGTGCAATGTTACTCACAAATATATTAAATAGAATCGATCCCAGTACTGATCATTGAGGCACTCCACTACTCACCTTCCTTTCCTCCAAGGAAATTCCGTTCACCATCACCCTTCTGACATCTGTCAGTCATAAGTACATAAGTAATGCCACACTGGGAAAAGATCAAGGGTCCATCGAGCCCAGCATCCTGTCCATGACAGTGGCCAATCCAGGCCAAGGGCACCTGGCGAGCTTCCCAAACGTACAAACATTCTATACAATCAAGCCATTGTGACATCACTAATGAGGTTGGCTCTTATTGGTGGAATGAGCCACTATGACATCACAATAGGTTAAATCACTGCTCTATGTAATAAAAGTGAGCCAAGTAGAGGACATAAGTACATACGTAATGCCACACTGGGAAAAGACCAAGGGTCCATCGAGCCCAACATCCTGTCCACGACAGCGGCCAATCCAGGCCAAGGGCACCTGGCAAGCTTCCTAAACGTACATTCTAAACATGTTATTCCTGGAATTGTGGATTTTTCCCAAGTCCATTTAGTACTTGTCCTTTAGGAAACCGTCCAACCCCTTTTTAAACTCTGCTAAGCTAACCACCTTCATCACTTTCTCCAGCAACGAATTCCAGAGTTTAATTATACGTTGGGTGAAGAAAAGTTTTCTCCGATTTGTTTTAAATTTACTACACTGTAGTTTCACTGTAGTCAACCAATTTCCAATCCAGTTCACCACTTTGTTGTCCTAACTTCAGCCAATTCAGGAGCCTTCTTTGAAAAACCATCTCAAACACTTTGCTGAAATGCTTCCATTGCCAACTCCAGACTTCGTTCCTTTTATCTTGCTGCACCGTATGCCTGAAATAGACTTCCTGAGTCGGTATGACAAGCTCCATCTTTGGCCATATTCAAATCTAGGCTAAAAGCCCACATTTTTGAGGCTGGTTTTAACTCCTAACTCCTATTCTCCTGTTCAGTACCCATGGAAGTAAATAATTCCCCTATCCCTTATTTGTCCTGTTTGTCTTGTCTTGATTAGGTTGTAAGCTCTGTCAAGCAGGGACTGTCTCTTACATGTTTAGTGTATAGCATTGCATATGTCTAGTAGTGCTATAGAAATGATTAATAGTAGCAGTAGTAGATATTCAAGAAGATTGCATCTAGAATGTCCTTTATCCAGTTCTCTGGTCATCCAGTCAAAGAAATCAGATTCGTTAGGCAGGATTTTCCTTTGGTAAAACTATGTTGCCTGTGCATTCTAGAAGTTAACTATCCTATCCTTCAGCAGCATCTCCATCATTTTTCCAACTACTGAAGTGAGGTTTACTGGCCTGTAGTTTTCCCCACTTCTTTCTTGTCTCCATTTTTGTGAAGATGGACCACATCAGCTCATCTCCAATCCTGTGGAACCTCTCCTGACTCCAAAGACCTATTAACTAAATCTTTAAGAGTTCCTGGCAGGATTTCTGAGTTCCCTCAACATTCTGGGATGTAACATAGTAGATGACGGCAGAGAAAGACCTGCACGGTCCATCCAGTCTGCCCAACAAGATAAACTCATATGTGTTACTTTTTGTGTATACCTTACCTTGATTTGTACCTGTGCTCTTCAGGGCACAGACCGTGTAAGTCTGCCCAGCACTATTCCCGCCTCCCAACCACCTGCCCCTCCTCCCAACCACCGGCTCTGGCACAGACCGTATAAGTCTGCCCAGCACTATCCTCACCTCCCAACCATCAGCCCTGCCTCCCAACCACCGGCTCTGGCACAGACCGTACAAGTCTGTCCAGCACTATCCCTGCCTCCCAACCACCAGTCCCGCTGCCCACCACCGGCTCTGGCACAGACCATACAAGTCTGTCCAGCACTATCCCTGCCTCCCAACCACCAGCCCCGCCTCCCACCACCAGCTCTGGCACAGACCGTATAAGTCTGCCCAGCACTATCCCCGCCTCCCAACCACCAGCCCCGCCTCCCGATCTTGACTAAGCTCCTGAGGATCCATTCCTTCGGCACAGGATTCCTTTATGCTTATCCCACGCATGTTTGAATTCCGTTATCGCTTTCATTTCCACCACCTCCCGCGGGAGGGCATTCCAAGCAGTCCCACAACTTTGTCAACCTTCAGCTTTTCGGGTTGTTAATTAACATTTCCTTCCGTGAGCGGTGCAATGTTCACTACATTCCAGATATATCCTTGATAGATTCGATTCAATTCTTGTATACCACTAATATCCCCTTTCCAGGGTTCAGTATGGTTTACATTCTAGGTGAGACCAACAGCAGATAATGTTAGTGTGAGGTTTGAGAAACATTAGAGACCATTGGATTAAGGCAAGAAACTAATATGCATAATACTAGGAAGTAGAAGTCATGATGGATTGTTATGAGCAGTCTTGGGAAGAGGAAGATTTTTAACCTCTTCCAGAAGTTGAGCTAGCAGTTTTCCTTTTCCAGGATTTTCCTTTGTGAACACAGAAGTATGTGTTTTTTGCTATCCGCTTTTTCCTCATTACTTTCCACATAGCGGGTCTCAGCATCTTCAGACTTACAATGCCATTTCTAGCCTTCCTCCTTTCTCCCAACATATCTGAAAAGAGTCTTGTCACCTCTCTTTCCATCTTTAACCGTTTTTTTTTTCTTCCACTGTGCTTTGCTAGCCGTTTTTTTTTTCCTGTTGCTTCATTGAGTTTTACCTGGTAATCTTGTCTGTGTCCTCTTCTTGCTTCTTTTTCAACCCACTTATCTGGTGAACCTTTTTTTACATAAAGAATTGTTCTCAGAGAAAATCTTTCTTCACCCAACGCGTAATTAAACTCTGGAATTCGCTGCCAGAGAATGTGGTGAAGGCGGTTAGCTTGGCAGAGTTTAAAAAGGGGTTGGACGGTTTCCTAAAGGACAAGTCCATAAACCACTACTAAATGGACTTGGAAAAAATCCACAATTCCAGGAATAACATGTATAGAATGTTTGTACATTTGGGAAGTTTTTTGCCAGGTGCCCTTGGCCTGGATTGGCTGCTGTCGTGGACAGGATGCTGGGCTCGATGGACCCTTGGTCTTTTCCCAGTGCGGCATTACTTATGTACTTATTCTCCCACTTCTCCTGTGTTTACTCATGCTGTCAGCTTTTTCAGGTGTTCTCCCATTCTACTGAAGTCAGCAGGTTTGAAATCCAGTCCTTTGGGGTTTGTGTGTCTGCACTCTGCTTTACCTCTTGTATCAAACCGTATCGTGTGATTATCGCTGTTGCCTAGGTAGACACCCACCTGGACGTTACAAACAACCTTAAATACATTTAAGAAGGAACTGAAGACAACGGAGTTTCAGCAAATTTATGGTGATGACTAGAGATACCCAAAAGACAGGTGTTCTTGCTGGATTATGAATTTGATTATAGTAAAACGTGCTGACTGATTGAGCTATTGTTGTAATTTTTTGCTAGGTTTGATGTTTTAACGGCTACCTGATTGTTTGTCTTGGTCATGTTATTGTTCTTGAATTATACTGTATATGCTTTTACTGTAAAGAGCCACGGATTTTAGATTAAGCAGTCTATAGGTTTTGAAAATATATAAACATTTTTTTTCCATTTGTGAGCATTAGATACAGCATCACCCCTTCCCTCAAGGGTTTCATCACTGTTTTTTTTATTTGTACGCCGTACTTTCCCACTCATGGCAGGCTCAATGTGGCTTAGGTACTTATTTGTAGCTGGGGCAATGGAGGGTTAAGTGACTTGCCCAGAGTCACAAGGAGCTGCCTGTGCCCTTGGCCTGGATTGGCCGCTGTCGTGGACAGGATGCTGGGCTCAATGGACCCTTGGTCTTTTCCCAGTATGGCATTACTTATGTACTTATGTGCTTGCAGTGGGAATTGAACCCAGTTCCCCAGGACCAAAGTCCACCACTCTAACCACTAGGCCACTCCTACCACTCTGAGCAGGGCACTTTGAAAGGCATCCATGATCCATCAGATTCTGCAGATAGGAACATCTCTCAAGTCACATCAGGCAAGTTGAAAACTCCAAACAGCAGTACCTCCCCTTTCATTTCCACCTTATGGGTATCTTTGAACAGATTTTGTCCAGCTTCTCCATCTGGGACCAAAGGTCTGTAGATACAGTTCCATCTTCTCTTCCCAGGACGATCTACATCATGTCCTCTTTTCACCACTTCCCTTGCATTTCAGCCACATCAATATTGTTTTTCGTGTACAGTGCCACACTTCCACCCCCCTTCAGCCCTCCCTTTTCTTCCTCTGAAGATTATAGCCCAGTATGTTTGCATCATTGAACCATGTCTCTGTGATAGTAACAACATCCAAGTTTGCCTCAGACATAAGGATTGGCAAATCTTGAACCTTGTTTATTTATTGCATTTGTATCCCACATTATCCCACCTCTTTGCGGGCTCAATGTGGTTTACAGAGTTTTGTTATGACATTGTTATTCCAGAATATCAGATACAATTAGTAACATAGTAACATAGAAGATGACGGCAGAAAAAGACCTGCACGGTCCATCCAGTCTGCCCAACCAGATGAACTCATGTGTATACCTTACCTTGAATTGTACCTGTCCTTTTCAGGGCACAGACCATATAAGTCTGCCCAGCAGTATTCCCGCCTCCCAACCACCCGTCCCCGCCTCCCATCACCGGCTCTGGTACAGACCGTACAAGTCTGCCCTCCCCTACCCTCGCCTCCCAACCACCACCCCCTCTTCCCCCCACCTGCCCCGCCACCCAATTTCAGCTAAGCTTTTTGAGGACATGTCCGGGCGTCCGGACGGATTTGACCAGCCTGCCGTTTGTCCGGATTCTGGACAAACGGGCTGGCTGGCGGGGGCGGAGGCGGGACTCCCTTCCCCTCCCCTTACGCTACTATCCCTGGTGGTCTAGAGGTACCCCTTTGTCTTCGGGGCAGGAAAGAAAGAGCCCCCTCTTTCCTGCCCGGAGCGCTGCTGCCCTGCCGGCTCTCGGCGTTTCAAAATGGCCGCCGAGAGTGACGTCTTGCGAGGTTGCTTCAACTCTCGGCGACCATTTTGAAATGCTGAGAGCCGGACTCACACAGGATGTAGCAGGGCAGCTAGCAGCAGCGCTCAGGGCAGGAAAGAGGGGGCTCTTTCTTTCCTGCCCCGAGCGAAGAGGTACCTCTAGACCACCAGGGATAGTAGCGTAAGGGGAGGGGAGGTGACAGGGGGGAGGGAAGGTGATGGGGGGAAGAGGGGGCGACCGGGGGCGTGGCAATAGCGTGAAAGGGGCGGGGTGATGGCATGAAAGGGGCGGGGTGAGGGCGTGAAATGGGGCGGGGCAAGTGTCCTCTTTTTATGAGGACAAAAAATGGTAACCCTACAATAAGGGGCTCATTTTCAAAGCACTTAGAGCAGAAGTTTTCAACCCAGTACTCGGGGCACAACCAGCCAGTGGGTGTTTTCAGGATATCCCTATTGAATTCAATGGAGATTTCCTGAAAACCCGGAGTGGCTGGGTACGCCCCAAGGACTGGGTTAAGAACCTCGGGCTTAAGACAGAAAGTACCATAGGTACTATGGTACGTTGTGTGTCTAAGTGCATTGAAAATGATCCCTTAAATAAGGTAAATTTGAGAGCAGCAAATTAAAAACATAATAGGAATACCATGAAACAGTATCAAAACATATACACATATAACAGACATATAATACGATATCAGCATAATACTAAGGAAACATCTATTTATTTATGTAAAATATTTGTAACCCGCATATCTATCATTCTGAGCAGGAAACAATTTACACTCATAATCTAATAAGCAGAGAATTAGAACATTAAAATTACTACGATATTAATGCTTTTCTACAATACGGCTTACTGTATAGTTGAGGGGCCAAGTGCATATAGATGGGGACAAGATGGGTGGTGCAGAGTCAGTTGGGCTAAATAGATGGGTGCCTAACTCAAGTCAAGCTCTTTGTACAGTTAAACAACATAGTTTCATTCAATGTGGAAACTCAAGCGTTTAAAACCATCCTTCCCAAGAGATGTTTTCCGTAATTTAATTCAATCAATGGTATTAAGCCACGTTGATTACTGCAATGGAATCTATGCGGGATGTAAGGCACAACTCACAAGGAAACTCCAGATGGCACAAAACACAGCAGCCAGATTGATATTTGGTAAGACACGATTCCAAAGCGCCACACCACTCCGTGAAAAATTGCACTGGCTTCCTATCAAAGAACGCATCTCTTTCAAAATCTGCACCTTAGTCCATAAGATTATCTATGGTGAAGTCCCAGGTTACATGATTGACCTAATCAATCTCCCAATCAGAAATAGTACCAATTTATCACGGTCTTACCTGAATCTCCATTACCCAAATTGCAAAGGACTAAAATACAAGACAACCCATGCGTCCAACGTCTCTTACATAAGCACGCACCTATGGAACGTATTGCCACAAGTGGTGAAAACAACTTATAACCACCTAAAATTCAGAAAATTATTAAAGATCCACCTATTCGGAAAGGCATATCCGAATGACCCAACTTAAGTGATTCAACCCTGCAACACTTCACTATCAAAGATCGTACTGGACATTGACAAACTCTTTTACTGCAACCTAACCAACTTGATTGAATCTTATCTTCCCTATCCCAATACAACATTTTGTACTAATCCCGTACCGGAATTGGCGAATGCCTTCATGGTATTATGTAAGCCACATTGAGCTACTACTATTTGACATTTCTAAAGCGCTACTAGGGTTACGCAGCGCTGTACAATATAACATAGAAGGACAGTCCCTGCTCGAAGAGCTTACAATCTAATGGACAAATGTACAGACAATCAAGTAGTGGCAGTCAAATTGGGGCAGTCTAAGGTTAGGTGCCGAAGGCAACATTGAAGAGGTGGGCCTTGAGCAATGACCTGAAGATGGGCAGGGAGGGGGCCCAGTGTAGGGCCACAGAAAGTTGATTCCACGCATAGGGTGAGGCGAGGCAGAATGGGTGGAGCCTGGAGTTGGCGGTGGTGGAGAAGGGTGCTGAGACTGCAAATATGTGGGAAAATGTGGGATACAAATGTAACAAATAAATAAACAGTTTGCAGCAAAGGTAGTCCAGGTGCAGAGTTTACGCAGGTAATACAGAGCCTTTGACAGGGCTGGGATTAGAACCGAGTCACATGTAGATAGAGTTGGACCTTGAATTCTCTTGTAGGACTTTCTAATCAGTTATTGCCCTGTCCATCCTTCCCATGGGACAGTCCTTATGGTCTGTTATTTGTCTGCAAATTTTAATTGCTAAGGAAACACAGCCCTTTCTCACACACTGCACTAAAGTGCCCCTCAGATGAGGCAGTGATCCTGTTCTGTTTACAGGGACATGATTTAGCAGCTGGTTCTCTGCATCGCTGGCTTTTCTAGTGCCTCACCAGCTGTTTCAATAAAAAGCAGGGAAAATAGTGAACTGTCCAATGTCAAAAGTAATTGAAAGGTTTTTCCAAACAAACAAGATAACAATGCCCAGCACCAACACCCCATTTCCTCAGGCTGCCTGCCCCGTGCTGACTCTCACAGAATTAGACTGAGTGATGAGCAATTTACAAGCAGGATCATTTGTTACATGTCTTTTGCACTGGAGCTCTCAGAAGTCCATGTGCTGCGGTCAGCAGAAATGACGCCTGAAGGATCCTTTATGCCCCTCACACCAAGGCAAAGACAGAGACCACAGACCATTACTCAGCAAGTTACAGCTTTCTGGGCTCATAGGTGTCTGTATATATTTATTACATAACTTCTAGAACATAAGAGTATCCATACTGGGTCAGACCAATGGTCCATCTAGCCCAGTGTCCTCTTTTCCAAACAGTGGCCAAGCCAGGTCACAAGTACCTGGCAGAAACCCAAACGGTGGCAACACCCCATATTACAAATCCCCAGGCAAGTCAATGCTGGAAACCTACCGCGAGGCTTCAGCATCAGCCCTTAAATGCTGTAGTACATTACAGAAACAGGGGAACATCCCAAAAATACGATTTGTCTTTTAAATAAAAGTCCACTATAATTTTGAAACTGAGCGTTATAAACATATACATTCTTGTCAATTTCCCTTAGCATTTGATTAAATTAGCATACTCAGGGCAGAGGTAAGTTACAAACAGGAGATCCTTGTCTGCTTCCCCATTCCTAATACAAGTTTTTCTGCTTCAGGGGCCTCGTCTGTTCCCAGTTGGCTGAAGCTTCACTACCTTGTCTTTTCCCTTCTCAGCTCCTTAGTTCAGTTTTTACAAAACTAACATGGTTTTCTGATAAGACAACGTTACACTCCAAAGGTATAATACGTCATTGAAAGACATGGAGTAGAGAGACCATCACCAAGCTGTCTTCTCATCATTCATGGAAATGTTACCAGGGTCTGGGGGGATGAGAAGAACCAGTTCAGAAACGAGAGAAATCCTTGTTTACCCATCCTCCTCTGCCTCTCTGTCTGCCAACCTCCCTCTCCCCCTTCCTTTGCTCTGCTCTTGTCCCTCTGATTCTTCACCCTCCTCCCTGCAAAACCACTAAAATGCCACAGCAGCATTTACCACCAAACAGGAAGCCATCTTGGTTTGTTCTAAATACACTACGGCTCAGGTAAGATTCATCACCACAGCAGCTCAGGAATGAAAAAGTCCTCTGGCGAACACTTCTACATTGTTTCCTTTTTTGTTAAGCTGCCCAACCCTGGAGAACTTCAGACTTCTCCTATACACCTAGAATTCCCAGGTCTGGCTTAGAGATCAGTGAACAGAGTCTTACCTACTGTATGTACCTAGCAGTGGGAGATGTTGCTTCTCAGTGCAGTTCTGCCCTCTTCTCACTAGAGGGGGCTCACTGCACATTGATACCCTACAGGATATTGAAACCCTGAAGTGGATGGACTCTGGCCCAGATGCATCAACCAAACCTAAAAAAATGTGAAACGTAAAAGTCCTTAACAAATTTTAAAGAACAAAGAATGCACCAAAAAAACAAGTCTTTAATGCTCGGTATGGTATTGTAAAGTACCATGCATTAAAAATACGTTAAATTGGTGTAAACCCCGTCGGTCATCGGCCCCCAAGGCACGCGCAGAGCAGCCAAGCGTTATGCTGGCTGCTCTGTGCATGCCACAAACGTCAAAACCAAAAAAAAACCCACAAACGCGTGGCTCCCCGCTTTCCCCTGCATAAAATATAAACAAACATTAAAAAGGGATTGGGAGGGGGCAAAGGCACTCATCAGGAGCGTCCTGTATGGACGGCCTTGCCCCCCCCCCCCCCACCTGAGGTCGCCACTGCTCCCGCTTCTCCCTGTATGAAATAAAACTCAAAAAAATCAAAACTTTTGCAGTGCTGGGCCCCCCTCCCTTCCTGTCTCTCTCTTCTCGTTCTCCCACCACTGCTCCGCCTCCCGCCCCTGACTTCGTCACTGCTGCTCCCCCCCTCCACCGGACTCCCCCTCCGCCTTAATGGCCGGTGCAGCGCCTCTCACCTGTGTGTGAAGGCGCTGCACGGGATGGAACAGCAGATCGGCGATCGCTTCTGCCTTCACCGACGTCTCTCGCCTATCAGCTGTTCCATCCCGTGCAGCGCCTTCACACACAGGTGAGGGGCGCTGCACCGGCCATTAAGGCGGAGGGGGGTCCCGTGGAGGGGGGAGCGGCGGTGACGAACTCAGGGGGGCGGGGCATGGGGGCAGAGGATGGCGGGAGGCGGAGCAGTGGTGGGAGGAGAAGAGAGACAGGAAGGGAGGGGGGCCCAGCACTGCAAAAGTTTTGATTTTTATGAGTTTTTATTTCATACAGGGAGAAGTGGGGAGCAGCGGCGACCTCGGGGGGGGGGGGCGGGGGCAAGGCCGTCCATAGAGGGCGCTCCTGACGAGCGCCCTTGCCCCCTCCCAGTCCTTTTTAAATTTTGTATCTGTTTCATTAGTATTGTATGCAGAGGGAAGCGGGGAGCCACGTTTGTGATGTTCATTTTGTTTTTTCAACATGCCAGCTTGGAATTTTAAGGTGCAGGGGGAAGCGGGGAGATGACAGCTCAGGCCTTTACGACTGCTCTGACCATACGTTTAATATGTCCCGGTAAATGATTCGGTGTAATCGTCGGTATTGTTAGTGCATCCCGAATCGTCCACATTACAATGGTAGTTACTCCGTTTTCTTTAGCTGCTTGCTTCGTAGGAAAAAGGCCTTTAATGCATGCAACGGTTAGGAATTTCCTTCCTTAAAGGGTTGTTAGAGGGTCGTTAAGGTTTAGTGCATCTGGCCCTCTGTGACATAAAGGGATAGTTTTGCAACAGCACGGTATGGTGGTGCCTAGGCAGGAAAGGCACACAGACGCTTATGTCGTTCCTGTTTTATATGGACCCCCAGTAAGAACCAGGAGAATGGAAAAAAAAATTGCAGTAGGTAGAATCATAAAAGAGGTGCAGGTAGCCTAACTAGACCACTAACGGGTGAAATATAGCACTTCATTTATTGGGTAGCTCACTCCTGTGATATTTGTGTGCAATTATGTGCTAAGTGAGATCGTGCACCCCTTCAAATACTAATTCCAATGCACTGTCATAAACCAACTGCGCCAGCCCGAAACTTCGATCACAGCAAAATTTGTATAGTAATAATACTACGAAATTTTAGTACTTTTCTCATGAGCCCTGTGTCGGTAAACTTCCAATGCAGAGGGCTGCAATGTTCAAAACACTTGCGAATCATCAGGACAAGACTGCTCTCCCCTGTAGTAAAAGATACGCCTGACAACACGGGTTTCAGATGAGCTTTCCTCAGGGACTTGGGTTAGGGGTTGTCCTTCCTCGACTTTACCACCACTTTTATATGAAAAACATATGTGCCTTTACAAAATAGCCTCCCCCGAAAGCTGCCACATGGCTAAACACATTCAGCTTCTCGTACGTCTATTTTACACATAAGCACCTCTCCCACACAAACTCCTACCCATATACCTCATAAAGTGCATGCTGTGGAGCCCCTCCAGGCTTTCTACGACCAGTGCTGTAAGTGGGTGCCCGCAATGATGCGCCACTTATCAGTGTAAATGTGGAGACGTGTGTATCTGGAAAGGGGAATGTGAATGGGTAGGGTATGCATGGTGCTGCCACTTCCGAGTCCTTTAAGTTACATCCACCATGGCTGCATTTAGGTGCCCGTGGTTATGCCAGGTTGGTCTATGGCTAGTGTAACTGCAGGAGAATCAATGAAAGACACACATCTGGGTACCCGGATGCCATTACTGAATAGACTTGCACAAAACAAGGTGGACACTTGTAAAATTGCCCCGTGTGTTTTACAACCCCAGGCAATTTTATTGTGGATATTTTTTTTACACAAAAATGTCTTGTAAACTCACCCTTATCTAGCTTGCCCATTCTCTTTCCATAGTAAATAGTAAATGACAGCAGATAAAGACCTGAATGGTCCATCCAGTCTGCCCAACAAGATAAACTCATTTTACATAGTATGTGATACTTTATATGAATACCCCAGTTTGATTTGTCCTTGCCTTTCTCAGGGCACAGACCGTAGAAGTCTGCCCAGCATTGTTCCTGTACTAAAAGTTCTGAAGATTCTGGAATCCTAAAGAGTTACAAGATTCCGGAATCCCAATTAGTAGCAACATTCCATGCAGAACCTCAAAGAGTAACATAGTAAATGACGGCAGATAAAGACCTGTACGGTCCATCCAGTCTGCCCAACAAGATAAACTCATTTTTACATGGTATGTGATACTTTATACCTGAGTTTGATTTGTCCTTGCCATTCTCAGGGCACAGACCGTAGAAGTCTGCCCAGCACTGTTCCTGTACTAAGTTCTGAAGCTAACGTCAAAGCCCCTTAAAATTTACACTGCAGCCCATCCCTTATCTATTCAGTCACAATCAGGGCATAGACCGTGGAAATCTGCCCAGCTCCCGTTTTATTTCCAATTACCGGCGTCGCCACCCAATCTCCGCTAAGATTCCATGGAACCATTCCTTCTAAACAGGATTCCTTTGTGTTTATCCCACGCATGTTTGAATTCCACCACCTCCCGCGGGAGGGCACATTCCACGTATTCACCACCCTCTCCGTGAAAAAATACTTCCTGACATTAGCCCTGATTCTGACCCCCTTCAACCTCAATTCATGTCCTCTAGTTCTACCACCTTCCTGTCTCCGGAAAAGGTTCGTATGCGGATTAATTTCCCTACTGCAATCCCACAGATCTGGTCCGATATCCTTTCCCATGTGAACATCAAATAAAGAATGAAACAAACACTATATTTTTCATTTTTATTATCAGCACTGACAGTCATAAAAATAAGTTTTCATTATACAAATCAATAGGAAAATATATGTGGATATATATACTGGTGATATGGTAACACAGGCAAGACAAAATCGGAATGAGCACAAGTGTAACACTTGTGAGCTGTACAATCTCTTGTGCCGCAGTGCACAACTCACACTGCTGCTCATTCAACCTTTCACAAGCATTAAACATTTACATAAGACCTTTCTTTTTCTGATTTTAGAACGTTTTCTAAAGGCTTTTGCATAGAGACAGAGTTAAAAATTATTTCAAAACAGGATCAGAATACTTTACAGTGTATATTACTGTCTTATGAGAGGCCATAGGGAAATGGGGAAAGGATCTGATATATCACAATCAAGGTAGTTTACCTGTTCTTATTTTGTACCTGGAGACTTGACCAGAGTCACAAGGAGCTGCAGTGGGAAATTGAACCCAGTTCCCCAGGTTCTCAGGCTACTTCTACTCCAATGAGAGACGAGAGAACCAGATGAGTGGCTGCCCAGTAAACGTGCTACTCATATTATTTAAGTGATTCTCAAGTATAACAGTATCCAGGCACTTCTCATAAGGTGGACAACTTTCTCTCTCTTAACTCACAATGGACCCTGAAGACTGAAAATCTGAGGGTCAGAAAAGCAAGAACTAGAAAGGTCAGTCAACTGAGCAGTTCACCACCACCCCCCCCCCCCTGTTCTTTCTGATTGCAAAGATAAATAGGTTTGGAGCTGAGGAGTGGCCTAGTCGTTAGGGTGCTGGACTTTGGTCCTGAGGAACTGAGTTGGATTCCCACTTCAGGCACAGGCAGCTCCTTGTGACTCTGGGCAAGTCACTTAACCCTCCATTGCCCATGTAAGCCGCATTGAGCCTGCCATGAGTGGGAAAGCACAGGGTACAAATGTAACAAAAAAAAATAGATACTATTGGAAATTCTACATGGAATGTTGCTATTCCACTAGCAACATTCCATGTAGAAGGCTGCGCAGGCTTCTGTTTCTGTGAGTATGACGTCCTGCACGTACGTGCAGGACATCAGACTCACAGAAGCAGAAGCCTGCGCGGCCACATTGGTGATCTGCAAGGGCCGACTTCTACATGGAATGTTGCTAGTGGAATAGCAACATTCCATGTAGAATCTCAAATAGTAGCAACAGTGGAGGAGTGGCCTAGTGGTTAGGGTGGTGGACTTTGGTCCTGAGGAACTGAGTTCGATTCCCACTTCAGGCACAGGCAGCTCCTTGTGACTCTGGGCAAGTCACATTGCCCCATGTAAGCCGCATTGAGCCTGCCATGAGTGGGAAAGCGAGGGGTACAAATGTAACAAAAATAAAACAGTTCTCTGTTTTACCCCTAGCTTTCATGTACACCAAAACCCTCGGATAAACTCACATTTCAACACATGCAGATGCGGTATAATCATCACCTGCAGAAGGGACCCTTTATAGTCCGGAAAGCTCAATCGCATGGATCTGACAAAAGACGTTGAAAACTGAAGGGAATCCAGTATTCTACATAATAAATTCAGACATGAAAAACACGGGGAACATTTAAGCCCTCTACACCTTAAAACACGTACATATAACCTGCTGGTAATTCATCAGAAACTTGAAATGATCAGGGTGAGTACATTTTACCACAGCCCCTTTTTGAATCCTACCTCTCACTTTTGACAAAAATCACCTCTTGTGTGTCAGATACAAACTTGAGGTCTTATTTACTAAGCATTTTCCCCATAGACACAAAATGGCAGAAAACCTACTACTACTACTACTTATTTCTAAAGCGCTACTAGATGTACGCAGCGCTGTACACTTGAACATGAAGAGACAGTCCCTGCTCAACAGAGCTTACAAACTAATCAGGACAAACAGGGCAAATAAGGGATAAGGACAATGAGTAGCAAGATTCCGGAATCCCAAAGAGTAGCAAGATTCCGGAATCCCAAGACTACTACTACTACTTATCATTTCTATAGCGCTACTAGACGTACACAGCGCTGTACACTTGAACATGAAGAGACAGTCCCTGCTCGACAGAGCTTACAATCTAATTAGGACAGACAAACAGGACAAACAAGAGATAAGGGAATGTTAAAGTGAGGATGATCAAATAAGGGTTCTGAACAAGTAAACAAGGGTTAGGAGTTAAAAGCAGCATCAAAAAGGTGGGCTTTCAACTTAGATTTGAAGACAGCCAGAGATGGAGCTTGACGTACCGGCTCAGGAAGTCTATTCCAGGCTTATGGTGCAGCAAGATAAAAGGAACGGAGTCTGGAGTTAGCAGTGGAGGAGAAGGGTGCAGATAAGAGAGATTTACCCAGTGAATGGAGTTCCCGGGGAGGAATGTAGGGAGAGATGAGAGTGAAGAGGTACTGAGGAGCTGCAGAGTGAATGCACTTATAGGTCAATAAGAGGAGTTTGAACTGTATGCGGAAACGGATAGGAAGCCAGTGAAGTGACTTGAGGAGAGGGCTAATATGAGCATAACGACACTGGCGGAATATTAGTCGTGCAGCAGAATTTTGAACAGATTGAAGAGGAGAGAGATGGCTAAGTGGGAGACCTGTGAGAATCAAGTTGCAATAGTCTAAGCGAGAGGTGATAAGAGTGTGGATGAGGGTTCTGGTAGTGTGCTCAGAAAGGATAGGGCGAATTTTGCTGATATATTAGAGAAAGAAACGACAGGTTTTAGCAGTCTGTTGAATATGTGCAGAGAAGGAGAGGGAGGAGTCAAAGATGACCCCAAGATTACAAGCTGATGAGACAGGAAGGATGAGAGTGTTATCCACAGAAATAGAGAATGGGGGAGGAGGAGAGGTTGGTTTAGGGGGAAAGGTAAGAAGCTCAGTCTTGGTCATGTTTATTTTCAGATGGCGCTGAGACATCCAGGTAGCAATTTCAGACAGGCAGGCTGATACTTTGGTCTGGATTTCAGCTGAGATTTCTGGTGTGGAGAGGTAGATCTGGGGGGAGTCAGCGTAAAGATGATCCTGAAAACCATGGGATGAGATCAGAGCACCAAGGGAAGTATAGATGGAGAAAAGAAGAGGTCTCAGGACAGATCCCTGAGGTAAACCAACTGACAGTGGGATACAAGTAGAGGAGGATCCACTAGAGTATACACTAAAGGTACGCTGGGAGAGATAAGAAGAAAACCAGGAAAGAACAGAGCCCTGAAATCCAAGTGAGGACAGCATATCAAGGAGTAGGCTGTGATCAACAGTGTCAAAAGCAGAAGATAGATCGAGAAGGATGAGGCTAGAATAGAAACCTTTGGATCTGGCCAGGAACAGGTCATTGGAGACTTTAGCAAGCGCTGTTTCAGTTGAATGAAGGGGGCGAAAGCCAGATTGAAGTGGATCAAGAATAGCTTGAGATGAAAGAAAGTCAAGGCAACGGCGGTGAGCAGCACGTTCAAGTATCTTGGATAAGAAAGGGAGGAGGGAGATGGGGCGATAGTTGGAAGGACAGGTAGGGTCCAATGATGGTTTTTTTAAGGAGTGGTGTAACTACGGCATGTTTGAAGGCATCAGGAACAGTTGCAGTGGACAGTGAAAGATTGAGGATATGACAGATAAAAGGGATGACAGTAGGAGGCTAGGCTTGATGGACCTTTGGTCTGTCCCAGTGTGGCAATGCTTATGTTCTTGTCCCCAGTATGGCGATTCTACCATGTGATGAGGTCACCCCACTTGTGTACCCGACGCAACCCTGTTTGTCAATAGAAAATTAATCTATTAAGTATTAACTAGACCCAGAAGTTTCGATAAGTTTGGTTGTTCTGAACCTTACTGGCATTGGAACAGGAAAAGGTGACAGCAGCATCCTGTCAAATCAGAGAGGAGATGCCTCCAAAGAAGGAGTTTTCCCCCGTGAAGGAGTTAACTTGCTCCTCTATCTTTTTGTTTTATCTCATTGGGAAGACAGATGCAGATGAAGAACGGTGAACAGACTATAATGGTGTCTTCAGTTCCCTTCATCCTAGTATAATATATTGTTCCGTATGTTACCCTAGCTGATGACATTTAATTCTATTACATACACAGTAACATAGTAACATAGTAGATGACGGCAGAAAAAGACCTGCACGGTCCATCCAGTCTGCCCAACAAGACAACTCATGTGTGCTACTTTTGTGTATACCCTACTTTGATTTGTACCTGTGCTCTTCAGGGCACAGACCGTATAAGTCTGCCCCGCACCATCCCTGCCTCCCAACCTCCAGCCCCGCCTCCCACTACCGGCTCTGCTATCCAATCTCGGTTAAGCTCCTGAGGATCCTTTCCTTCTGAACAGGATTCCTTTATGTTTATCCCACGCATGTTTGAATTCCATTATCGTTTTCCTCTCCACCACCTCCCGCGGGAGGGCATTCCAAGCATCCACCACTCCGTGAAGAAATACTTCCTGACATTTTTCTTGAGTCTGCCCCCCTTCAATCTCATTTCATGTCCTCTCGTTGTACCGCCTTCGTATCTCCGGAAAAGGTTCGTTTGCGGATTAATACCTTTCAAATATTTGAACGTCTGTATCATATCACCCCTGTTTCTCCTTTCCTCCAGGGTATACATGTTCAGGTCAGCAAGTCTCTCCTCATACGTCTTGTTACGCAAATCCCATACCATTCTCGTAGCTTTTCTTTG
Source organism: Microcaecilia unicolor (assembly GCF_901765095.1). Lineage (NCBI taxonomy): Eukaryota > Metazoa > Chordata > Amphibia > Gymnophiona > Siphonopidae > Microcaecilia > Microcaecilia unicolor. The sequence goes on along the minus strand of NW_021963582.1, from coordinate 851,367 downwards.
CACCGCTTCGATTCTTTTTACATCCTTAGCAAGATACGGCCTCCAAAACTGAACACAATACTCTAGATGGGGCCTCACCAACGACTTATACAGAGGCATCAACACCCCCTTTCTTCTGCTGGTCACACCTCTCTCTATACAGCCCAACAACCTTCTAGATACAGCCACCGCCTTGTCACACTGTTTCGTCACCTTCAAATCCTCAGATACTATCACAGGAATAATCATTTGAGACATTTCATAGCTCAAAATACAGATCTTCATGGGATCCTTCATGCTGAACCAGCACAGCAACATAGGTCAAGGTGTAGTGTGATAGCCCTCCAGATCTCCTGCAGTCGGACAGTTCTGGGCATATGCTTCAAGGGGTATTTTCTTTCACCTTAGTACTGACTTCAGATCGTTCTGTTTTGCTTCTGTGTCAGCTTTCTGTTGGTGCTGTCATTTGCTGAAAACACGCAGATATTTGGCAGTCGTTCTTGGCCTATCAATCACATTTGGGATGACCATTTCCAGTCCTGAGCTACATTTTGTGATTAAGTTCTTTATTTTATACATTATTTAATGAAAGCTTTTATAAAAACAAGTTGAATACTGCAGTAAATGAAATGAGATGTACATAGAATAGGTCCAGGTTACACCGGGTTGACTCTGATTTTTGATCACCCTGACAGCAGATCCGTGTGTGCTCCTCAAGATACAGCCTCAGTTACCCCTGAATTACAGGAACGATGCCTGCTGGGATCAGCTGAAGAGTCTGTCGCAATGCCACAAGGAAACCAAAGTAAAACACGAGATAATGCGTCTGCTGTACGTTTTCTCCCTGCCCATCAGGTAGTGCGTGAGCTGCTGCAGCCCTGTGGTCAGCTGTCGGTCTCTCCATGGACATTCTCCATGTGCACTTTGAGGTAGTCGTTCCTGGTAAATTTCTTGTGACACAGCTGGCATTCAGACATAGGCCGGTTGGGATTGTGGGTCAGCTTGTGTCGGATCAGCATTTTTTTCAGGCTGAAGGATAAATCGCAAACCTGCATTGGGCGAGAAGAAAAATTAGGGGCATTCATATTTTCAAACAATCCACCCAAGTAAGATAATTCTCACACGGATGTACAGGCATGAAATAAAAATGGTATGAACTGGTAAATAATGCAGAACTCCTGACCATACATTAAAATGAATCTCATACAAGAGAATATTTCACTAATCAGAGAACCCAAAATGATATAAAGTCAAAGAACTGAAAATATACAAAAACTAGGCTTTAAGTAATGTATCAAGGTCAGGGGCAGTGCAGCATACTGCCACGTAGAGGACTTGTGATTATCATCAGATTCATGGTCCCTGAAGAAGCAGTATTAATAGACACTGCACAACAGCGACACCTAACAAACAGATTTGGGGACCTCTATTGCAAAAAAGCATGGTGTATGACTGCCAGGTGAGAATTGTTGGTTAAGCTGAGAGGGGACAGAAAATTCAGAAAGATATCCCAGGTAATACTGAACGAAGCCAATTCCTACTCTTAGTTAAGAACATGTGTTGCCATACTGGGATAGATGGAAGGTCCATCAAGCCCAGCAACCTGTTTCCAGCAGTGGCCAATCCAGGTTACAAGTACCTGGGCAAGATTCCAAAACAGTACAATACCTTTTATGCTGATTATCCTACAAATAAACAGTGGATTTTTCCCAAGTCCATCTTAATAATGGCTTATGGACTTCTTTTTTAGGAAGCTAACCAAGTCCTTTTTAAACCCCGCTAAGCTAATTGCTTTTACTACATTCTCTGGCAATGAATTCCAGAGTTTAATTACGTGCTGAGTGAAGAAATATTTTCTCCAATTTATTTTAAATTTATTTATTTATTTATTTGTTAGTTACATTTGTATCCCACATTTCCCCACCTATTTGCAGCCTCAATGTGGCTTACATAGTGCCGTAGCGGCGGTCTCCGGTTCCGGTCTCAACAAATTTACTACTTTGTAGCTTATTGCGTGCCCCCTAATCCTATTATTTTTATAAAGAGTAAACAAGCGATTCATATCTACCCATTCCACTCAACTCAATATTTTATAGACCTCTATCATATCTCCCCTCAGCCGTCTTTTCTCCAAGCTGAAAAGCCCAAGCCATTTCAGCCTTTCCTCATAGGGAAGTCATCCCATTCCCTTTATCATTTTTGTCGCCCTTCTCTGTACCTTTTCTAATTCCACTATATCTTTTTTGAGATGCGGTGACCAGAACTGAATATTCAAGGTGTGGTCACACCATAGAGCAATACAAGGGAATTATAACGTCCTCATTTTGGTTTTCCATTCCTTTCCTAATAATTCCTAACATTCTATTTGGTTTCTTAGCCGCTGCTACACATTGAGCAGAGGGTTTCAACGTATCATCAGCAATGACTACTAGATCCCTTTCTTGGTCCGTGACTCCTAATGTGGAACCTTGCATGACGTAGCTATAATTTGGGTTCCTCTTTCCCACATGCATCACTTTGCACTTGCTCACATTAAACGTCATCTGCCATTTAGACGCCCAGTTTCACAGTCTCGTAAGGTCCTCTTGCAATTTTTCACAATCCTCTCGCGATTTAACAACTTTGAATATATTTATGACACACTTTTCCACACGAGGGGTATTTTTGTAAAGCTTTTCCCATACAAGTAGCGAGGGCGGCTGACACCCAGGGCGGTTCGCCGTTACGCCCCCTCCCTGAGGTGCAGCATGGCACACCCCCCCCCCCCGGAGTGCGCACCCCCCCCCCACGAGCACCTTCTTACCAAAGGGGACGGGCAGGAGGGCCGTTCCGCCCCGAGTGCACGTCGCTGGGAGCTGCGTCGGCTCCGCTGGTTCCCTGCTCTCTCTGCCCCGGAACAGGAAGTAACCTGTTCCGGGGTAGAGAGAGCAGTGAACCAGCGGAGCTGACACCCCCCCCCCAGCGGCGTGCACCCGGGGTGGACCGCCCCACCGCCCCCCCCCCCTTCCTATGCCACTGCATGAATATACATTTCTGGGGTAGCTTGGGCAGACTAGAACAGAGCTGTGATGTACAGGTACAGACAGCACGCACATACGTCTACCTACTTTGACCCTGGTGCAAAATTGTGCACCAGCACTTATGTACCATGTGGGCTGGTTCCGGCTGCCTATCCTATCCCTATAAAATGGATACTTTTTTGACAGTTTACATAGATGCGATGTTATCAAAATTGAGCCCATAATGTTCAAAGTGTATAACAGGACTGAGAGTTACCAAATCCAAAATCAAAAAGTCACAGTGTTGGCTACAAAGATTTTTTTTATATATGTATTTTCAATTTTTTGAGTGTACCCTCAGAGTTCCCACTCAATATGGCAGGCAATAATATAACTGCCTGGTGGTCCAGCACTTCGTACATCGGGTAACTCTTTTTACATTTTTTATATGCTTGGATTCATGTGATATTAATTCTCAATTCACAAATTCACCCTCTGCGCCTATGCTTAACGTGATATCAATGTGTAACCAATAGCCAATATTGATAATAACACTGTGGCTAAATTCACGTGCACTTATCTTCTAGTCCAAATGCTTCGGGCTTGCTAAGTCATAACGAGAAAATATCCAATTGCCTTCCCCTAGAAGACGCCCCGGGTTTCAAAGTCTTTTCTTCAGGGACTCTGGTTAAAGGCATTAATTTGCAGCGTTTTCCTCCTGCTGCTAACTTCCTTCCGTCACAATCTCGACTTCGTGTCAGCCTCTCATTACTCTCACATTGCTCTTAATTATGTTAATTACATTGATATCACGAGACGAATTTGGATAGGCTGGAGTTGGCTTTGACGGCAACTCCAGCATTTGGAACGTAAGGACAGAGCTGGGTGGACTTTTATGATCTATGTCCCAGAAACTGCAAAGAAAGTCCATGATTAAGTATATAATATCACGTTCATTGCTGATTTAATCTTGAATTGAGAATGAATGTGACTGTTGGGCAGATTGGATGGACCATTCAGATCTTTATCTGCCGTCACTTATTATGTTACATGATGGAGTCTTGGTTATAACCATATATCATCCCCTCATATTTCTGACAGTATTCAACTTAGATGTCTTTCTTTACCAGTCAATACTGACCCAAGCATTAATGAGCTCTTACAGTTATATATAAAGAGGTACAGGATATTTCCTTCTTGTTATTCCTCTGTCTATGCCCCCCAACATCTTCCTGACTTTTGCCACCGGCCAAATAAGATCACTCCCAAATTCTTTTCTTTCATGCCAATCAGAACTTCAGCCCCTGAACTGTACTACTCCACTGGGTTTCTGTAACCCAAACGCATAAACCTAAGGTGAGGGGAGGGTGGGGTGAAATTTTGACAAGCACAACAACAAGAGAGGGATTCTGAGATTACCACTTTTGGTGAAATTGTTGAACAAGAGGGTCTTGGACGATGGTGGAAAATTCATATTTATTGGCAGGAAATGTCCCCCCCTCCCCCGCATTGTTAATCAATACTTCGTCTTAAGCAGGTAGTGGGGACAAAGTCAGTATGGATTGAAGAAAACCTGGAAGGCTTCTAACAGCAGAGAAGCAGTATTAAAACTGGAAAGGAGAACGGGGCTTCATCATACATCGCAATCAGCTAGCGGCGGTCAGCGTTGGTTTTGGCCACTGCCGGCGTTTTTCCGGGATATTCAATGCTAGGACACATCCAGACACCAGCATGAAATATCTGGGTTTGTGTGGCCAGCTAAGTGCGACAGTCAGCATTTAAGCTACACCGGATAAAGATAAGACTGTGATTTATGCGTTTATCTTGGACAGTGCTGAATACTGGCAACTTCAACTCATAAGGGCCAACTTCCCTCCAGACTGCCCACAAATGAGCTGCTTTTGGTGTAGGCAGGCAGAGGGGATATCTCTGCATAAGCGATTTAAATAGCCAGCACCCTCTCTTGCCATTTACATAGTTTGAATATCAACCCCTAAGTTTTGGTTTAACTCATTCTCATGTTACAAAGCACCGTATGTCACGGGTACCTAAACCCAAGCTCATGGGCAAATCCAGAAGCACGACAATTAACAGATGGGAAATTACTACCTGGTAATGCTACAAATCTGGCATTTGCAGTCACTTTTTTAAAAAACAGAATAAAGCACCAACGTGATTAAAATAACAGAGATTGCACAATAAGCAAAGAATTTCTAGTCTTAAGTGGCTGAAAAATACAGAAGAGTTATGGAGATGGACAGTGGATGCTGCAGTGATCTGATGGGAGACTACAGGAAACCTACAAGGATCAGGACAGACATGAGAGCAGGTGAAAGCAGAGTGTACGTAGAAATGTTTCACTGACTGGGATCTGCACATTTTATTTATTTATTTATTTATTTGTTACATGTATATCCCACATTTTCCCACCTATTTGTAGGCTCAATGTGGCTTACATAGTACCGAAGAGGCGTTTGGAGACTCCGGTGTAAACAAATACAAAGTGATGTTGTGGTAAGATAAAGCTCATGGGAATCGTACAACGGAAGAGTTGTGTTATGTCCATTACGTTCTTTAGTTTTGTTGTGTTGCAGAGATCAGGCATTTATGTTGGATCGGTAGGGTCTGCCTTTTTAAACAGGTTAGTTTTAGTGTTTTCCGGAAGTTTAGGTGGTCGTTCGTAGTTTTCAAGGCTTTTGGTAATGTGTTCCACAGTTGTGTGCTTATTGTAGGAAAAACTGGATGTGTAAGTTGATTTGTATTTGAGACAAGAAGACCTCGTGAGACTGAGGGATTGGGCGTCCAAATGGCAGATGAAGTTCAACGTTGACAAGTGCAAAGTGATGCATGTGGGAAGGAGGCACCCGAATTACAGCTATGTTATGCAAGGTTCCGCGTTAGGAGTCACAGACCTAGAAAGGGATCTGGGAGTCACCGTTGATAAGACGTTGAAAACTTCTGCTCAGTGTGCTGCGGCGGCTAAGAAAGCACACAGAATGTTGAGTATTATTAGGAAAGGGATGGAAACCAAGCATGAGGATGTTATAATGCCGTTACATCGCTCCATGGTGCGACCGCACCTGGAGTATTGTGTTCAGTTCTGGTTGCCTCATCTCAAAAAAGATATAAAGGAATTGGAGAAGGTGCAGAGAAGGGCGACGAAAATGATAAAAGGGATGGGACGACTACCCTATGAGGAGAGGTTGAGAAGGCTTGGACTCTTTAGCCTGGAGAGAAGGCGGCTGAGAGGTGATATGATAGAGGTCTACAAAATAATGAGTGGGGTAGAGCGGACAGATGTGAAGCGTTTGTTTACGCTTTCTAACAATAATAGAACCAGGGGACACAAGATGAAATTAGAATGTGGTAGGTTTAAAACAAATCGGAGAAAGTTTTTCTTTACTCAGCGCGTAGTTAGACTCTGGAACTCATTGCCGGAGAAGGTAGTGACGGCAACTGGCCTTGCTGAGTTTAAAGGGGGTCTGGACAGATTTCTGAAGGAAAAGTCCATTGATTGTTATTAAACTTTGGGTTTTTTGCTAGGTTCTTGGGGCCTAGATTGGCCGCTGTCGGAGACAGAGTGCTGGGCTTGATGGACCTTTGGTCTTTTCCCAGCGTGGCAGTGCTTATGTCCTTTGCAGCTTGGGTAGTGCAGATTTAGGTACGTTCGTGTTGATTCGGATGTGTTTCTAGTTGGTAGGTCCATCAAGTCTGTCATGTATCCCGGAGCTTCACTGTAGATAATTTTGTGAACCAGAGTGCAGATTTTGAAAGCAATTCATTCTTTGATTGGGAGCCAGTTTTTCACGAAGGGGTTTTGCACTTTCAAATCGCATTTTTCCAAAGATAAGCCTAGCTGCCGTGTTTTGAGTGGTCTGAAACTTCTTTAAGGTTTGCTCTTTGCATCCTGCATAAATTCCATTGCAGTAGTCTACATGGCTTAGTACCATTGATTGTATCAGGTTGCAAAATGTTCCCCTCGGAAAGAATTGTTTCACGTGTTTGAGTTTCCACATTGAGTGGAACATTTTCTTTGTTGTGGATGTCACTTGGCTCTCTAGTGTTTGGTTGCGGTCCAATGTAACGCCGAGGATTTTCAGGCTGTCTTGAGATAGGGAGGGTGTAACCTGGGGTGTTGATAATTGTGGGGTTGTCTGTGCTGTATTGGTATGAGAGGATATGACAGTGTGTTTTTTCTTTGTTTAGTTTTAGTTGAAATGCATTTGCCCAAGAGTCCATGATGTTCAAGCTGATCTTGATTTCGTTGGTGATTTCTGTCAGTTTAGATTTGTAAGGAATGAATATTTTGAGAGAGTATGTGTGTGAGATAGACTGACAACGGTTTGCAGATGAGAGCGAGTTGAGAGGGGCATGATGGGGGAAGAGAGGAGAGACCTCAGGTGGGTCCAGGGCAGGTGCACAGCCCAAGCCCCACCAGCTAAAGAGCTCCATGGCCCGAACCTCCCCCGGTGTGAGGAAGCAGCATGCTTTCCAGCCACTGATGCCAGGCACGCCACACATGGTCAGCCCGTGTGCATGAACTGATCATGTGCAAAGAGTGCCAGGGTTGGCAGCTGGAAAGCACGTCGCTGACTTCCTCACACTGGACCTCAGAGCTCCTTGGCTGGCGGAGCTTGGGCCATCCCTGTAAGCAATTCAAGGTACTGCAGTTTGTGTGTGTGTGTGTGGGGGGGGGGGGGGGGGTAGGGGGCTACACCAGTGGTCCAGGGAATGAGTACTATATCAGCTAAAAACCATTCAATAAAGTAGAGGTATTCAGAAGTAACAGAGCACAGAAGCTGGATAAGCAATTTCATACCAATCTTATGCTCTTATGAGTTATCCGTTTCACTTCTGAAAAGTTAACTTCCTCAGCATGTGTCTCTGCAAAGTCTAAGGCTCCCTTGAGCTTCTTATTCAGAGGCAACTGTTTACTGCATCAGTAATATGCTGTTTTATTACCGAGGAGCCCTACATTTTCCCTTTGGAAAGTTGTCTGATCTACAATTTCCTGACAGAATAAGATTACCAACAGGGACCATTTACAGTACTAACTCAGGATTATGTTTTGCTGTTAACAGATACTAAGTCATTCTGCATTGGCTTCCAGGATATTCAAGAACACCAGAATTATTAATTAGCCTTGATTGTTTCTATGGTGTTACAATAATGCGACAGTGTTCTTGCCTCGGTTAAATTTTAGTCATTAATCTCTCAAAACCTCTGTATTAGAACAGGACCTGTACTTCTCAACCCAGTCCTCAGGGCACACCCATCCAACTGGGTTTTCAGGATATCCACAATGAATATGCATGAGACAGATTTACATGAACTGCCTCCTTGCTAGTATGCAAATCTCTCTCATGCATTGCCATAGTGTTAAAACAGTGCAAGTAACTCTTTATGGGTTTAGCAAAATAAATGAAAGCATGCCTGAAATGTAAGTGAATCAGTGAACGGCCAACAGCAGTACCGATTTCTGATATGCTCCGTTTGAAAATCCAAAACAATGCATGCAAAGTTTGTATTGCTGAAGCTGCACGATTAGAAAGAAAGCATCACTCACATCGCATTGGAAGGGTTTCTCGCCCGTGTGGGTTCTCATGTGCTCATCCAGGCCTCGCTTCTGGCTGAAGGCTTTGTTGCACTCGGAGCATTGGTATGGCTTTTCCTGCAGACAAGGACATGAGCATGTGAAAGTGAGACAACACAGAGAACAGGCCAGTTAAGTGTTTTATGCGATCTCTGAGGAACTGTCATGAATGAAAGCAAGAGAGTGAACATAAGCCAGGGAGACATCTGCACACTGGTTCGCCTTAGCGTTAAGTTAGAAACCAGCCGTTTTTGTCTAGAGTTTGGCATAATCTTTGATTCTTCCTGCTGCAAAATTTTTATTAGAGCAAGGTAAATGGATTGAATGAAGTAAAAATCCATCATAACCAGCAGTAAAGACACGTCACAAGAACAGAGATCATCAAAGAAAAAACTCTGAACTGTTCTTAAACAGTATAAAAATACAGTTACCTTGAAGAAACACAGCCCGAGGACACTGAAAAAAAGGTGCACACGTTCAGCATATGCTTAATTAACGCACAGCTTTAATTAGGAATCAGTTATATCCTCAGAAGCTTAGCCGAAATTGGGTGGCGGAGCAGGTGGGGGAAGAGAGGTCGGTAGTTGGGAGGCGAGGATAGTGGAGGGCAGACTTATACGGTCTGTGCCAGAGCCGGTGATGGGAGGCGGGGCTGGTGGTTGGGAGGCGGGAAATACTGCTGGGCAGACTTATATGGTCTGTGCCCTGAAAAGGACAGGTACAAATTCAAGGTAAGGTATACACATATGAGTTTGTCTTGGGCAGACTGGATGGACCATGCAGGTCTTTTTCTGCCGTCATCTACTATGTTACTATGTTACTATCCAGCTTATAATCGAACGAGAAAAACGCCCAAGTTCCGACCTAAATCGGGAGATGGGCGTTTATCTCACAAAAACGAATAACGCGGTATAATCAAAAGCCGAATTTGGGACGCTTTCAACTGCACTCCGTCGCGGATGCGGACAAAGTGGACGGGGGCGTGTCGAAGGCGTGTCGAAGGCGGAACTGGGGCGTGGTTATCACCCGAACAGAGATGGGCGCCCTTCGCCGATAATGGATGCGTTTGTAGCTAGAATTTAGGGCACTTTTCCTGGACCCTGTTTTTTCACGAATAAGGCCCCAAAAAGTGCCCTAAATGACCAGATTACCCCCAGAGGGAATCGGGGATGACCTCCCCTGACTCCCCCAGTGGTCACTAACCCCCTCCCACCACAAAAAAATGATGTTTCACAACTTTTTATTTTCACCCTCAAATGTCATACCCTCCTCCCAGGCAGCAGTATGCAGGTCCCTGGAGCAGTTGTTAGGGGGTGCAGTGGACGTCAGGCAGGTGGACCCAGGCCCATCCCCCCTACCTGTTACAATTGTGCTGCTTAATGCTTATTAGTCGTCCAACCCCCCCAAACCCACTGTACCCACATGTAGGTGCCCCTCTTCACCCCTTAGGGCTATAGTAATGGTGTAGACTTGTGGGCAGTGGGTTTTGAGGGGGATTTGGGGGGCTCAACACACAAGGGAAGGGTGCTATGCACCTGGGAGCTCTTTTACCTGTTTTTTTGTTTTTGTAAAAGTGCCCCCTAGGGTGCCCGGTTGGTGTCCTGGCATGTGAGGGGGACCAGTGCACTACGAATCCTGGCCCCTCCCACGAACAAATGCCTTGGATTTATTTGTTTTTGAGCTGGGCACTTTCCTTTTCCATTATCGCTGAAAAGCAAAAACGCCCAGCTCACACATTGGCGAATAAAACATGGGCGTCTATTTTTTATCGATAATACGGTTCGGTCCGCCCCTTCACGGACCCGTTCTCGGAGATTAACGCCCATGGAGATAGGCGTTTCTGTTCCATTATGCCCCTCAATATCAGTTCTAGAACAGAATTTGAGATTAACAATAAGTAATCAGGGTCGGCCTGGTGGTAAGTGCTGTGTACGCTTCCATGCGGAAGGTCCCCGTTTCAATTCATGGTTCGCATTTTCTGTCTCTCCCTCCTCTGGAGAGGAAGGGGAGATGGTCATGGTTATCGTGTGACACCTGGTGGTTGGATTTAAAGCTCCTGGTCTCAGGACTATTGCTACAATGACCACACCAGGAAGAGTGGAGGCACCTATTGAACAGGGAAAACATTTCTGCATAGTTGCAAATGAATGCTCATGGTGCCAGATCCGACCATGGAGGAAGGAAGAAGAGGAACTACCAGGCCAGAAGAGTGAATAAGAAACTGGAAGCAATCCCTGACGTCTCCTCTCTTGAGTTCACTGATCACAACACAGTAACATAGTAAATGAGGGCAGATAAAGAAAGACCTGTACGGTCCATCCAGTCTGCCCAACAAGATAAACTCATTATACATGGTATGTGATACTTTATATGCCTACCCGAGGTTGATTTGTCCCTGCCTTTCTCAGGGAACGGACCATAGAAGTGTGCCCAGCACTGTTCTTGTATTAAAAGTTCTGAAGATTCTGGAATCCTAAAGAGTTAGAAGATTCCGGAATCCCAATTAGTAGCAACATTCCATGTAGAACCCCAAAGAGTAACATAGTAACATAGTAAATGACGGCAGATAAAGACCTGTACGGTCCATCCAGTCTGCCCAACAAGATAAACTCATTTTACATGGTATGTGATACTTTATATGAATACCCCAGTTTGATTTGTCCTTGCCTTTCTCAGGGCACAGACCGTAGAAGTCTGCCCAGCACTGTTCTTGTACTAAAAGTTCTGAAGATTCTGGAATCCTGAAGAGTTACAAGATTCCGGAATCCCAATTAGTAGCAAAATTCCATATAGAACCCCAAAGAGTAACATAGTAACATAGTAAATGACGGCAGATAAAGAACTGTACGGTCCATCCAGTCTGCCCAACAAGATAAACTCATTTTACATGGTATGTGATACTTTATATGAATACCCCAGTTTGATTTGTCCCTGCCTTTCTCAGGATACAGACCGTAGAAGTCTGCCCAGCACTGTTCCTGTACTAAAAGTTCTGAAGATTCTGGAATCCTAAAGAGTTACAAGATTCCGGAATCCCAATTAGTAGCAACATTCCATGCAGAACCCCAAAGAGTAACATAGTAACACAGTAAATGACGGCAGATAAAGACCTGAACGGTCCATCCAGTCTGCCCAATGAGATAAACTCATTTTAGATACTTTATATCTATACGTAAGTTTGATTTGTCCTTGCCATTCTCAGGGCACAGACCGTAGAAGTCTGCCCAGTACTGTTCTTGTACTAAAAGTTCTGAAGATTCTGGAATCCTAAAGAGTTACAAAATTCTGGAATCCCAATTAATAGCATCATTCCATGTAGAACCCCAAAGAGTAACAAAGTAAATGACGGCAGATAAAGACCTGAACGGTCCATCCAGTCTGCCCAACAAGATAAACTCATTTTACATGGTATGTGAGACTTTATATGAATACCCCAGTTTGATTTGTCCCTGCCTTTCTCAGGGAACGGACCGTAGAAGTGTGCCCAGCACTGTTCTTGTATTAAAAGTTCTGAAGATTCTGGAATCCTAAAGAGTTAGAAGATTCCGGAATCCCAATTAGTAGCAAAATTCCATGTAGAACCCCAAAGAGTAATATAGTAAATGACGGCAGATAAAGACCTGAACGGTCCATCCAGTCTGCCCAACAAGATAAACTCATTATACATGGTATGTGATACTTTATACCCGAGGTTGATTTGTCCCTGCCTTTCTCAGGGAACGGACCATAGAAGTCTGGCCAGCACTGTTCTTGTACTAAAAGTTCTGAAGATTCTGGAATCCTAAAGAGTTAAAAGATTCCGGAATCCCAATTAGTAGCAACAGTCCATGTAGAACCCCAAAGAGTAACAAAGTAACATAGTAAATGACGGCAGATAAAGCCCTTAACAGTCCATCCAGTCTGCTCAACAAGATAAACTCATTTTACATGGTATGTGATACTTGAGTTTGATTTGTCCCTGCCTTTCTCATGGCACAGACTGTAGAAGTCTGCCCAGCACTGTTCTTGTACTAAAAGTTCTGAAGATTCTGGAATCCTAAAGAGTTACAAGATTCCGGAATCCCAATTAGTAGCAACATTCCATGTAGAACCCCAAAGAGTAACATAGTAACACAGTAAATGACGGCAGATAAAGACCTGTATGGCCCATCCAGTCTGCTCAACAAGATAAACTCATTTACATGGTATGTGATACTTTATACCAGAGTTTGATTTGTCCTTGCCTTTCTCAGGGCGTAGACCGTAGAAGTCTGCCCAGCACTGTTCCTGTACTAAAAATTCTGAAGATTCTGGAATCCTAAAGAGTTACAAGATTCCGGAATCCCAATTAGTAGCAACACTCCATGTAGAACCCCAAAGAGTAACAAAGTAACATAGTAAATGACGGCAGATAAAGCCCTCAACAGTCCATCCAGTCTGCCCAAGATAAACTCATTTTACATGGTATGTGATACTGAGTTTGATTTGTCCTTGCCATTCTCAGGGCACAGACTGTAGAAGTCTGCCTAGCACTGTTCTTGTACTAAGTTCTGAAGCCAACATTGAAGCCCCTTAAAATGTACAGTCCAGCCCATCCCTCTCTATTCAGTCAAGATCAGGGCGTAGACCGTAGAAGTCTGCCCAGCACTCTTTGTGTGCTAAAAGTTCTGAAGATTCTGGAATCCTAAAGAGTTAAAAGATTCCGGAATCCCAATTAGTGGCAACATTCCATGTAGAACCCCAAAGAGTAACGAAACATAGTAAATGACGGCAGATAGAGAGACCTGTACAGTCCACCCAGTCTGCCCAACAAGATAAACTCATTTTACATGGTATGTGATACTTTATACCAGAGTTTGATTTGTCCTTGCCTTTCTCAGGGCACAGACCATAGAAGTGCATGCAGTTGTTACGTGATTCTGGTGCAAAATTGCTCCTTCTGTCACATCTCATCACAAGACTAACTCTCTCCACCTTCCAAAATTATGACTCAAACTTATGATTCCCCTAAGTCTTACATGAAATGCCTGTACAAAACACTTACCAGTCCATTCCAGTTGACTAATGGAAAACATCATAAAAAACAATGTACTTAGTTTAATTAGGCCTACTGGAAACAGCTAAGGTGACACTGTATCAAATCAGTTTGAAATCAGTCATAAAAGCTTTATTCATGATTTGGATGGTGTGTTTATCACAACAAATGCTCCTGGATGGTTGAAAGATGGTGCCATTAAATAGAGAACTGAGCGGACTGATCCTGCCTCAGTAACATTAAGACAGTTATTTAGACAAAAGGGGGATTATAATGGGTTCAGTGTTGTAGGTCCATCTAGGTTGAGATGTACAAAATCATAACGATGGTTATACTGAGGCTTTCGTGATGCCATGATTGTTAAACCACCCTCTTCCCCCATCGTCACAAAAGTCACAATCTTCTACCCTCCTCAGTGTGACATCGTTTATGGCCAACCCCATAATCCTATAGCAGACAGAATGGAACAGTCCCATTTATAAACATATGTGAAAGGACTGACTGGACGCTCTAGATTTTATGTACACAAACAAAAACCAGTACAAGGTGTGACATTCTAAAAAGCCGAGCTGGGTCCCACATGTCCAGTCATGAAGGCTTTACAAAACCTGGCCCAATGGGATTCAAAATGGTTCTTACGGGAAAACTGTTGACTTTGTAGCCTCTCCCTTCCCATAGAAGTCGCTCAAATTCAAAGGTGCAAAAAAAGCACATCCGCAGCAATCTGATAAACCTCAGTTCCATAAGGAATCAAGATTAAAAATATACCGGGACAACATAATGGAAAAACTGGGGAACTAGGAATCTGTATCAGTGGCGTTCCTAGGGGCGCTGACACCTGGGGCAGATCGCCGATGCACCCCGCCCCCCCCAGCGAAATAACCCCCCAGGTGCAGTGCGACCCCCTGGCGAAAGAACCCCCCCCCCGGGTGCAAGCCGCTGGGGGGGGGGGGGGGGGTGCCGCGCGCCTGTCGGCTCTTCATTTCCATGCTCCCTCTGCCCCGGAACAGGAAGTAACCTGTTCCGGGGCAGAGGGAGCATGAAAGCGAAGAGCCGACAGGCGCGCGGCACCCCCCCCCCCCCAGCGGCGTGCACCCGGGGTGGACCGCCCCCACCGCCCCCCCTTGGTACGCCACTGATCTGTATAAGACTAAAATGTCCACAAGGGAGAATATTTAGATTTGGAGCTGGTGCTGCTTGAAGGTTCAGCATACCTTGGATTTCAGGTTCTGTATGATTTATGGGCTCATTTTCGAAACAGAAGAATGTTGAAAAATGACATAACAGGTAGATAAATGTATTTCTCACAGAAAAAAAAGTCTAAAATGTATAATGAAACCAAAGTATAAATCTGTGTAAAATTTTTAATTATTTTTAAAGCTTCGTTAGGCCTGTGGGACAGAGATCAATCTGTCACTTTTGCCTCCCCTGTTCTAGCAGATTTCCCTCCCTGTCCCTTTAGTGCAATAACTGAACTCTCTCCTATTAAGAAAACTGTTTTTAAACCCATTTGTAATTTTGCTGAGTAGGAGAGTGGAGCGGTGGAAGTGATCATTTGTGAGAGATAGTAGAGAGCTGCTGAGTGCTTTGCTACTTTTGTGTGTTTGCCCCAGTCTGAACCTTTTGACCCTTACATTTCCTGACTTACCTCCTCTGTGTTTCACTTCCTAAGTCCTTGCCCACACCAATCCCTTCCTCTCTATCTTGCCCCCGTCCCCCACCAAACCCTCACACCTCCCATTCTACATCCCTACCTGCTAGTCTCCTGTCCCTTGTCTCTCATTGTTCCTTTGTTTGTCCACTCCCAGTTTGTCACTGTGTTCTGGGCTGTTGCTGTTTGTGTGAGGGCTGTGTGCTGTTCCTGGGACAGTGAGTGCTTTGTGCTGCTGCTGTGTGTGTTAGGATTGTTTGTTGGTGGTGGGAGAGTGAGTGTTTTGGGCAGCTGGTGTGTGTCTCATGACTGTGTGCTGGTGCCAGGTCTCACGAGGTGCAGTAGGTGGAGGTGTGCACAGTGGTATTTCTAGGGTTAGTGGGTTGCACCTGTGATGATCGGACACCTGAACAGCAATCATGGATGCATTGCATGCTTTGGTAACTGACACCTTACTGGAGGTGGAAGAGAGTTTGGAGGGGAGGCCCTGGAGGAGATATCCCCTATCAGAGAGTATTTAGGCCCCGCACCCGTTTCCTGGACCTCACTGATCAGGAATGCCTTACTAGGTTCCACTTTGACAGGGTTGCCATACGGCACCTCTGTGACCAGCTACAACCTCTCCTCCACCCAGGACATGCAGGAATAATCCTGGGTCAGTCCACTTACAGGCCACTGCCTCTCTCGCCTTTCTGGCCACGGCACCTTCTAGTCAGTGCTTCAATACAGGCCTCACCCAGCCCACCATCTCCAACTATCTAGCCCAGTTCCTCGATCTCACAACTCACACTACATTACCTTCCTCAATACCGCCCAGGCACTGCAGAACAACATGGCTCAGTTCTATGTCTTAGACTGCTTCCCCTCGGTCATCGACTGCACATGTTGCACTTAAACACCCCTCCTCCTTTCCGGGCACACAAGAACACCTACAGTAATAGAAAATGATTTCACTTCATGAACATGCAGGCTGTGTGTGATGCCCAGGGGAGACTGTGGATGTGTGTGCCCGCTACCCAGGCCCCACCTACAATGCCTACATCTTCCAGCATTCAATGATCTACCACAGGTTTCACTGAGGGGAGATCACCAGCGGTTGGTTCTTAAGTAAGCAGTACAGGGATTCCCGAACTCCACACCTCCCCCCCCCCCCCAATCTAGATGACCCCCCAATCCACAACTATAATTCCAGCTCCACAATGTCACCATACCAGCCAATACACACCCAAGTCATCGATTCTGCTTTTCCCCACAGGTCACAAAGGCTATCCCCAGAGAACACAGCTCATGACTACCATAGTACAGCCCCAAAATGGGGCAGTGGAGGAGTACAACAAGAAGCATAAGAGAACCTGCACCATCATAGAATGGGGCTTTTGGCCAGCTCAAGAATTACTTCAGATATCTGTACTGTTTCAGAGGAGAACTCGTCTACAGCCCTGAAAAGGTTGCCAAAATTTTCATGGCCTACTGCACACTGCTGCACAACCTGGTTCAACAAAGAAGACAGGTCCTGCCAGACCCAGAGGATGAGGAGCCATGGGGACAGAGGGTGGCATGGTGGCCTTTCTATGGAGTGCATGCACTGTTGCTGGGAGGTGGGAATGGGCAGGTGTGCCTTTGGCCGGCTCAATGTACTTTTCCATTGGTATGTAGGCGGGGGTCATGATGCAGCAGGTGGTGGGGGTCCAGATATGTGCAGCCCCTCATTTTAAGATCTTTATTCACAATAGCACAATTGACCCGACACGTGACGTGTTTCGGCCGTGAGGCCTGCGTCAGGGGTCTATTATTATCTGAAGACAAAATGCCTTGTGGGTCAGGTGATAAACCAACACTAAAACTGCTAAAAAAGGTATCTGGCTGTGCAGCTCTGCTACTGTCCCGAATCCTTGCCGTTTTGCTTGGGTATTCAGAGGCAGAGTCAGGGACAGTAGCAGAGCTGCACAGCCAGATACCTTTTTTAGCAGTTTTAGTGTTGGTTTATCACCTGACCCACAAGGCATTTTGTCTTCAGATAATAATAGACCCCTGACGCAGGCCTCACGGCCGAAACACGTCACGTGTCGGGTCAATTGTGCTATTGTGAATAAAGACCTTGTTCAGGAAGACACTCATTGTGAGAGGACTTTTATTGGATCCACTGTTTGTCTTACCCTGTTGGTTTTCCTGTGGAGAGCTCACCTTCTGTGGGTGTTTGCTTCGGCAGGCCCTCATTTTAACATTGCAAAGTTAGTGGAGCAGGGGCCCAGAATTAGTTGTTATTGGATATTCGGTACATTCTGATTTCAGCAATGGGTTTTTTTTCCCCCTTTCTTATGAAAAGCAACAACATGTATTGCAATGACAAAGGGACCTCAGTGCGTGACCCTGCCTATGTACGGTGCTTGCACATGAGTGCTGCTGTGATCCTGGGGGGCAGACATTGTGTGGGGGCAGGTGGTGGTGGTGCTTCATGATTTGTCTCCTATGTCCCCACTGACACACGTTCCTCCACATGCAGAGGTATATATGCAGGTTTTGCACAATTTTCTCAATGCGGGGACCAGTACTGCACCTTTTGCGTAGTGTATTTTCGATTGGTGGGAACGTTTATCTCTGAACATCTGTGATGTTTTCAGTATGTCCTCTTTCAAAACATTTTTAAAATGTATTTTCGAATATTGGACAAGTTTAGTTTTTTTTCTTCCGTTACGAGCTTCAGTTTTTAAACATTTTCCGATAAACACTTCACCATTTGAACGTCATACTGAAAATGCCCATTAATTATTAAGTTACAAGCTTTGAGTTGTAGATGATTATCCTGCTAGAAAAAACATTTCATAAACTGCAAGAGTCTCTTATCCAAGGCTTCAGATGTAACTCAAATCATGTACTAATCATCATAGTCAATATTAAATACATGTAGTGAACGGGTGCACACGCTCCCTGTTCAGGGATTACCGGCTCTAACGATCCAGTGCTGGAAAGGAACAACAAATTTCTATGAGATCCATATATCAGCCTGGTATAAAGACATTTAAATACATCCTAAGCTAATGCCTGAGTCATGCAGTGGAGTAAAAGCTCGACCAACCTTCCGGCACAATGGTAATTAGGATTACATTTGGATTATCTTCTCTACCTCCTATGTGCCTGAACACCAGCTGTATTTCCAGTGAGTTGCAGATCAAGAATTGGAAGTAATTCACTGCCCAGTCTCATGAACTCTGTGAAGGAAGTGAAAGTCCCCCATATCCAGAGAAGAACTAAAATATACTGATCTTCTGGAGCTTTTGAGCAGTGCTAAAGTCCCTTGAAGGGTTTTCGTCAGCTACATCAAAACACACCTTGTCCTTTTCTGGGCCACCTTCATCACCTACATCAAAACACACCTTGTCCCTTTTCTGGGCCACCTTCGTCAGCTACATCGAAACACACCTTGTCCTTTTCTGGGCCACCTTCGTCAGCTACATCCAAACACACCTTGTCCTTTTCTGGGCCACCTTCGTCAGCTACATCAAAACACACCTTGTCCTTTTCTGGGCCACCTTTGTCAGCTACATCAAAACACACCTTGTCCCTTTTCTGGGCCACCTTCGTCAGCTACATCGAAACACACCTTGTCCTTTTCTGGGCCACCTTCATCACCTACATCAAAACACACCTTGTCCCTTTTCTGGGCCACCTTCGTCAGCTACATCGAAACACACCTTGTCCTTTTCTGGGCCACCTTCGTCAGCTACATCGAAACACACCTTGTCCTTTTCTGGGCCACCTTCGTCAGCTACATCAAAACACACCTTGTCCTTTTCTGGGCCACCTTTGTCAGCTACATCAAAACACACCTTGTCCCTTTTCTGGGCCACCTTCGTCAGCTACATCGAAACACACCTTGTCCTTTTCTGGGCCACCTTCGTCAGCTACATCAAAACACACCTTGTCCTTTTCTGGGCCACCTTCGTCAGCTACATCAAAACACACCTTGTCCTTTTCTGGGCCACCTTCGTCAGCTACATCAAAACACACCTTGTCCTTTTCTGGGCCACCTTCGTCAGCTACATCAAAACACATCTTGTCCTTTCTGGGCCACCTTCCATCAGTGCAACTTTTCATTTTTCAGTTCTTGTAGAAAATCCAAGTTTTTGTTAAAACAGACCTTTCAAACACTTTGCAAATCATTAACTACCACTGAAACTTATGTACAAGGAGAGTATTCACTGGCACTGCAGCACTACTGCAACCCTTTCATTCCTGCTGTACTATCTATCATACATTTCCATGGCCACAGTCTAAACACAGTGCAAGGAGATTATATACTTGAGCATTCTTGCAAACCAACATATATATACAAAGTCCATCTTTCCAACCGACCAAGTTAAAAGAGCTAAGATGCAAAGAATGCCAGCTGAACAAGCTCACAACACAGTTCTGTTAAGGGGACAGTCCTTTTTCCTTACGTGGAAGAGGAAAGAGAGCACTGGACCCCATACTTTCAAATTAGAGGGCCATCTAAGCACCTAAAAGGCACTGGTGAATGAGCACTTCATAGAACTGATTTCAGGCATATGAAAGAACACAGTTTTTCCCATATAGAAGATGAAAACTGTAAACCAGTAACTGTGCCTAGTATTATCTATATAAATAAAATCCCCCTCAGACATTCTGAATCCCCCTCAGACGTTCTGAAGCTCACCTCACTCCAACTGTGACTCCTGACCTAGGCTATTCAGACTCCCGCACTCAGGCACGCCCATCTGCGCCCTAGGCCACGCCCCATCTGGACATAAAAAGCACTCTCAACGTTCCATTGACCACTGACGTCAATGAAGCCAGTTCGTTTGTTCGAAGCTCTGTAGCACAGTCTGTGGGCCCTGCCCTCGCGTCAAACGTAATGACGTTGAGGGCGGAGCACATTCAAGGAGCCAATCAGCAGCTGAAAGCAGGAGAGAGGGCGGAACGACGAAGAGGAGGCGGGAGAGAGGGCGGAATGTGGAAGAGGAGGCGGCCCGGCAGCGCTTCTACACACTACAAGGAAAACCTGGCTAGCGCCCGTTTCATTTCTTTCCGAAATGGTCCTTTTTTACTAGTACAAGATAATTTGCATCATTACAATGTCCTTGACTATGAAGAAATAATGCTCTAGGAAGCTCACTTTCTCAGTTTCGGCCTCTTAAAGATCACGCCATAAGTGGCGGAAAAGGGAATGGAACATTCCGGGGCCTTTCCAATGTCTGTGCCCGCACTAATGATTTGAGAACATTGTCAGATTTGACTGAAGAAACTAAAAACACATCTGCATGTATGTTTGAACTATGAAATGTCTTGTTACTTTTGTATTTTTATGAGTATTTTATATGGAAATTATTTGGGGTTTTTTTTTAACTTCATTTAGGACTATGCTGAGTGTGGGTTACATTTTCTTAAATTAAAAAAACAAACAAAAAACAAACAAACTAGATGACCCCTCTCACCAGAATGTTACCCTTGACATTACACAGCAGGAGCCCTGGTATAAAACATTGGCTAAAACTAGAAATTTCTGTCACTTTAGCAGTCGTAAAACTCTTCTGGACTCAGGGAGGATGTGAGGTGTGTGTGATCTCGGCACAAGTCAGACCTCTCAGCATCCAGTGCCATGTAGTTCCCGAGAAGAATGTCAAATGTGTGTGTACACGTGTGTGCATGCGTGTATGCACGTGTACACAAACACCTCTTCTTGGACATTATTTTCAGGCAGTGGATGAGGACAGAGCACAACGCAGCACTGCGGCCGAGAGATCTACTTCTGCAAATATCTTGCAGCTGTACTGGATCAAACAGTGGAAGGAGCTGCTGCAACTGGGATACTACTTTTGCATATATGTTTATAGCTTTGGCAGCTTTTAAACTGCCACTATACTTTGAAATGTTGGCATAACCTTTACCATATGAAGAAACATTCTCATTTCCTAGAAAACAATGTGGGAAGAAAAGCTTAAATTTCCAGCTGTTATAAAACAAAAATACAATCCCACAATACACCCTCTTATTGGGTTTCCACTGAACAGCAGCTAATGGAAAACCTATCTTCTGTAGCATCCCATAAAACAAATACAGTGTACAGGTTTATCCACAGAATCCTGAAGTTGAAAGAGAAATAGAAAAAGCTTATTTATACACAAGCAAAGTACAGTGTACACTTGCTCAAAGGTACATCAGTGATACACTGCATGTCACACAGCCTCTGTTAACATCCGACTCTCAATGTCTCCTCTCTAAAAACCACCTTATGAAACTGGGCATCAAAATGGTAGACTGATGCATGCGGGAAAGAGGAACCCAAACTACATTTACATGATGAAAGGTTCCACATTACAGGTCACCGCCCAGAAAAAGGATCTAGGTGTCATTGTTGATGATATGTTGAAACCCTCTGCTCAAGGTGCAGCAACGTTTAAGAAAGCATAGTAACATAGTAAATGACGGCAGAAAAAGACCTGCATGGTCCATCCAGTCTGCCCAACAAGACAAACTCATATGTGCTACTTTTTGTGTATACCCTACTTTGATTTGTACCTGTCCTCTTCAGGGCACAGACCGTATAAGTCTGCCCAGCACTATCCCCGCCTCCCAACCACCAGCCCCGCCTCCCACCACTGGCTCTGGCACAGACCGTATAAGTCTGCCCAGCACTATCCTCGCCTCCCACCACCGGCTGGCTCTGCCACCCAATCTCGGCTAAGCTCCTGAGGATCCATTCCTTCTGAACAGGATTCCTTTATGTTTATCCCACGCGTGTTTGAATTTCGTTACCGTTTTCATTTCCACCACCTCCCACGGGAGGGCATTCCAAGCATCCACTACTCTCTCCGTGAAAAAATACTTCCTGACAATTTTCTTGAGTCTGCCTCTCTTCAATCTCATTTCATGTCCTCTCGTTCTACCGCCTTGGCATCTCCGGAAAAGGTTTCTTTGCAGATTAATACTTTTCAAATATTTGAACGTCTGTATCATATCACCCCTGTTTCTCCTTTCTTCCAGAGTGTACATGTTCAGGTCATCAAGTCTCTCCTCATACGTCTTGTAACGCAAATCCCTTACCATTCTCGTAGCTTTTCTTTGCACCGCTTCAATTCTTTTTACATCCTTCGCAAGGTACGGCCTCCAAAACTGAACACAATACTCTAGGTGGGGCCTCACCAACGACTTATACAGGGGCATCAACACCTCCTTTCTTCTGCTGGTCACACCTCTCTCTATACAGCCTAACGACCTTCTAGCTACGGCCACCACCTTGTCACACTGTTTCGTCGCCTTCAGATCCTCAGATACTATCACCCAAAAATCCCTTTCCCCGTCCGTACCCATCAGATTCTCCCCGCCTAACACATACATCTCCCGAGGGTTTCTATTCCCTAAGTGCATCACTTTGCATTTCTTCGCATTGAATTTTAATTGCCAAACCTTAGACCATTCTTCTAGCTTCCTCAGATCCTTTTTCATGTTTTCCACTCCCTCCCGGGTGTCTACTCTGTTGCAGATCTTAGTATCATCCCCAAATAGGCAAACTTTACCTTCTAACCCTTCGGCAATGTCACCCGGCGGCCCTCTCCATTGAACTCACAGCGCCTCACCTCCAAAAGCACAGCAGACAGCGGCAGACCACCTCCCTTCAGACTTCCTTCCCTCCCTGTGTGTGCCGCCCTCGTGTGACGTAACTTGGCGAGGGCGGGACACAGGGAGGGAAGGAAGGCAGGTGATCTGCCGCCGTCTGCCGCGCCCTCGGAGGTGAAGCGCTGTAAGCTCAATGGCAAATAGAGTATTAGGAATTATTAGGAAAGGAATGGAAAAAAAATGAGGATATTATTATAATGCCTTTGTATTGCTCCATGGTGAGACCGCAACTCGAATACTGTGTGCAATTCTTGTCACTGCATCTCAAAGAAAGATATAGTGCAATTAGAAAAGGTACAGAGAAGGGCGACGAAAATAATAAAGGGGATGGGACAACTTCCCTATGAGAAAAGGCTAAAGCGGCTAGGGCTCTTCAGCTTGGAGAAAAGGCGGCTGAGGGGAGATATGATAGAGGTCTATAAAATAATGAGTGGGGTGGAATGGATAGACGTGAATCGTTTGTTTACTCTTTCCAAAAATACAAGGACTAGGGGGCAAGGAATGAAGCTACAAAGTAGGAAATCTAAAACGAATCGTAGAAAATACCTCTTCACTCAACGTGTAATTAAACTCTGGAATTCATTGCCAGAAAATGTAGTAAAAGCGGTTAGCTTAGCGGGGTTTTAAAAAGGTTTGGATAGCTTCCTAAAGGAAAAGTCCATAGACCATTATTAAAATGGGGAAAAATCACTGCTTATAATAAGCAGCATAAAATGTACTTTTTGGGGATCTTGCCAGGTATTTGTGACCTGGATTGGCCACTGGTGGAAACAGGATGCTGGGCTTGATGGACCTTCAGTCTGTCCCAGTATGGCAATTCTTATGTACTTACAAACCGGAAAACCCAAAACAGGAGCCACAACATAGATGAAAACAAGAGCTTGCAACAGACCGTCCCCACAGCCTGCTGGATATAGAGCTATACTGACTAACCAAGGAGCATACCATCCTATAAGACAGAGTTCAGCGCTCTCTACCTCCACCTGCTAATAGATGGTCACAAGTCTCTGGATTCATCTGTTGTAGGTGCTAAGAAATAATCCTTTATTCATTGACTGCAAATGATAAGATGGTACTACTAATTGTCCATTTCTGCCCAAATCCAATTCAAACCTCTCTCTAGTCTATAAACATATATAACATAGTAAATGACAGCAGATAAAGACCTGTATGGTCCATCCATAAGTACATAAGTAATGCCACACTGGGAAAAGACCAAGGGTCCATCAAGCCCAGCATCCTGTCCACGACAGCGGCCAATCCAGGCCAAGGGCACCTGGCGAGCTTCCCAAACGTACAAACATTCTATACATGTTATTAGTAACTCTCATGACCAAATTCAAACAAACGATTGCATCTGGTAAGAACATACTGCTTTTACAATTTGACATGTCAAGTGCTTTTGACATGGTTGATCAAGGAATTTTATTACACATCCTTGAATACTTCGGAATTGGAGGCAACGTCTTCAATTGGTTCAAGGGATTTTTAACCACAAGATCATACCAAGTGACATCTAACTCGACTATTTCACCCGCATGGGTACCTGAATGCGGAGTACCACAAGGATCCCCGCTCTTGCCGACTCTATTCAACTTAATGATGATACCCTTGGCTAAATTACTATCAAATCAAAACCTTAATCCTTACATTTACGCAGATGACGTAACGATCTACATCCCATTCAAACAAGATCTAAAAAAAATTTCCAATGACATCAACCAAAGTCTTGATATCATGCACTCTTGGGCAGACGCATTTCGGCTAAAACTCAATGCAGATAAAACCCAGTGCCTAATACTCACCTCACAACACAACAAGAAAGAATTCACCACCATTAACACACCAACTCTAAACCTTCCTATTTCAGAAACCCTAAAAATTCTTGGAGTCACTATTGATCGACACCTAACACTAGAGAACCACACGAAAAACACAACCAAGAAGATGTTCCACTCAATGTGGAAATTAAAAAGAATAAGACCTTTCTTCCCAAGGAGTGTTTTCCGCCACCTGGTACAATCAATGGTGCTCAGTCATCTAGACTATTGCAACGCACTATATGCCGGCTGCAAAGAACAAATAATCAAGAAACTCCAGACAGCCCAGAACACTGCAGCTAGACTCATATTTGGCAAACCAAAGTTTGAAAGTGCCAAGCCCCTATGAGAAAAATTACACTGGCTCCCACTTAAGGAACGCATCAGGTTCAAAATATGCTCACTAGTTCATAAAATTATCCATGGAGACGCACCAGCTTACATGTCAGACCTGATAGACCTACCACCTAGGAATGCCAAAAGATCATCCCGCACATTCCTTGATCTGCACTTCCCCAGCTGTAAAGGAATGAAATACAAAATAATGCATGCGTCAAACTTTACCTACCTGAGCACACAGTTATGGAACGCACTGCCGTGCAGCTTGAAATCGATATACGAAAGAACAAACTTCCGCATATTACTGAAGACACATCTCTTTAATAAAGCGTACCACAAAGATCAACCAATGTGAATATGCACAACTCGCCCATCTATATTCAGAACTTGTTTCATAATATCTGCTTGTATGGTATGACTTCGTTTATTTTGTTTGTTTTATTAACATCATGCTGACCAAGATCCTGCAATACCAAATATTTATCTATTAACATTCCTTCACTACTCATGATGTATTGTAAGCCACTTTGAGCCTGCAAAGAGGTGGGATAAGGTGGGATAGAAATGCAACAAATAAAAATAAATAAATAAATTCCTGGAATTGTGGATTTTTCCCAAGTCCATTTAGTAGTGGTGTATGGACTTGTTCTTTAAGAAACCGTCTAACCCCTTTTTAAACTCTGCTAAGCTAACCGCTTTCACCACGTTCTCCGGCAACGAATTCCAGAGTTTAATTATGCGTTGGGTGAAGAAAATTTTTCTCAGATTTGTTTTAAATTTACTACACTGTAGTTTCATCGCATGCCCCCTAGTCCTAGTATTTTTGGAAAGTGTGAACAGATGCTTCACATCCACCTGTTCTACTCCACTCATTATTTTATATACCTCTATCATGTCTCCCCTCAGCCGTCTCTTCTCCAAGCTGAAAAGCCCTAGCCTCCTTAGTCTTTCTTCATAGGGAAGTCGTCCCATCCCCACTATCATTTTAGTCGCCCTTCGCTGCACCTTTTCCAATTCTACTATATCTTTCTTGAGATGCGGCGACCAGAATTGAACACAATACTCAAGGTGCGGTCGCACCATGGAGCGATACAACGACATTATAACAACCTCACACCTGTTTTCTATACCTTTCCTAATAATACCCAACATTCTATTCGCTTTCCGAGCCGCAGCAGCACACTGAGCAGAAGGTTTCAACGTATCATCAACAACGACACCCAGATCCCTTTCTTGGCCCGTAACTCCTAACGTGGAACCTTGCATGACGTAGCTATAATTCGGGTTCTTTTTTCGCACATCCAGTCTGCCCAACAAGGTAAACTCATTTTACATGGTATGTGATACTTTATACCAGAGTTTGATTTGTCCTTGCCTTTCTCAGGAAGGATTACAACCTGACACACCTGATTATATTTCTAACCTCCTAATTTTGTGTACCCCAACCCACACTTTGTGGCCCTCTCAACATCAATTTTTACAGCTCCCTTCATCTTCCAATGTATCACTGGACATCACTCGTGAAACTGCCTTTTCATATGCTGCTCCTAAATACAGTCACACACACGTGGAGGGGCATAATTGAACGAAAACGTCTATCTCCATGGGCGTTTATCTCCGAGAACGGGTCCGTGAAGGGGCGGACCGAACCGTATTTTCGAAAAAAAATAGACGTCCATGTTTTATTCGACAATTTGTAAGCTGGGCGTTTTTGTTTTTCAGCGATAATGGAAAATGAAAGCGCCCAGCTCAAAAACGAATAAATCCAAGGCATTTGTTCATGGGAGGGGCCAGGATTCGTAGTGCACTGTCCCCCCTCACATGCCAGGACATCAACCGGGCACCCTAGGGGGCACTTTTACAAAAACAAAAAAAAAGGTAAAAGAGCTCCCAGGTGCATAGCACCCTTCCCTTGTGTGTTGAGCCCCCCAAATCCCCCTCAAAACGCACTGCCCACAAGTCTACACCATTACTATAGCCCTAAGGGGTGAAGGGGGGCACCTACATGTGGGTACAGTGGGTTTGGGGGGTTGGATGACTAATAAGCATTAAGCAGCACAATTGTAACAGGTAGGGGAGGGATGGGCCTGGGTCCACCTGCCTGAAGTCCACTGCACCCCCTAATAACTGCTCCAGTGACCTGCATACTGCTGCCAGGGAGGTGGGTATGACATTTGAGAGTGAAAATAAACAGTTGTGAAATGGCATATTTTGTGGTGGGAGGGGGTTTGTGACCACTGGGGGAGTCAGGGGAGGTCATCCCCGATTCCCTCCAGTGGTTATCTGGTCATTTAGGGCACCTTTTGGGGCCTTATTCGTGGAAAAACAGGGTCCAGGAAAAGTGCCCTAAATTCTCGCTAAAAACGCATATTTTTTTTCCATTATCGGCAAAAGTCGCCCATCTCCGATCGGCCGATAACCACGCCCCAGTTCCGCCTTCACCACGCCTTCGACACCCCCCCGTCAACTTTGTACGCTTCCGCGATGGCGTGCAGTTGAAAACGTCCAAGTTCGGCTTTCGATTATACCGCGTTATTCGTTTTTGGGAGATAAACGCCTATCTCCCGATTTAGGTCGCAATATAGGCGTTTTTGTCTTTCGATTATAAGCTGGATAATATTCTAAGATCATATCCATTGTGCAGCATTTCATTTCCTCCTCCTCGTCCTGCGCTATCTCTGGGGGAGAATGAAGTATAATGAACGGGGGGCAGCGAAATGTGAATGAGCCACTGGGAAGGGTGGCAGAGTCTGGAGCTTGAAAAGGAAAATAGGAGGAAATTTTGGGTCTTAGGATGGGACATTCTGTGCAAAAACACTGCAAATAAACAGCACAGAATTTTAAAGAATTTTCAAAATTTTGGGCCAAAATTCCCCCAGGAGTATTATATAAAAACAAAGCATTATTTTAAAGTGATTAGATGTCTTAATAGATATTGATTTATTTTAGGATTATTAGGATACAACTTTACTGCTGAGAATGAATGGTAAGCCTTTATGAATGACATTCTTTTGGAACACTTTTCCTGTATTAAGGGGTCTCCCTGAAGTAGGAATCGAAACATAGCCTATGTCGGGGACTCTACCAGCTGCACGTTAAGTGTTTTTCATAGCTACTGTACATACTAATCGATTAGAAGTTTTTTCAGCCACTCATTTTTCTATTATGCACTATTGGCTTTTGAAACATATTTTTGAATAAAAATTGAATTGTGCGATGATTATACACGAGACAGTTCTTGTCCACTATGACATAATAGAAATATGAGCACAAAATTATTGAATTGTGTACATGTCATGAAGCGTGGTCTTTAGGATTTGGTATTGTTTGATTTCCACCCTTCTACTTTGTTACTCTCTGGATTGTGAAGTTGATATGATGTAGCAGTGGGTAACTGCAGAAACCCAACACCCTCAGAACCAGGGACGTAGCCAGACTTCGGCGGGAGGGGGGTTCAGAGCCCGAGGGTGAGGGGGCACATTTTAGCCCCCCCCCCCGGCCATTGCTGACTCCCCCCCCGGCACCGCCAACTTTGACCCCACCCCCCCGCTGACGACCCTCTCGATCCCCCCTCCCGCCGGCCAACCCTCCCCCGCAGTCGCCTACCTTTGCGATCTGCAGGGCTTCGTTCTGTTTCTGCGAGTCTGACGTCCTGCACATTGTACGTTGTACGTGCAGGACGTCAGACTCAGAAACAGAACGAAGGAAGAAGAGGACCTCGGCTGGTGGGGGTTGGGGTCCCCCGCCAGCAAAGGTAGCAGACGGCGACGGTGGGTTGACGGCGGGAGGGGGTCGAGAGGGTCGTTGGCAGGGGGGTCCAGGGACAAATCTACAGGGGCCCAGGCCCCCGTGGCCCCAAGTAGCTACGCCCCTGCTCAGAACATAGAGTTCTGATAGGCAAGTAAGGTTCCATAGATGTGTTATATAAAAAGGTGCTTCACCAGAAAATATTTTGAATGTCATACACAATTATTTACATTTAACACACAAACAGCTCAATGTGTGGTGACGGCAGCTAAAAAAGCAAACAGGAAAGGGATGCAAAATAAGACCAAGAATATTATAATGCCTCTGTATCACTTCATGGTACAACCTCACCTTGAGTATTGCGTTCAGTTCTGGTCACCGTATCTCAAAAAATATATAGCGGAATTAGAAAAGGTTCAAAGAAGAGCGACTAAAATGATAAAGGGGAAGGAACTTCTCTCGTATGAGGAAAGGCTAAAGAGGTCAGGGCTCTTCAGCTTGGGAAAAGAGACAGATGAAGGGAGATATGATTGAGGTCTACAAAATCCTGAGTGGTGTAGAACGAGTAGAAGTAAATCAATTTTTTACTTGTTCCAAAAGTACAAAGACTAGGGGACACTCCAGGAAGTTACAGGGAAATATTTTAAAAACAAATAGGAGGAAATATTTTTTTACTCTATGAATAGTTAAGCTCTGGAACTCTTTGCTAGAGGATGTAGTAACAGCGGTTAGTGTTTCTGGGTTTAAAAAAAGGTTTGAACAAGTTCCTGGGAAAGGTCCATAGTCTGCTATTAAGATAGACATGGGGAAGCAACTGCTTGCCATGGGATTGGTAATATGGAACGATTTGAGTTTCTGTCAGGTACTTGTGACCATTTCGGGAGGGGAGCCCTTACCGCCACTGAGGTGGCAGTAATGACCCTTGGAGGAGTGGCCTAGTGGTTAGGGTGGTGGACTTTGGTCCTGAGGAACTGAGTTCGATTCCCACTTCAGGCACAGGCAGCTCCTTGTGACTCTGGGCAAGTCACTTAACCCTCCATTGCCCCATGTAAGCCGCATTGAGCCTGCCATGAGTGGGAAAGTGCAGGGTACAAATGTAACAAAAATAAAATAGATACTATTTGAGATTCTAGATGGAATGTTGCTATTCCACTAGCAACATTCCATGTAGAAGGCTGCGCAGGCTTCTGTTTCTGTGAGTCTGACGTCCTGCACGTGCGTGCAGGACGTCAGACTCACAGAAGCCACATTGGTGATCTGCAAGGGCCGACTTCTACATGGAATGTTGCTAGTGGAATAGCAACATTTCATGTAGAATCTCAAATAGTAGCAACAGTGGAGGAGTGGCCTAGTGGTTAGGGTGGTGGACTTTGGTCCTGAGGAAATGAGTTCAATTCCCACTTCAGGCACAGGCAGCTCCTTGTGACTCTGGGCAAGTCACTTAACCCTCCATAGCCCCCATGTAAGCCACACTGAGCCTGCCATGAGTGGGAAAGCGCAGGGTACAAGTGTAACAAAAAAAAAACCCAGCAACACATAGCACTGCCCAATTACTGCTGTGGGTGGGAAGTACAAGCGGGCTGCTGCAGTAGCTTGGCGGTACTTCCTTTTTAGCCACTTTGTAAAAGGGGCCCTGAGTAAATTAGGTCTGTTTGGTCCAGTATTGAACTGGTTTAGGGAATTTTTGATGAACAGTTCATATTCTGTTTGGAAGGGTGTCTACTCGTGGGGTGCCTCAAGGTTCACCTCTATCCTCAATGTTGTTTAATCCTTTTATGAATTGGTGTGTGAGAACGATTGTTTTCTTATGCGGATGATATTTTCGTTTCCAACAATTTTTATTGACGACAGTTCAAACTACACTGGTGCTGAGTTACAAATCCAACATAGTCGTAACAAACTCATATACAAAGACATTTCAGCAAAGTATCATCAACTTTTTCTTGTGATTTACCGTCCCTCCCTCCCCCCTTCGTTATCCACCAACTAGAACCTAAGCTGACTCTCCTACCCATAGGCAAGAGGTAACTGGTAACAGATCATACCCTACCTAAACAACCAACCTACCACCTCCCAAAGCCCCCCCTCCCCTCCCTTATCCCCACTATACCATCCCACCTGGGTCCCACTGGCTTGGACTCTGATATGCGGAGGATATTTTAATGCTGGTTCCAGAGTAAAATGAAAGCTTTATAGCATCCTAATTCTTTAATAGATGTTCCTTCTAATTTAACATTACCTAAGGGCATTGTTTTGCATGTGGAAAAATGATCCAAGGTTTTGGGCGTCATCTTAGATTACTCGTTGAGTTTTGAAGCTCAGATTAATCAAATTTGGAAAAAATCTTTTTTCAGAATGCGTCAACTGAGGCTGATAAGGTCTTATTTTCATAAATCTCATTTTGCACTTTTGGTTCAAATGTTGATTTTGTCTAATCTTGACTACTGTCATTCACTGTATATGTTGGACTGAGTAGTAAGTTATTTGCCAAATTGCAGTTATTACAGAATATGGTTCATTTTTGGATTATGGAAATATGATTGTGTTTCTGGGCATAAGAAAGAATTACATTGGCTTCCTGAAAAACTAAACATCCAGCTTTAAAAATAATTCTGGAACAGACATCTGTAATGCTGATCCAATTTTTTATTTGTTGTTTTTATACTTTTGTTCGAACTCACAATAGTTTGCAATTGAAATATCCAGTTTAAGAGGCAGCTCGGTTCAATGTTTTCATTTCACGCCATTACCTACTTTGAAGTAAACTATCTGCAATTTCACAAGAAGTTAAAGAATTTTATTCGATGAATTTTGATTAATTTTTTGTTTTAACACTGAATCATTTCTCACTTTGTTGAATTCTGAATTGTAAACCTCCTAAAACCTTTTGTTGGGAGCAGTGCGGCCTATAACTCATGAATTAGATTAGATTAGACCAGACCATTTCACCTCAAGCTTGGAGAGGTCTTGCTCTAGAAGCAGTGCCCCCGTGTGAGGGAGGAAGGTAAAGACGCAAGAAGGCACCTGCTGATGCAAGAGATGTTCTGAGAGAGGAAATGCAATGAAACCGGAACGAGATGGAGCAGAGTGAGGCAGAGAAGTAGAAGGAACCTTAAACAATTATTCTGCAGAGACGTCATGGGATTACAAGAAACCTGAGAGAAATTAAGCAACTAAAATGTCTGGCTTCCAGAAGGATTAATCAAGCACGCAATCCCTTCCACTAAGAGCTGGGGAGACTGTTGTGTGCAAGAAGGGTCGCAGGCACTTACAACTTTCCACTAAGTTCTGAGCTCTGGGAGAGCAGTTCTATAACATCACCCTACTTGCGTGCCTCATTAATCCTGCTGTCTATAGAAAAACACCTGTTACCAGTGAGCAAGGACGCATTATGTAACCTGACCGATTGTGGGAAAATGGGCTACTGGATGAAATAAAAACAAGGATATATACCAGATGGAGACGGACCAGAGCGCTGCTTCTAAAAATGGGCAATGGTTTTAGTCATAAGGAATACAAAGATCTAAACACTGGATCGTTCAGGGGCCGTTACTAAGCCACGTAGGATGTACGCACGTCCTACACATGTCAATTTTGAACTACTGCCCGGCTACCGCGTGGTCCGGGCGGTAATTTCATTTTCTATGTGCACGCCCTGGAAACTTTCTGGCGCGCAGCGCTAACTGGGCAGTAATCAGCATTGTACTAGTGTACTCGCCCGGTTAACGCACGAGGCTTTACCGCTAGGTCAATGGGGGGCGGTCAGGTCTCAGGCCCAAAATGGATGCGTGCCAATTTTTATTTTGCTGCACCTCTATTTTCGGCTAAAAAAATAAAAAGGGCCTTTTTTGCAGGTGCGCTGAAAAATGGACCTGCGCACGTCCAATACACGCATCTACACCAGTGCAGTGTAGACCAGATATAATATAGGTTCAAATATCTTGAACTCAACATCCACATTATATCAGGCTTAAAGTGGCAATCAATAAGTACATAAGTATTGCCATACTGGGAAAGACCAAAGGTCCATCAAGCCCAGCATCCTGTGTCCAACAGTGGCCAATCCAGGTCACAAATACCTGGCAAGATCCCAAAAATGTACAAAACATTTTATACTGCTTATCCCAGAAATAGTGGATTTTCCCCAAGTCCATTTAATAACAGTCTATGGACTTTTCCTTTAGGAAGCCGTCCAAACCTTTTAAAACTCCGCTAAGCTAACCGCCTTTACCACATTCTCTGGCAACGAATTCCAGAGTTTAATTACACGTTGAGTGAAGAAATATTTTCTCCGATTCGTTTTAAATTTACTACATTGTAGCTTCATCGCATGCCCCCTAGTCCTAGTATTTTTGGAAAGCGTAAACAGACGCTTCACATTTACCCGTTCAACTCCACTCATTATTTTAGAGACCTCTATCATATCTCCCCTCAGCCGCCTTTTCTCCAAGCTGAAAAGCCCTAGCCGCTTTAGCCTTTCCTCATAGGGAAGTCGTCCCATCCCCTTTATCATTTTCGTCACCCTTCTCTGCACCTTTTCTAATTCCACTATATCTTTTTTGAGATGTGGTGACCAGAATTAAACACCATATTCGAGGTGTGGTCGCACCATGGAGCGATACAAAGGCATTATAATATCCTCATTTTTGTTTTCCATTCCTTTCCTAATAATTCCTAACATTCTATTTGCTTTCTTAGCCGCAGCAGCACATTGAGCCGAAGGTTTCAATGTATCATCAATGACGACACTTAGATCCCT
Organism: Microcaecilia unicolor; assembly: GCF_901765095.1. Classification (NCBI taxonomy): domain Eukaryota; kingdom Metazoa; phylum Chordata; class Amphibia; order Gymnophiona; family Siphonopidae; genus Microcaecilia; species Microcaecilia unicolor. The sequence goes on along the minus strand of NW_021963582.1, from coordinate 817,831 downwards.
TTCTTGATCCGTGACTCCTAACATGGATGAATGCAAGGGAACAAAATTGATGGTTTACATGATATTATCTCTATAATAACCAGTAAGAAAACATTAATTTGTTATTTATATCAGATGCCTCTTAAGTGAGGTAGTAGAGGAAAAAAGAGTAAGAAAATCCAGGAAAGTCTTGGTCAAGCACTAAGGAGTTTTAGTTTGGAAATGAGAAATACTAAAAAAACAGAAATTAACTGGGGTTTCTGGTACCATAACAGGAATGAAACTGGGCAGAATGGATGGGCTTTAGGGTCCTCAGTGGAGGTTGTTCTGCAGTGTCTTCACTTTTCCACGCACCAGCACATCCAGTTTTTTATTTTGACATGCACCATTTCCTGAGCACTTTCATGTACAGCAAAACTTCTAGGTAATAAGATACAGTAAAATCGTGATTATCCGACCATATCTACATAGTAACATAGTAGATGACGGCAGAAAAAGACCTGCACGGTCCATCCAGTCTGCCCAACAAGATAAACTCATATGTGCTAGTTTTTTGTGTATGCTTTACCTTGATTTGTACCTGTCTTTTTCAGGGCACAGACAGTATAAGTCCGCCCAGCACTATCCCCACCTCCCAACCACCGTCTCTGGCACAGACAGTATAAGTCTGTCCAGCACCATCCCCGCCTCCCAACCACCAGTCCCGCTTCCCACCACCGGCTCTGGCACAGACCGTAAGTCTGCCCAGCCCTATTCCCGCCTCCCAACCACCAGCCCTGGCACAGACCGTACAAGTCTGCCCAGCATTAGCCCCGCCTCCCAACCGTCTCTGCCACCCATTCAATGCTAAGCTCCTGAGGATCTGACAGACCCTCTGGTGATGTCATCACATTTATTTCTTTTAAAATTCTGTTTTAGAACGACTTTTGAAAATTGGGAATTCTATTCTGTTGTTTATGCATTGTATTTCCGTATTATCCAAATTTTCAGTTATCCCGATTAAGTTGGATAATCGAGACTGTACTACAAAGGAAGAACAATCATCATTCTCAACTCAGTCAAGTTTTCAATTTACCCATAATGAATATTCAAAGAGATCAATTTACATGCACTGCTTCCACTGTATGCAGATCTCTCCCATACATACTCATTGTGGATATCCTAAAAACCTGACTGGCTGGGTGTGTCACGAGGACTGGGTCGAGAACCCCTGCTATATACGAATGCGTGTTGCGTGTAATCCGCAGACAGACTTCTCTTACTGGAGGAAAAAGCCAGGGCGCATGATTCAGAGATCTTGATCAAAATGTTTGTGTAAATAAAAACACCTTAAGCTGCCTCCTGAATAAAATGTTCAAAATAGAGAACCAGAACATGAAGTCTCTGTAAAATGAGCCTTGCATAAATAAAAAAAAAAAAGTATAGTCCAACAAAACGCACCTTCAGACTACAGAGACCTAATCGGATGATAACCTTCAGCACTGAGTCCAGCTAGTAAGGTGCAGCGAGGTATAAAGGCTTGTAAATCAAGAAAAGGTTTTATACTGTATTGGGTCAGATATGGGTAACCAGTGATGTGTTGCCATATTCATCTGGCAGTGAAATGTAGTGATCAGTGAGTGATACGGATCATGACACTCAGGGGTAGATGCACTAAAACAATTGTTAAAGCCCTTCCCATACTGATTCCACAGCGAATCAGTAAGAAACAGGTATGCATCAAGGAAATTGCATGCAAATGAGCTGGTCACTGCGATTTCCTTGGAAGCCAGTCGGCCAGCTGGACACGCGCAGAGCAGCCAATCGATATACGTCCTTTTTTGGTTTTGTGAGTGAAGGACGTCCATGTTAGGCACTTTAGAAGGACGTCCTTAACGAGCACTTGGACTTTTTTTTCCAGATTGTCGTCCTTCTCAAGACGTTTTGGAGCTCATAAGAATTTATTTTCCTTCCGATTCCCTCACAGCAGCCCCAACGAGAGGTGCAGACCTGCCGTTAGGTTTTCCAAGGTGAGGGGATTGGAAAACAGTAGTGCATCTCATTGTAATACGATTTATACACATAATACTAATTTGCTCATCTGCATTCCATTAGCTGCTACCGTGATCGGACAATGCCCTTTTGTGCATGTCCTGGTTTACTACTTGCGCGTTAAACTGGCTAGAACCAGTTTAAAACCCACGTTAATGGCTCGTTAAGTTTAGTGCATCTAGCCCTCAGACATGAGTGGAATTTACCCTACTGTCTGGCGTCAAAGTAGCCCCTGCAGTGCAGGGGAACCAGGAGGTCTGCTTAGAGATCCCTCCTGCTCTGGGAGCCCTTTCCGCTATTTTACTTGGGGGTCCTTAATCTGAACCACTGCCACTGATGCCAGATAAAGAAAATACAGGCCCATCTGATCTGCCTGTTACTGATACAGTCCAAAGAGCCCATCTCACCTCATCCCAGGCTTCGCCCACGTTTCTTCATACCCAAGATTTATCCCAGACTTTCTGAAACTGTTTTGCAATCTACTCTCTGCTCTGGGTGGCTCTTCCATAATATATCCAACAACATTTCTGTGAATAAATCGCCCATCCCCTTTTAGCCTAATGACTTCTTTCTGCTCAAAAATACTTGTTCCTTGCAGATTATGTATATCTCTGAAGTATCTAAATGTTTTCTTAACGTGTAATTGTGTCACCACCCTCACACCAATATCTTTTGCTTCCAAAAACCTGTCCAATTTACTTTAGAGTTGACACAGTGCTGTAAATGTAGTCCAAGAGTTTTACAATAAAATTAAAAGAAACCCTTTCCTCTGAAGGCAGAGTGAACCCTATTATCTGCCAGTACAACGGATGTTCTTGGTAACTTACAGCAACTTGGCTTGCGCTAAGGGTAGCAAAAAACAAAGTTTAAGAAATTGTTTCCTCATTTCTGGCCTTTTCTTTACTTCTTGATGCGACATGGCTATCAATTACTGAACTGTCCGAGAACATGCTAGTAATTAACCTAGTTAACTCTTTGTAATTTAGGATAACAATTTTAAAAGTCATTTATATACTTAAAGAGCAATTTAGTCGTGGAAACGGATTCCTACTACTACTACTACTACTATTTAGCATTTCTATAGCGCTACAAGGCATACGCAGCGCTGCACAAACATAGAAGAAAGACAGTCCCTGCTCGAAGAGCTTACAATCTAATAGACAAAAAATAAAGTAAGCAAATCAAATCAATTAATGTGAACGGGAAGGAGGAGAGGAGGGTAGGTGGAGGCGAGTGGTTACAAGTGGTTACGAGTCAAAAGCAATGTTAAAGAGGTGGGCTTTCAGTCTAGATTTAAAGGTGGCCAAGGATGGGGCAAGACGTAGGGGCTCAGGAAGTTTATTCCAGGCGTAGGGTGCAGCGAGACAGAAGGCGCGAAGTCTGGAGTTGGCAGTAGTGGAGAAGGGAACAGATTACTACTACTATTTAGCATTTCTATAGCGCTACAAGGCGTACGCAGCGCTGCACAAACATAGAAGAAAGACAGTCCCTGCTCGAAGAGCTTACAATCTAATAGACAAAAAATAAAGTAAGCAAATCAAATCAATTAATGTGAACGGGAAGGAGGAGAGGAGGGTAGGTGGAGGCGAGTGGTTACAAGTGGTTACGAGTCAAAAGCAATGTTAAAGAGGTGGGCTTTCAGTCTAGATTTAAAGGTGGCCAAGGATGGGGCAAGACGTAGGGGCTCAGGAAGTTTATTCCAGGCGTAGGGTGCAGCGAGACAGAAGGCGCAAAGTCTGGAGTTGGCAGTAGTGGAGAAGGGAACAGATAAGAAGGATTTATCCATGGAGCGGAGTGCACGGGAAGGGGTGTAGGGAAGGACGAGTGTGGAGAGATACTGGGGAGCAGCAGAGTGAGTACATTTATAGGTTAGTAGAAGAAGTTTGAACAGGATGCGAAAACGGATAGGGAGCCAGTGAAGGGTCTTGAGGAGAGGGGTAGTATGAGTAAAGCGACCCTGGCGGAAGATGAGACGGGCAGCAGAGTTTTGAACCGACTGGAGAGGGGAGAGGTGACTATGTGGGAGGCCAGCAAGAAGCAGATTGCAGTAGTCTAAACGAGAGGTGACAAGGGTGCGGATGAGGGTTTTGGTAGAGTGCTCGGAAAGAAAGGGGCGGATTTTACGGATGTTGTAAAGAAAGAAACGACAGGTCTTGGTGATCTGCTGGATATGAGCAGAGAAGGAGAGAGAAGAGTCAAAGATGACCCCAAGGTTTCGAGCTGAGGAGACAGGGAGAATGAGAGAGCCATCAACAGAAATAGAAAACGGGGGGAGCGGGGAGGTGGGTTTGGGGGGGAAAATGAGAAGCTCGGTTTTGGTCATATTTAATTTCAGGTGGCGTTGAGACATCCAGGCAGCAATGTCAGACAAACACGCTGAAACTTTGGTTTGGATGCAAGGTGAGATATCAGGGGTAGAAAGGTAGATTTGGGAGTCATCAGCATAGAGATGGTAGGAAAATTCCCTGGTTGCCTTTCCTCAATGCTGATACAAAGAACTCATGCGTCCCACAACTCACATTTAGATCAAAGGTGGAGAATAATGTTCTTAAATTCTACTTTCAACTTAAGGAAAAGGTACCCACAAAATCCGGGTGCAAATTTGTTTGTTTTGCCTTTCAAGCTTGGTGCAAAGTCCACATTTGAAAAGTACCTGTGGACTTGAAAGAGTGTCTTACTTGTGCCATAAATGAGCTGAATGTTTATAAATAGTCATCCCAATTCCTTCTAATGAGCAAGACAGCTCTGAGACAGCAATGAATCAACTCTTACCCTCGTGTGCGTGCGAATATGCATCTTTAGCCCATCATTCTTGCTGAAGGCCTTGTCGCAATAAGGACACTGATACGGCCGCTCACCTGCAAGTAAAAATCAGAGTTAATGCTTGTTGCCAAAAGGGGGGAAAAAAAACCCCTGCTCTCTGCATGTCATGGCAGCAAAATGAGCAGCAGGAGGGACCTGAACTCTACAGCAAAACTGCACGTGGGAAATAAAAGACAGTTCTGGCAGCCCGCAGAGTTACATCAAAGCGCTAGTTTCAATGACTTGCTCTTTCCCTAGTGCGAACTGAACACACGCAGAGATGAGCAAACAAAGATTACAGATTTGGGATCAAGGGAGTCCTGAACTAGTCTATTGTGGCAAGTTCTTGCTGAGCTCATTTGCTTTAGACATTGACCATTCACCAATATCACTTCACATCTGGTCAGAACGTGAGTCATCTGGGTGCCGCTGGTCCACCCAATATTCCGTACCACAAGTCAATTCTTTGTTGTGTTTAACTAAAGGGCCACTTTGTCAACACAAATATATTACTGTCTGCACAACTCAGAGGAGGAATAAAACACTAAATTATTGTTACAGATTCTTTCCCTGGGCGCCATGTCATAAGGATATTCCCAACTAGGGTTTACCAGTCACTGGGGAGGGAGGAGAGGGTGTTAGCAAGAGTGCACCTGGGTCAGAGACAGGAAATCCACCACTTTACACGAGCTTGGTGGTGGGAGGGGAAGAGCATTTATGCACCCTTTCCTTTAAATCACGACTACTCTTCATTTCTACTCGTATGCACCACTGCCCAAGACGATCTCTGTTGGACAGGACCAGGCAGGCCCTCCAAGAGACACAACTGGGTCCAGTGCCGGGCTGCCACTGCCCTCACCACTCGGGCCACCATCTCCCACTGCAGCCGCCCCCACTCAGGCCACTGTCACCCCCTTATCTTCCTGCATCTGTTTTTCCCTTGATCTGTCACTCTCCTGCTCCTGTTAGCCGATTGCCGGGACCTGGGTGGTTGCGTAAATGCAATCACCTGGGTCCCGACACACAGGAACAGGAGATAGACAGACTGAGGGAGCAGAACTTTCCGCCTGCCTCCAGAAGCCTTGCTGGAGCCTGGGGAATCTTGCCCCCTCCCTCTCGGCAGAGGGTGGAGGACACATATACTCCTGCTTAGGGTGTCACCTACCGAGCAGCAGCCCTTGTGGAGGCAATACCTTCACAACCAGTAAAGCTGAATGATTGTTCAGGCATGAGGATGGGCAATAAAGTCCCTCCAGTGATGTCTGAAATACTGACCACAGACTGGTTGAGCTAATTGGGGTTTTTTCTGCCGTTGTCTACCATGTTATGTTACTATGGATTATCAGACTAGAATTTAGCGTGCATGACAGAGGTTTATCAAATTTAAGAGTTGCTGGTAGCTCAGAGATAAAATCTACCCACTCAGGTGTTGGTAGTCAGGGGTTCAAATCCCACATGTTGACTACTTTATAAGACGTTACATTTCCCTGGGATTGGTAGCATGGAATGTTGCTACTCTTTGGGGTTCTGCAACGTTGCTTGTAATTGGGTTTCTGCCAGGTACTTGTGACCTGGCTTGGCCACTGTTTGGAAACAGGATACTGGGCTAGATGGACCATTGGTCTGACCCAGTAAGGCTACTCTTATGTTCTAAATAATTTCCAAAGTCTTTGGAGGAAATCAAAGAAAAGCTCCTGTTCTTTCCAAGTTTTTGTTCATAAAAATCAGTCACTTGCCTATCTCTGGCACTTCCTACTGGATTTATTTATAGCTTATCCTTAAAGTTTGCACTGAAAAACTCAATGAAATGTGCTGTTTGAAACATCAATCATTTCCACAACACAAGACTTCTCAAACAGATGCTCTTTTACTCTCCTAACAGGGAAAAACATATGTTTTCCTTCACTGGAAGCTCAGAGGATTGATTATTTTAAACCACGGAAAAATACAGCTGGATTCTGCCATGCTAGAGTTGATCTACAAGTGACTGATGAACAGAACGCTATTTTCTGCTCAGAAACCTAATCTGAAGATGAACTGGCAGAAATAATTTTGCTGTTATTCTTTATCTATATGCGCATGGCTCTGACAGGTACTTTACAGGAAAAGTGGTACACAAATGTTTTAAATAAGGGGGAAAAAAAGAGTGGAAATGTTGAGTGATGACGATACATCTTCATCTTGATTACTGTAATGTACTCTATGTGAGAATATGTGCCAATTATTCAAAAAAACTGCTGCGAAATTAATTTTTAAAATAAATAGATTTACTAGCGTCTCAAATTATATGATGAGGTTGCTTTGGCTACCGGTAAAACAGCGTTTCTCTTTTAAAGCATCGTGCTTAAGGTACCAAATTCTTTATGGTTCTACCTATCTTTTGATAAGTATAGTTTCAAAATCCTTATTTGGCAATTCGTCAAGAATGTTTAACCAAATAATTCTTCGTCCGATGTCTTTTGGTAAGTTGTGGTTACCGTGGTACTATTATGGAATTCTCTCCCATTATTTAAGAGTTGAGAAAACTACTTAAAATTCCATAAGTTGCTGAAGACATATTTTTTTGAAAGTTGCTACTAATTTTCAGTTTGTTTAGCCTATCATGTTAAGACTGTGATAAGAATGCCTCCCGGCTCTCAATGAACCCTTGTTTGAGGGAAATTACAATTAATAAGCCCTACATGCATTGATTGACTGACTGATTGGTTGAGTGCTTGCAGTATTAGGTCTGTATCACTCCATAGTGCAATTGCACACTGAGTATAGTGCGCATCTCAAGAATATATTGTGGAATTAGAAAAGATATAGGGAAGGGCGATAAAAATGATAAATGGGATGGAGTGACTTTTTTTTTTTTGAGTAAAAGGCAAAGATAAGGCTCTCAGCTTGGAGAACAGACGGCTGAGGGGAGATATACATTGTAACGTAGTAGAGGACGGTAGAGAAAGACCCGCACGGTTCATCTAGTCTGCCCTACAAGACAACTCATATGTGCTACTTTTTGTGTATACCTGACCTTGATTAGTATCTGCCATTTTCACGGTACAAACCGTAGAAATCTGCCCAGCACTAGCCCCGCCTCCCAATCACCAGCTCCCCCCACCCCCGGCTCTGAGAATAGCCATACTGGGTCGGACCAGTGGTCCATCTAGTCCAGTATCCCGTTTCCAACAGTGGCCAAACCAGGTCATAAGTACCTTGCAGAAACCCAACTAGTAGCAACATTCCATGCTACCAATCCTGGGACAAGCAGTGGCTTCCTCCATGTCCATCTCAATAACAGACTAAGGACTTTTCCTCCAGGAACTTGTCCAAACATTTTTTTAAACACAGATACGCTAACTGCTGTTACCACATCCTCCGGCAGCGAGTTTCAGGGCATAACTATTCTTAGAGTGAAAAACTATTTCCTCTTAGTTGTTTTAAAAGTATCTCCATGCAACTTCCTTGAGTGTCTCCTAATCTTTGTAGTTAAAAATTAATCTACTCGTTCTACAAAACTCCAGATTTTGTAAACCTCAATCATATCTCCCTCAGCCGTCTCTTTTCCAAGCTAAAGAACCCTAACCTCTTTAGCCTTTCCTCATATGAGAGGAGTTCCATCCCCTTTATCATTTTGGTCACTCTTTTTGAACTTTTTGTAATTCTGCTAATCTTCTTTGAGATGCAACGACCAGAACTGAACACAATGTTCAAGTACAAAGAGTAGGGGACACACCGTGAAGTTACACAGTAGTACATTTCAAACAAATAGGAGAAAAAATCTCTTTCATTCAACATGCAACTAAGTTCTGGAATTCAGTGCAAGTAAGTCAGAACGATGTGTTGATACGCTGCGGGGTTCGAAATGGCTTCACGCTTTTGCCACTGCTGTGCTCCCATTTTTCATATTGTAGCTCTAAAACTGTGTTCAATGCTGTTGTCACTTCCTACATAAGTACATAAGTAATGCCACACTGGGAAAAGACCAAAGGCCCATCGAGCCCAGCATCCTGTCCCCGACAGCGGCCAATCCAGGTCAAGGGCACCTGACAAGCTTCCCAAACGTACAAACATTCTATACATATTATTCCCGAAATTGTGGATTTCTCCCAAGTCCATTTAGTAGCGGTCTATGGATTTGTCCTTTAGGAAACCGTCCAAACCCTTTTTAAACTCTGCCAAGCTAACCGCCTTCACCACATTCTCCGGCAACGAATTCCAGAGTTTAATTATGCGTTGGGTGAAGAAAACTTTTCTCCTCATTTGTTTTAAATCTACTACACTGTAGTTTCATCGCATGCCCCCTAGTCCTAGTATTTTTGGAAAGCGTGAACAGACGCTTCACATCCACCTGTTCCATTCCACTCATTATTTTATATATCTCTATCATGTCCCCCCCTCAGCCGTCTCTTCTCCAAGCTGAATAGAACCTAGCCTCCTTAGTCTTTCTTCATAGGGAAGTCGTCTCATCCCCGCTATCATTTTCGTTGCCCTTCGCTGCACCTTTTCCAATTCCACTATATCGTTTTTGAGAGATGCGGCGACCAGAATTGGATACAATACTCAAGGTGCGGTCACACCATGGAGTGATACAACGGCATTATAACATCCTCACACCTGTTTTCTATACCTTTCCTAATTTTTTATTACATTTGTACCCCGCGCTTTCCCACTCATGGCAGGCTCAATGCGGCTTACATATTGTATACAGGTACTTATTTGTACCTGGGGCAATGAAGGGTTAAGTGACTTGCCCAGAGTCACAAGGAGCTGCCTGAGGTGGGAATTGAACTCAGTTCCTCAGTTCCCCAGGACCAAAGTCCACCACCCGAACCACTAGGCCACTCCTCCCAACATTCTATTCGCTTTCCGAGCCGCAGCAGCACACTGAGCAGAAGGTTTCAGTGTATTATCAACGACAACACCCAGATCCCTTTCTTGGTCCGTAACTCCTAATGCGGAACCTTGCATGACGTAGCTATAATTTGGGTTCTTTTATCCCACATGCATCACCTTGCATTTGCTCACATTAAACGTCATCTGCCATTTAGCCGCCCAGTCTCCCAGTCTCGTAAGGTCCTCTTGTAATTTTTCACAATCCTGTCGCGAGTTAACGACTTTGAATAACTTTGTGTCATCAGCAAATTTAATTACCTCGCTAGTTACTCCCATCTCTAAATCATTTATAAATATATTAAAAAGCAGCGGTCCTAGCACAGACCCCTGAGGAACCCCACTAACTACCCTTCTCCATTGTGAATACTGCCCATTTAACCCCACTCTCTGTTTCCTATCCTTCAACCAGTTTTTAATCCACAATAGGACATTTCCTCCTATCCCTGACTGTCCTCACAATCTGTGCTCTAATAGGTCGACCTCTGCATGTGACCTTCTCCCTCCAATCAAAGCACTGGCAAGTGCTGCCTTCATTAAATAACATATGCTGTGGCCTAGTCTCAGGCAATGATCCCATTAGTCCTTTTCCTTGCCCTCTAGCCTTGTGGGACGACTTCTGGCTCCAGTCTCCCTGCAATGCAAATTCCCCATCAGAAAGAGGAGCATGCCGCTCTGTGTACACCTCTCCGGGAAATGGACCTTTCCCACCACTTTCCTTTAAGCTCAACATCACTTCCTTTTAAGCCCACACTCCCTTTTCAAGCACCATCCTCTGAAATAAGTTAATTCATCCTACAAACATTCCATATCCATCTCTCTACAATACTGTCGGCAACTGTGAATATCCAGTACAAAGACCCTTGCCTGGGACAGAAATACTTCCAGTTTCAGCTTCTGAATGCTCTAAGTAATTGTTCTACTTTCTTAATAAACAGTTGAAATTCAGGAAAACAGTCTTCTTTGAGGCCATTGGTTTAACCAACTGGATAGTAAGCCGTGTACACATTTTATGAGGACAGAAACAGCCATGACTTCCACAACTACTGGACACAAAAAGCAACATGATGGCAGATAAAAGCCAAATGCCCCATCCAGTTTATCCATGCACAGCATCCACCACTTCCTCCTCTTAAGAGATCCCACATGCTTGTCCCATGCTTTCTTCAATTCGGACACAGTCCTCGTCTCCACCACTTCCACCGGGAGACTATTCAATGCATTCACCATCCTTTCTGTTAAAAAAAAGTATTTCAAATTACTCCTGAGCCTACATAGGGTTACCATATGTCCAGATTTACCCAAACATGTCCTCTTTTTGAGGACATGTTCGGGCATCTGGATGGGTTTTGCCAGTCCGCCCGTTTGTCCAGATTTCTGGACAAACGGGCAGGCGGCCTATCCTAGCCTCCCCTCCTCTTACTTACTATCTACTGCCCTGGTGGTCTAGTGACCTCTTCGGGGTAGGAAAGAGCCCCCTCTTTCCTGCCCAGAGCGCTGCCCTTGCCCTGCATCCTGTTGCTGTGACGGTCTCGGGATTAAAGCGACCTCGCGAGACTTCAACTCTCGGCGGCCATTTTGAATCCCGAGACCATGACAGCAACAGGATGCAGGGCAAGGACAGCGCTCTGGGCAGGAAAGAGGGGGCTCTTTCCTGCCCCGAAGAGGTCACTAGACCACCAGGGCAGTAGATAGTAAGTAAGAGGAGGGGAGGGGAGGTGATGGGGGGGCAGGGGAGGGGAATATTGACCCAGGGGGAGGGGAATATGTGACAGGGGAGGGGCAAGGATGTGAAAGGGGCGGGGCAGAACATGTGTCCTCTTTTTGAGAGGGCAAAATATGGTAACCCTAAGCCTACAACCATTTTTGTTTTCCATTCCTTTCCTAATAATACCTAACTTTCTATTTGCTTTTTTTGCCGCTGCAGCACACTGGGCATAAGATTTCAGAATATTGTCTACAATGACACCTAGATCTTTATTTTGAGAGCTGACCTCCAAGGTGGACTCCAGCATCCAGTAACTATGATTGATGTGCATCACTTTGCATTTGTCCACATTAACGTGACTTTTTTTGTATATAACTTTTAATAAAAAATTTTAAAAAGCGTAAAGAACTGATTGACATTTACCTGTTCTGCTCCACTCAGGGTTTTGTAGACCTTTATTCATCTCCCCCTAACCTCTTTAGCTCTTCCTTATATGAGAGGAGTTCTAGTCCCTTCTAGATGGCAGTCTAGAAATTCTTATAATACATACATCTATGCGTGGGATCCTCAGAAGCTTAGCCGAAATTGGGTGGTGGAGCCGGTGGGGGGAAGAGGGGTTGGTGGTGGGGAGGCGAAGATAGTGGTGGGCAGACTTATACGGTCTGTGCCAGATCCGGTGGTGGGAGGCGGGACTGGTGGTTGGGAGGCGGGGAATAGTGCTGGGCAGACTTATACGGTCTGTGCCAGAGCCGGTGGTGGGAGGCGGGGCTGGTGGTTGGGAGGCGGGGATAGTGCTGGGCAGACTTATACGGTCTGTGCCCTGAAAAAGACAGGTACAAATCAAGGTAAGGTATACACATGAGTTCATCTGGTTGGGCAGACTGGATAGACCGTGCAGGTCCTTTTCTGCCGTCATCTACTATGTTACTATGTTACTATATTTTAGTATACAGAAAGGCTCAATTGCCTGAAGCCACACAGAGCTTGAGGCAGCGATGGGACTGGAACTCCTGTGTGAGCTTTTGCTCCTGGGCTAGGTCCACAGAATGTGAGTTATGTAAACTCCACTGCATTAGGTTCCTGTGGCATCCAGAATTTATTTTGCACAAAGAACAGAATGTGCTGTAAATGACAAAGAAAACAGTCAACATCCAATGAAAACTAAAAGGACATAAGGAACTGTACATCCTCAGGTGCTGCTCAGCTGGCCATCCAAGTCCCCGCTAAGCCTGTGGAGGGAACAGCTCTGTAAGAATGTGGCTCCATGACAGACTCAATGGGAGCTTTAAGAACACTAAGCAGGAAAGAGAAAGTAGAAGAGCACACAACATGATATGCACGATGGGAGAAAAAGGAGACGAGTAGAAGGCACTTTGCACCTAAATGATAACGTGTTATCGCAACATTACGCACAATGTTGACTTCTATATCAATAACTTTCACTTACATGGAGTGGAAGAGTAGCCTAGTGGTTAGTGCAGCGGACTTTGATCCTGGGGAACTGAGTTCGATTCCCACTGCAGCTCCTTGTGGCTCTGGGCAAGTCACTTAACCCTCCGTTGCCCCTGGTACAAAATAAGTACCTGAATATATGTAAACCACTTTGAATGTAGTTGCAAAAACCTCAAAAAGGCGGTATATCAAGTCCCAGTTCCCTTCCCCCCTTTCCCTTATGACATCACAATATCAGAAGTGAGCCAAGTACAGGACAATCAAACCATTGTGACATCACTGATGAGGTTGGCTCAGGCACTGGTGGAATGAGGCATTATGACATCACATCACAGTATCACCTCCAGTGGAGGAGTAGCCTAGTGGTTAGTGCAGTGGACTTTGATCCTGGGGATCACTTAACCCTCCGTTGCCCCTGGTACAAAATAAGTACCTGAATATATGAAACCGCTTTGAATGTAGTTGCAAAAACCTCAGAAAGGTGGTATACCAAGTCCCAGTTCCCTTTCCCCCTTAAATCACTGTCATATATAATAAAAGTGAGTCAAGTACAGGGACAATCAAGCCATCCATTGTGACATCACTGATGAGGTTGGCTCAGGCACTGGTGGAATGAGGCATTATGACATCACATCACAGAATCACCTCCAGTGGAGGAGTAGCCTAGTGGTTAGTGCAGTGGACTTTGATCCTGGGGAACTGAGTCTGATTCCCACTGCAGCTCCTTGTGACTCTGGGCAAGTCACTTAACCCTCCATTGCTCCAGGTACAAAATAAGTACCTGAATATATGTAAACCACTTTGAATGTAGTTGCAAAAACCTCAGAAAGACGGTATATCAAGTCCCATTTCCCTTATGACATCACAATATCAGAAGTGAGCTAAGTATCGGGCAATCAAGCCATTGTGACATCACTGATGAGGTTGGCTCTTATTGGTGGAATGAATGGAGGAGTAGCCTAGTGGTTAGTGCAGTGGACTTTGATCCTGGGGAATTGAGTTTGATTCCCACTACAGCTCCTTGTGACTCTGGGCAAGTCACTTAACCCTCCATTGCTCCAGGTACAAAATAAGTACCTGAATATATGTAAACCACTTTGAATGTAGTTGCAAAAACCTCAGAAAGACGGTATATCAAGTCCCATTTCCCTTATGACATCACAATATCAGAAGTGAGCTAAGTATCGGGCAATCAAGCCATTGTGACATCACTGATGAGGTTGGCTCTTATTGGTGGATTGAGTGGAGGAGGAGCCTAATGGTTAGTGCAGTGGACTTTGATCCTGGGGAACTGAGTTCGATTCCCACTGCAGCTCCTTGTGGCTCTGGGCAAGTCATTTAACACTCCATTGCTCCAGGTACAAAATAAGGACCTGAATATATGTAAACCACTTTGAATGTAGTTGCCTTTTCTCCAAGCTGAAGAGCCCTAGTCACTTTAGCCTTTCCTCATAGGGAAGTCGTCCCATCCCCTTTATCATTTTCGTCGCCCTTCTCGGCACCTTTTCTAATTCCACTAATCCGTAAGCACACCCCTCCCATCCCCTATCCACTATTTCCACCCAATATTTTGAAACCCAACTCTTTAATGACTGAGTGGCAGATATAACCCTACCAACAAAGGGGGGGAGGGTACCCTGCACGAAGCAGCAATTTCGACCCTGGCTACCTTTCAGGCCAGACTGGACGGACCTTACTGTCTTTATATTTCATTATTTTAGTATGTTACTCTGTTCATTACTGGCTTCCCAGTGTCACAAAGAAAACCAACAATCCCGGTATAACGCACTCCTACCCCAAGATAATTCCTGGCTCCTGTCCTGACTCCTGCTTTGCTCTGCTCCTTGATTCTTAAGACTACCCTCCGCAGATACACAGCCATTACAGGGCACCAGTACCCCCTTGGCAGGGCAAACCTACATAAGCACATTTACAAACTGTTGGCTTCACTTTAACTTTTATTGAAAAATGTGATTAAGTGTCTTTCAAATTCTCACATGAAAGCAGAAAGATGACAAGACCATGAAAAGCCATAACTTGATTCCAGACCGATAAAGGCCAGACCCACTGTGCTGCACCATTATCTTGTTATTACTGAAGCAGCCTGAGAACCCCTGAAATCTAAGGGATGAAAAAACAACAATTAAAGTACAGCAGCTCTCAACCTCCTTCCGTTCCCAAACCTTCACTTTTGCACATGAAACCACTAAAATAAACTTTACCACCTCCAACCATTAATCACACTTGTAGAGGCCAAACAAAACACCTTGCCCTCAGCTGATGAAGTATCTGTTGTGTGTTCCCAGTTAGCAGTTTTGCATCTGTTTGAAAGCAGACACCATCTCATGACCTCCTTGTCTCTCATTCCTAGCACTGGCAAGCAGGACACTTGCGGCCATATTTCTTCTTGGACAATTTAATTAATCTGTAGACCAGCGCTGACAGCTAAAAGCTGCCTTGTTCTTCTCATTGGAAGATGAAAGGCCGGCATTAGTCTGAAACCCATTACCATATCTATCAGATTCTCATCATGGTTCTTGATGAATGTGTGTATAACAGATTTCAGCAGAGACCAGCAGGGGGGTCCACCGTAATCGAATATCAAAGTGTTACCTTTGATAAGGTCAGCCTTTCATCAGCTTTAGTAAACACTTGCACTCTTTCCTCTCATGTCAACTCTGGATTCTTTTCCTTGATGTTATTCGTTTTCCCATCTCCCCAAAGTAAATTGTACAACAGTGTATGCCTGCTAGTACTGAGCTCATAACATCACGACATTAAATACCGACTTACACAGTGGTGCGAAAACCTTGAGGTCCACACTCAAAATGATTTCTGCAATTAACTTCGGAGCTACCTGTACAAATCAGTAGCGCTGAAAAATCCAGGTCAATGCGTAACTTTTGGCTGAGCACCTCAATGTGTGAGCTCAGGTTATGAAGACAGAAGAGGGGGATGGCAAGTATCCCAAGGATGTGACTTACACTTAATATTCAGCTGTTAACCAGTTTGTCAAGGATGATTCCTAGTATTTTTAGTTGTGATTCAATTGGGTATGTGTTTTGGTTGATTGTGAAGTTTTGGTCAGGAATGGGATCAAGTGCACTAGTAGAACTAGGAATTTGGTTTTGTCTCTGTTAAGTTTGAAAGTCCTATTTTGACCTGGCCTGGTATCTCTGTGATATTATTTTTGAAAGGTATATATATGGTAACATCGTCGGCATATATGTATGAACTAAATCCCATTTTTTCCCCGTTTCTTTCCAAGTGGGGCCATCATGATATTAAATAGTATCGATGATACTAGGTATGATCTAGTTCTTAAGAAACCATTAAACCAGGATGCCACTGTGCCACTTATTCCCATGCTGTCAAGTAGAGTCATTAGGGTTGTGTAGTCTACATCAAAGGCGCTCAACATCTCAAAGTGTAGTAATAGAAGTTTCTGACTTTTGCATATCAATTTTCTGACTTTCGTTATCAGCGTTATGACTATTTCGGTGCTGTGTAGTAGCCTGATTATGAGTTCTGAAGGAATGAGTAGTGTGTCAAATATTCCATTAGTTGTTTTGCTATTAGATCCTCCATCATTTTGGTCAGTAACGGTATTGAAGTTACTGGTCTATAATTTGTGAATTCACTGATCTTTCCAGTAGGGTTTTTGGGGACTAGAGTTAATATGATGTTGCCCTTATCTGGAGAGAAGTGACTATTCAAAAAACATGTATTCTATGTGTTCTGTAAGGTGGTCAATGAACCAGTCTAGTCACACCATCTCAAAAAGGAGATAGTGTAACTAAAAAGGATTCAGAGAGGGGGTGACAAAAACAGGACTGAACACCTCCCTTATGGAGAAAGGCTAAACAGGTTATGCCCCTTCAGCTTGGAAGAGTCAGCTGAGAGGACTCCTAAGAGAATGTACATATAATTGAATGAATATGTAGAGTTATATATACTCAATAACAACACTGAAGTCTTTTCCTACAGTCCGATGCATGGATGCTCTTTATTTGATATCCCCTCATTTTCTATATTTGAGTTATATATATAGTCACAAAAGTGTCAATCATAGAAAAGCATAAATAAAACATGTCAAATATACATCCAGATATAAATGTATCACCAATATACCTAAAATACTTTTGCATAAATATTAAATACAGCACTACAAATGTATCCACCATATAAAAAGTTAAATAATAAATATTAAATTATACATATGGATTAAGATCTTAAATGTATAAAAAGGCCACCAAAAGTAGCCTAATACTATATCAAACATCAAATGCTAACTGTATATCAAAGAGCGCCAAACATGATCTAACAATGTATCAAACATTAAATGTATATTATTTACAGAGGTTCTTCCACTAAAAATACATCTAAAAATTAAATGTAAATTCATAAGTACTAAGAAACAATATAACAAAACTAAGAATTATCACATACATGCAATAATATGTTCAAAAATTAAACAGAAAAATAGGAATGAACTAATAAATCCAATATCATTTCTAATACAGTGTTTGAAACTGTTATGTCAAATCAGAAAAAGGGATCTATGAACTTTGGTATTTTGATCAAGTATTTATGTCTTAATGTTTAATTTTTGGCTTTCTTTTAGATATTGTGGACTCCTGAGGCAGACCAATAGGTCGAAACACAGCCCTTATCAGGTCCTTTGCTATTTTAATAAAGGATTGTTTTAAACATCGTGAGTGAGTGAGTGAGTGTGAGTGAGTGTAAATCCATCTCATGTATACTCATTGTGGAAATCTTGCAAACCTGACTGGGATGAATGAGGTCCTCAAGGACTGCGGTTGCCCACTCCTGATCTAAGGGGCCCTTGTACTAAGGCTTAGAGCGTGCTAATTACTGTATGTCCTATTTTATACCTATGAGCCACATGGTACTTAGCAATGCTAATGACCATTAGCACACACTAAGCTTTATTAAAAGTTTACTAAGTTTGCATCTGAGATCAAGAAAAAACTCCTACAGAACTGCCTTGAAAACTGGTCAGACCTGCAAAACAAAACCCACAGATCACAGCAATCTGCTGAAAAATTCAGCTGACCATATGGAGTGGTCATCCAGAGATCCACAGTACAATACTGATTACGCAACAATGGTTTACACAAGAAAATTCTTAGCAAGAAACATTTTCTATAACCTCGTCACACAAAAGTCATCATCTAAAGAAAACTTGAGAAGCCTGAAACTTTTTTGAGCAAAGTGCTTTTCACTGATGAAACAAAAATTGAACTGTTCTGTCACAACACAAAATATATTTCCTAAGAGGAAAAAAAAAGGTTAAATCTTCGAAGAATAACTTGCTATCTTTTAAGTACAAGGTGGATGTATTATACACTGGAGAAGTGCGACTGACATTGACAATGAAGAATATATTCAACTAAACAGACATCTTGAAAACTAATGTGTTATGGTTGGCGAATAAATTGAAGCTGAATACAACATGCAACATTTCAGCAAGGCAAATGATCAATCAAGTAGTACTTACAAGAAAGAATGTTTAAAGGAAGTGTGTAACCGCGTGTAAACAAATATTCCAATCTTACATTCTGAGACACTAGGGAAAAGCTGGCCATCTGCAGTTATTTTTACATTAAAAGATGTCTCTCTCTATGTTAAACAATGGCCTGTGAACACGCGTATTGGTATTAAGAGCAAACGAAGTGGGAACGGAGTCCGTTCTAGGGAAGTAAGACATCTGGCTCCCACATGCAACGCACGGCAGGTGTCGTCCCTAGAGACGCAAGGAGATGTTTATTTCTGGTGAGTGATAAGAATGCAGGGATTACATCTACTGAGTGTCCCATTACCTTTCATTAGAATTAGAATCCTGCTCAGATTCATAAGAACTCAATATTCCAGTATCGAAAAGAAAGAGTTCTGTTGAATTTCTTTGTGCTATCGAGTGTTAAAAAGCATCTTTCACGCTTACATAAACAAACAGAAAAAGACAAGAGTGACTTTGAAACTACGTGGAAGTTTTTCAAGCACTCCCCGGGGCCTCCTATTGCATGCTGATATCCTGCACGGTTTGCATCTGTCCACGGCCAACAGCCGCTGAACATCTGGGGATTCTTTTTTTTTTACCCCAGATGTCATCCTCTATGTATTCCATGAAGAAGCTGTGAGTGTGTCCTAGGTAATCTTCATGGGCAGTCTCAGTCTCAGTCCTGCTCAGCAACTCCCACTGAACATGCAGAGGAATCCTGTGCAGAAGGAATGGATCCTCAGAAGCTTAGCTGAAATTGGGTGGCGGAGCAGGTGGGGGGAAGAGGGGGTGGTGGTTGGGAGGCGAGGATAGGGGAGGGCAGACTTATACAGTCTGTACCAGAGCCGGTGATGGGAGGCGGGACTGGTGGTTGGGAGGTGGGAAATACTGCTGGGCAGACTTATATGGTCTGTGCCCTGAAAAGGACAGGTACAAATTCAAGGTAAGGTATACACATATGAGTTTGTCTTGGGCAGACTGCATGGACCATGCAGGTCTTTTTCTGCCGTCATCTACTATGTTACTATGAGGCTCATTTTCAAAGCACTTAGCCTCCCAAAGTTCCATAGAAACCTATGGAACTTAGCCTCCCAAAGTGCTTTGAAAATTTGCCTCCAAGTAACACCGTTTTACTTCCCAGTCAAAAAAAAACATGCAAGTGACTGTATTGATGCACGATGATATGTATGAAGAAACGGGGGTCTTGCTAGGTTAAGAGCAACGTTCTATGAAGCCCAGGATCTTGTTTCTGACAGTGGCCAATGTGGGTCTCTTGGCAGATATTGAGGGAAATCCCTCCCATCCTCCAAAAATCTGTGCAAACCTTTCCTAAACTAGCGAATACTACTAATCATGACTACAAATTCCAGCAAGAAATGCCACAGTTTAGTTGCATAATGAATGACAAGGAGTGGAGGAGTGCGCAGGCTTCTGTTTCTGTGAGTCTGACGTCCTGCACGACGTACGTGCAGGACGTCAGACTCACAGAAGCAGAAGCCTGCGTGGCCACATTGGTGATCTGCAAGGGCCGACTTCTATATGGAATGTTGCTACTGTTGAGATTCTACATGGAATGTTGCTACTATTGGAGATTCTACATGGAATGTTGCTATTCCACTAGCGACATTCCATGTAGAAGGCTGCGCAGGCTTCTGTTTCTGTGAGTCTGACGTCCTGCACGTACGTGAAGCAGAAGCCTGCGCGGCCACATTGGTGATCTGCAAGGGCCGACTTCTACATGGAATGTTGCTACTGTTGGAGATTCTACATGGAATGTTGCTATTCCACTAGCAACATTCCATGTAGAAGCCTGCGCGGCCACATTGGTGATCTGCAAGGGTCAACTTCTACATGGAATGTTGCTAGTGGAATAGCAACATTCCATGTAGAATCTCAAATAGTAGCAACAGTGGAGGAGTGGCCTAGTGGTTAGGGTGGTGGACGTTGGTCCTGGGGAACTGAGTTCAATTCCCACTTCAGGCACAGGCAGCAGCTCCTTGTGACTCTGGGCAAGTCACTTAACCCTCCATTGCCCCATGTAAGCCGCATTGAGCCTGCCATGAGTGGGAAAGCGCAGGGTACAAATGTAACAAAAATAAAATACTATTGGAGATTCTACATGGAATGTTGCTACTATTGAGATTCTGTTGCTACTATTGGAGATTCTACATGGAATGTTGCTGCTATTGGAGATTCTACATGGAATGTTGCTATTCCACTAGCAACATTCCATGTAGAAGCCTGCGCGGCCACATTGGTGATCTGCAAGGGCCGACTTCTACATGGAATGTTGCTAGTGGAATAGCAACATTCCATGTAGAATCTCCAATAGTAGCAACAGTGGAGGAGTGGCCTAGTGGTTAGGCAGCTCCTTGTGACTCTGGGCAAGTCATTTAACCCTCCATTGCCCCATGTAAGCCGCATTGAGCCTGCCATGAGTGGGAAAGCGTGGGGTACAAATGTAACAAAAAAAAATACTCTTAAGTAATTTTAAATCTGTAACCCCTGCCCCCAAGTCCAGCTATTTCTTTTTGTTTTAGCTTTAGATTACATGTCTTCCAGTAGTGGATCAAAGTGAGTTACATTCAGGTACACCACATATTTCCCTCTCCCCAGAGGACTTTTAATCTAAGTTTGTACTTGGGCAATGGAGGGTTAAGTGATTTGCCCCAAATCAGATAATCAATAGAAATAAAACATAGAAAGGAAAATAAGATGATACCTTTTTTATTGGACTAACTTAATACATTTTTTGATTAGCTTTCGAAGGTACCCAAGATCACAAAAATCACCTTGAGTATTGTGTTCAATTCTGGTCACCGTACCTCAAGAAAGATATAGCAGAATTAGAAAAGGTTCAAAGAAGAGTGACCAAAATGATAGAGGGGATGGAACTCCTCTCGTATGAGGAAAGGCTAAAGAGGTTAGGGCTCTTCAGCTTGGGAAAAGAGACAGATGAGGGGAGATATGATTGAGGTCTACAAAATCTCGAGTGGTGTAGAATGAGTAGAAGTAAATCAATTTTTTACTCATTGCAAAAGTACAAAGACTAGGGGACACTCAAGCAATTTACATGGAAATATTTTTTCACTCAACGAATAGTTAAGCTCTGAAACTTGTTGCCGGAGGATGTGGTAACAGCGGTTAGTCTATCTAACTTAAAAAAAAGGTTTGGACAAGTTCCTGGAAGAAAAGTCCATAGTCTGTTATTGAGATGGACATGGGGGGAATCCACTGCTTTCCCCAGGGATTGGTAACATGGAATAATGCTACTAATTGGTTTCTGCCAGGTACTTGTGACCTGGATTGGCCATTGTTGGAAACAGGATACTGGGCTAGATGGACCATTGGCTCAACGTGGTATGGCTGTTCTTAAGATCTTATGATTTGAAGCCTAGCTTCTTTGATTCTTCAGAAAAATGGACAGAAAAAGCTGAACCACTGGAAGCAGTAAAGGACTAAAAAATTATAATAAAAAAAAGTATTTCATTAAAACCATGAATATTTATTAATCCTGACAAACATTTACAACATTTGTTTAAAAATTATTAGTTTTCTTCTTGCGTTTTTCTCCCGCTGTCAGTCAGGCCTTTAAATGCTGACAGCTCCTCCCTGTGGTTTCTACTTTTTTTTTCTTGTGACCTGAAATTATAGGGTTTTGGTTTCATTTTCAAGCAAATTGCTGGTTCTTCAGCTCCAGTCTGCCTATGTTGGTGTGGTATGTTTAAACAGCAGTTCTGTAACTTGGACTCATGTGGAAATGTGAAACTAGTTTTTGTTAGATTCATATCTATGTACATAAGGACCACGGACGTAGCCAGAAGTAATTTACTTTTTTTTTGGGGGGGGGGGGGGGCAGCATTTGTACTCATTCCCCCCTCCCCCGGTTCGTATCCTTGTTGGTAGAGATGCTCAAGCCCTCCAGCTGAAGTTTTGCCACCAAAACCTTTGCTGTCTGAGAAGCGAGGAAGCAAGCAGGCTGCTCCAGCCTCTGATGCCAGTACTTCCACGCATGTTCAAATAGCAGCACAGAAGTGCCAGCATCGGAGGCCACGGCGTCCTGCCGACTTCCTGCTGTTCAGGCAGCACGAACAGGGCTTGAGCACCTCCACTACCCATGATTTGGCTGTCACAATTTTGGACCCTAGGCCCCCGCTGGCTACGCCACTGATATGGACAGTGTAAGGGCATTCTATACACATTTATGTGCGCCTTATGTGTGTAAATGTATAGAATATACACACTCGTGTTTATGTGTACACTTCCCCGTCATGAAACTGCCAGAAGGGTGCTGCTGTTTTGTAATGGCATGTGTGACTCACCCCCTCAGCACACTTTAAGAACTGCATTTATGCCTGCTATTTATACGGTGCAGAGCGCGTTTAAATGTAGACACGTAACTGCCAACTCAGGCTGGTCTTCTATAGCAGACAGCATGTGCACTTGCTATCTGCCCTCCCACGGGAGGTGGAGGAGATGAAAACGGTAATGGAATTCAAACATGCTTGGGATAATCACAAAGGAATCCTGTTTAGAAGGAATGGCATCAAGAACGGTCGTAGTGGAAAGTGAAAGATTGAGGTTATGGAAGATAAAAGGAATTACAGTAGGAGAGAGAGTGTTAAATAGATGGGTGGGAATAGGATCAGAGGAACAGGTAGTTACTTCAATCTGGCTTTCGCCCTCTTCATTCAACTGAAACAGCCCTTGCTAAAGTCTCCAATGATCTGTTCCTGGCCAGATCCAAAGGTCTCTATTCTATCCTCCTTCTCAATCTATCTGCTGCTTTTGACACTGTTGATCACCGCCTACGCCTTGATATGCTGTCCTCACTTAGATTTCAGGGCTCTGTTCTTTCCTGGTTGTCTTCATATCTCTCCCATCATACTTTTAGTGTATACTCTGGTGGATCTTAGTCCACTTCTATCCCACTATCAGTTGGTGTACCTCACAAATCTGTACTGGGACCTCTTCTGTTCTCCATCTATACTTCTTCCCTTGGAACTCTGATCTCATCCCATGGTTTTCAGCATCACCTTTTTGCTGACTCCCCCCCAGATCTATCTCTGCACACCAGAATTTCAGCAGGAATCCAGGCCAAAGTATCAGCATGCCTGTCTGGCATTGCTGCCTGGATGTCTCACAGCCATCTAAAACTAAACATGACCAAGACTGAGCTTATCTTTTCCCCTAAACCCACCTCTCCTCTTCTCTATCTCTGTGGATAACACTCTCATCCTTCCCGTCTTATCAGCTCATAACCTTGGGGTCATCTTGGACTCCTCTCTCTCTCCTTCTCTGCACATATTCAACAGACTGCTAAAACCTGTCATTTCTTTCCTTATAATATCACCAAAATTTGTCCTTTCCTTTCTGAGCACACTACCAGAACCCTCATCCACACTCTTATCACCTCTCGCTTAGACTATTGCAACTTGCTTCTCACAGGTCTCCCATTTAGCCATCTCTCTCCTCTTCAATCTGTTCAAAATTCTGCTGCACGACTAATATTCCGCCAGGGTCATTATGCTCATATTAGCCCTCTCCTCAAGTCACTTCATTGGCTCCCTATCCGTTTCCACATACAGTTCAAACTCCTCTTATTGACCTATAAGTGCATTCACTCTGCAGCTCTTCAGTACCTCTCCACTCATCTCTCCCTACACTCCTCCAGGGGAACTCCGTTCACTGGGTAAATCTCTTTTATCTGCACCCTTCTCCTCCACTGCTAACTCCAGACTCCGTTCCTTTTATCTTGTTGCACCACATGCCTGGAATAGACTTCCTGAGCCGGTACATCAAGCTCCATCTCTGGCTGTCTTCAAATCTAGGCTAAAAGCCCACCTTTTTGATGCTGCTTTTAACTCCTAACCCTTTCTCACTTGTCCAGTACCCATGTTTTATCATTCCCACCTTAGTAATTCCCTTATCCCTTATTTGTCCTGTTTGTCCTAATTAGATTGTAAACTCTGATGAGCAGGGACTGTCTTTTCATGTCCAGTGTACAGCGCTGCGTACATCTAGTAGTGCTATAGAAACGATAAGCAGTAGTAGTAAGAACCAAGAAAACATGGCTGTACCAAATGCAGACTGTGTGAAACAAATCTGATTTCTTTGATTGGGTGACAAAAGAACCAGATGAGGGCATGTGTTGGATGTGGTCTACTTAAATTTCTGCAAAGCTTTTTATACTGTTCCTCTTAAGAAGCTCATGAATAAACTAAGCAGCCTGAGAATGAGACCCAAGGTGGTAAACTGGATCAGAAATTGGCTGAATGAAAAGCAACAGTGGGTGGTGGTAAATGGAATTTAATTGGAAGAAGGAAAGGTAAGTAGTGGAATGCCTCAGATAGTTGATTTGCATCCGATTCGATTAACTACAGTGCCAGTATCTTGCAGGGAATGAAACACATGAGAAGTGATCAACAAAAATTAGAAGCATGGGCAAATGCTTGGCAATTAAGCTTTAATGTGAAGAAATGTAGGGTTGATGCATTTGAGGAGCAAAAACCAAAAACGTTGTTTATGATAAGAGAGAGCGGCTGATGTGTTTAGAGGAGAGATCATCTTTTCTTTACTACTACTTACCAATTCTATAGCACTACTAGATGTACGCAGCGCTGTACATTGGACATGAAGAGACAGTCCCTGCTCAACAGAGCTTACAATCTAATTAGGACAGACAAACAGGACAAATAAGGGATAAGGACAAAGAGTTTCAAGATTCCGGAATCCCATAGTAGCAACATTCTGTGCAGAATCCCAAAGAGTAGCCAGATTCTGGAATCCCAAAGACTACTACTACTACTTATTTCTATAGCGCTACTAGATGTACGCAGCGCTGTACACTTGGACATGAAGAGACGGTCCCTGCTGGACAGAGCTTACAATCTAATTAGGAGAGACAAACAGGACAAGTAAGGGATAAGGACAAAGAGTAGCAAGATTCCGGAATCCCAAAGACTAGCAAGATTCCGGAATCCCAGAGTAGCAAGATTCTGTACAGAATCCCAAACAGTAGCAAGATTCCGGAATCCCAGAGTAGCTAGATTTCAGAATCCCCAAGACTACTACTACTTATCATTTCTATAGCACTACTAGACGTACACAGCGCTGTACATTGGACATGAAGAGACAGTCCCTGCTCGACAGAGCTTACAATCTAATTAGGACAGACAAACAGGACAAATAAGGGATAAGGACAAAGAGTAGCAAGATTCCGGAATCCCAAACACTACTAATCATTTCTATAGCGCTAATAGACGTACGCAGCGCTGTACACTGGACATGAAGAGACAGTCCCTGCTCGACAC
The DNA here is from genome assembly GCF_901765095.1 of Microcaecilia unicolor. Lineage (NCBI taxonomy): Eukaryota > Metazoa > Chordata > Amphibia > Gymnophiona > Siphonopidae > Microcaecilia > Microcaecilia unicolor. The sequence goes on along the minus strand of NW_021963582.1, from coordinate 792,150 downwards.
AGCTTACAATCTAATTAGGACAGACAAACAGGACAAATAAGAGATAAGGGAATTACTAAGGTGGGGATGATAAAATAAAGGTACTGAACAAGTAAGAGTTAGGAGTTAAAAGCAGCCTAGATTTGGAGCTTGACGTCCCGGCTCAGGAAGTCTATTCCAGGCATATGGTGCAGCAAGATAAAAGGAACAGAGTCTGGAGTTTTCTTTAAAAGGGAAACCATGTGCTGGAAAGCCAAAACCCATTATTATTATTATTGGGCCCAACGTCTAAAAGGACTGATCTGGTGGATCATGCACAGATTTTCAGTGGCACCACAATATGCAGAACTGGAAGAGACATTTTTGAATACATGTCAGACTAAATCCTTAAAATACTACCGGTATGTTGAAGACATTTTTATGATTTGGACTGAGGGGGAAGAAACTCTAAAACAATTTACAGTTCTTTCAATACAAAATTGAAAACTCCCCAGAAAAAGTCAATTTTTTAGACACCACAGTTTCCATCAGCAATGGCTATATACAAACATTGATATACAGGAAAACTAGGGACAGATACATTTATCTCCACAACTCCAGCTTCCACCCTTCACATACAAAAAAAAAATCCATGACACACAGCCAAGCCACAAGATACCATCGTATCTGCTCTGACCCAAGAGACAGAGATAAACACCTCAAAATTCTGACTGAGTCGTTCAAACAAAAAGGCTACAACCCTAAAATAATCTGTAAGAATACTGACTCTTCCTTCAAAATACCCAGAGAAAACCTATGGCAGGAGAAGGAAAAGAAAACGAATAGAGAATCCCCCTCGTAGTGACATACAATCCAGAGCCAGAAAAACTGAGAAGAATCATAAAAGATCTACAGCCACTACTCCAGGAGGATGAACTACTGAGAGAGATATTTCTAGCCATTTGAAACAGAAATGAGTGAAAAGCAAGTTCCCAATATGAACTCAACGTCCCTGCAATATGCCAACACATTTCACAGGATCCCACAGTCCCACTCACAAGGGATCCTTCACATGCTCATCCTCAAATGTGGCATATATCATTCAATGTAAAAACTGTGAAGAAGGGAGAGACAAGCCAGATGTTAAAGACAATAACCTATTTACATAGACATCATATTAAACATGACAATGCCAACCAGGCCAAGATGGCATCTGACTACTGCAATCTGCTTCTTGCTGGCCTCCCACTTAGTCACCTCTCCCAGTAGGTTCAAAACTCTGCTGCCCGTCTCATCTTCCGCCAGGGTCGCTTTACTCATACTACCCTTCTCCTCAAGACCCTTCACTGGCTCCCTATCCGTTTTCGCATCCTGTTCAAACTTCTTCTACTAACCTATAAATGTATTCACTCTGCTGCTCCCCAGTATCTCTCCACACTTGTCCATCCCTACACCCCTTCCCGTGCACTCCGCTCCATGGATAAATCCTTCTTATCTGTTCCCTTCTCCACTACTGCCAACTCCAGACTTCGCGCCTTTTGTCTCGCTGCACCCTACGCCTGGAATAAACTTCCTGAGCCCCTACGTCTTGCCCCATCCTTGGCCACCTTTAAATCTAGACTGAAAGCCCACCTCTTTAACATTGCTTTTGACTCGTAACCACTCGCCTCCACCTACCCTCCTCTCCTCCTTCCTGTACACATTAATTGATTTGATTACTTTATTTTTTGTCTATTAGATTGTAAGCTCTTTGAGCAGGGACTGTCTTTCTTCTATGTTTGTGCAGCGCTGCGTAAGCCTTGTAGCGCTATAAAAATGCTAAATAGTAGTAGTAGTAGTGAAGCAGATGTGTGTGCATGAGCTCAGTCTAGCTGTTTTGCCTAGTTGTCTTGGAGTGCTTCCCCATGGTTCATGGGGAAGTGAAAGGCAAAACCTAAGGGGGTTTCCCTCTCTAACCCCGGTGTTAGCCTTGCCTCGAGACAGGCAACCCCGAAAGATTTGGGCTCTTACTGATTGAAGAGGGAGCAGCTGCTTCAGTTGGGTCTGCTGGAAGATCGTCGGACCACACCACAGACGGAGTTTCGTTGAGCCATCCAATTTGCACAGGTACTCCGCGACCCAGAAGCAGTTTTGCAGTAAAAGGGGAAGGGAAGGGAAATGGGACTTAATATACCACCTTTCTGTGGTATTTTGCAACTACATTCAAAGCGGTTTACATATATATAGGTACTTATTTTGTACCTGGGGCAATGGAGGGTTAAGTGACTTGCCCACAGTCACAAGGGGATCGCTGCCGCATGGAACACTCAAAGTGGTTTTGTTTCCAGCCGCAGCTAGAGGGGGACCAGTTGCTGAATCTTCCCTGCTTGCTGTTACATCTTTGGGAGGACAAGAAGGAGTGGAGTCATTCCCCAGCAAGGGCAGCTGCTTCCTTGTGCCTCGGAGAAGTTAGAAGACCAGCTGTGGTGACTATAAAGTCCTTGTGGGATACTATTCAAACTTTGAATTCTTCTCTTCAATCTTTTTCTAGCTCCTTTAGAAGTGAAGTTTCAATGTTGAAGCAAGATTTTAAGAATCTGTCAGTGGATTTACGCCATCAGTCTTTTAAGGTGGGTGTTTTGGAAGAAGAGGTTAAGAAGTTTCAGAACTTTACAATGGTGACTGTGAGAAATAAGGATACTCTTGCTTGTAGGTAGAGTACCTGGACAATCAGTGTAGGAAGAACAACTTGACATTGTTAAATTTTCCTAAGTCGCCACTAATTCCAGCATAGGAAATGCTGAAATAATATTTTGAAGAGATTTTGGTATTTCCAGCTGAAGGTTTACTGCCTACAGTTAAGAGCCCAATATCTAGCAGGAATCTCAAGACGTTCTACAGGGAGACCTCAGTCTGAATTGAATCTCGCTGTATTTTTTGAAAGTTTTTTTTTTTTTTTTAGAGGTTATTACTGAACGGACCACATTATTAGTGACTTTTGCTCCAGAACTGGACAGAAACAATATTTTTCGTTTATATTTTCATCATTTGAATGCAACATTTTTGGGCTCAAAAATTCAAAATGTTCCTGATCTTGCTAGAGATACCCAGAAAAGGAGAAGAGAATTCTTGACTTTGAAGCCCAGAGTTCTCTCCTTGGGTGGTTCCTTTGTATTAAAATTTTCCTGCACATATTTGGTATCTTTAAATCTTATTAATTATGTATTCTTTGATGTCAAGGAGTTGCTTGAATTTATTTCTGTCAAAGAAGGTGAAAGAAATGGTTCCCTGAATAATCCCGCTTGGTAGAATGATGCTGTTAGATTGGCTGCAATTGCTTACTCTCTTCCCGCTGCTTGTGATTAATTTTGTATTAATGAATATTTGGTAATGATTTATAATTTCCTTGTATCTTGGCCTATTTGTGGACTAAGCTGGAACAATATTTTCTCTTTTCTTCTCACTATTGTGAATGGTGTTATTTTGCTATTTTAGCTGTTTTCAACTAATAGTTCATTCATTGGATGTAATGATTTGTTGAATATTATAAATAGGGACGCCTGTTTAAAAATTTTAATCGCAGGAGCAAAAGTTTGGTATCACAATTAAACGCTTGATTAAATTTGGGCCATAGCCAGCTGTTCACGGGGGGCACAGGGATAGGCGGGGGGGGGGGGGCACATTTCCTCTCCCCCCCCCCCCCCCCCCCAGATATCTTATCTTTGCTGGTGGGGATGCTGAAGTCAGTCAAAGAAATCCACTGCCAAAGTATCTCCCTTCGTCCTTGTGCTGCCGAAGCAGCGAGGAAGTCAGCGGGGTGCCTCCAGCCACTGATACCGGCACTCCCCACGCATGATCAGTTCATGCATAAAATGAGAGTGCTTGGGGAGAGCAAGCATTGGTGGCTGGAGGCACCCTGCTTACTTCCTCGCTCCTGAGGCAGTACGAGGAGAAAGGGGGTGACTCAGGAAGTGGATTTTGTCAGCTCGTGGGGCTTCAGCTACTCCACCACCCACTGAACAGGTACTGTAACTTTGGGGAGTCCTTCACCCATTCTATGAGCCCCCTGTGCCTTCACCTGTTCTCTCTCTCTCCCTGTGCCCCATGCCTTTACCCATTCTCTCTCTCTCTCTCTCCGTGTCCCCCCGTGCCTTCACCCATTCTCTCTCTCTCTCTCCGTGTCCCCCCGTGCCTTCACCCATTCTCTCACCCTCCTTGTGTCTTCACCCATTCTCTCTCCCTTCATGTGCCCCTATGCTTTCACCCATTCTCTCACCCTCCCTCTGCCCCCTGAGCCTTCCCCAATCTTTCTCTCCCTCCCTGTGCCCCCATGCCTTCACCCATTCTCTTTCTCTCTCTATGTGCCTTCACCCATTCTCTCTCTCTCTCCATGTGCCACCTATGCTTTCACCCATTCCCTCACCCTTCCTGTGCCCCCTGAGCCTTCCCCAATCTTTCTCTCCCTCTGTGCCCTCCCCAATCTTTCTCTCCCCCCCCGTGTGCCCCCATGCCTTCACCCATTCTCTCTCTCCCTCCATGTGCCCCCTGAGCCTTCCCTAATCTTTCTCTCCCTCTGTGCCCCCCCCAATCTTTCTCTCCCTCCGTGTGCCTCCATGCCTTCACCCATTCTCTTTCTCTCTCCATGTGCCCCCTGTGCTTTCACCCATTCTCTCTCCCTCCATGTGCCCCCTTGTGCCTTCATCTATTCTCTCTCTTTCTCTAATATGCCTCCCCTCCCACATTCTCCTTTGCTCTCCATGCAGCGACAGCTCTCCCCCCTACCAGTTTACCTCATCTGTTGTCGAGGTAAATCTTTACCCTGCAGCGGCCAGTGGCATATTGAAATGCTGCCTTGGACTGCACCAGGCCTTTCGTTCTGACCCGGCACCCGTTTCTGAAAATAGGAAGTTGTGTCAGAAGGGGGCAGGATGGGTCAGAAGGAAAGGCCTGGTGCAGGCCAAGACAACATTTCAATACTCTGCGGCAGCTGCAGTGCGAAGACTTATTGCAAGACAACTAAGGTACAGTGGGAGGGGAGGGGAGAGCCGTCAGCGGTCCCAGAGGGAAGCAAGAGTTGCCAGACTGGGCGGTGGTAAATCATTAATCGTGATTAATTTTTGTAATTGTGATTAACGTGCAGCCCTAATTATAAATTTGAAAAAATTAAAATAGAAAAAAAAACATTACACTGCTTTGTCACCCTCTTATCAGCCCACCTATCACTCCCTGTCTCTCACCTAATCCACCCCACCCTCTTCCTGTGAGACTGTCATTGGAATGTTTTTGTGTTTCACTTATATATACTGTTATCAACATTTGGTTATTTATGATCTGAAGAAGAAGGGTTACTTTCGAAAGCTAATCAAAAAATGTATTAAGTTAGTCCAATAAAAAAAGGTATCTTATTTTCTCTTCTATGTTATGTTTTATTTCTATGTATTCCCTTTAATATTTATATAAAAAAAAACAGCATGACTCCCCTCTCCGATAACCTTCAGCAATCCTTCAAATCTGGTGCAGCATGCCAGAGAGGGGGAAAGGGTCCTGACACCTCTGGTGTATGCAAGTATTCAGTACCCTCCCTCCGGCAGGCCACAGAACAGCTCCCAGAAAGTAACCTTGTAAGTGTAGGAAGAGAGTTTTCACATTCTGGAAGCTGCAGTCCCACACTATTTTGAACAGGTGGCAGCTTAGAAATAAAATAAATTGTATTTGGATGTACTTCCCATTGCCCAACTCCCGCCCTCCCCCTCCCCCCCATTTCCTTTTTCCCAGTACATGAGTGTGGAAGAATTGGTGACTCTTCCCTCAGGGCAACGTAAAACGTGTAATAAAGAAGTCACTTTAGAATGACTCTCCTTTCCAGGATTACAGCTCAAAAAAGGTTTGATACCCTATTTATTTTCATTTACACACTGCCTTGTTGTGAGCTCAAAGCAATTGACACATTTCTCATCAGAGACAGAACATATCACGGCCAACCTTCCACAAGTTGAAATCCATCATGTTTGTGTACCTTCTGCAGATCCCATGCGGACATAACGCTTGAAGTGAATTGTACTGTTCGCTTTCTGTGCGCAAGGACGTTCTCCTCGACAGACCTGATTTACCTTCTGACAGCACGAGCAGTCTCTGGTGTGGTGCTGAAAGACTGACTCCGCTCCAGATTTTACCCTCACAGCCGGAGTGTGAACAGATCACTAGCCCCAATACAGTCCAATGGACTCTGTTCTAGTCTAAAGGATCTTTTTGGAAAAATGTCTCTACCCATGAGGGGAGCAGATACTGCCCGTCTTGTCTTCCGCCAGGGTCGCTTTACTCATACTACCCCTCTCCTCGTCGCTTCACTGGCTCCCTATCCGTTTTCGCATCCTGTTCAAACTTCTTCTACTAACCTATAAATGTACTCACTCTGCTGCTCCCCAGTATCTCTCCACACTCGTCCTTCCCTACACCCCTTCCTGTGCACTCCGCTCCATGGATAAATCCTTCTTATCTGTTCCCTTCTCTACTACTGCCAACTCCAGACTTCGCGCCTTCTATCTCGCTGCACCCTACGCCTGGAATAAACTTCCTGAGCCCCTACGTCTTGCCCCATCCTTGGCCACCTTTAAATCTAGACTGAAAGCCCACCTCTTTAACATTGCTTTTGACTCGTAACCACTCGCCTCCACCTACCCTCCTCTCTTCCTTCCCGTTCACATTAATTGATTTGATTTGCTTACTTTATTTATTTTTTGTCTATTAGATTGTAAGCTCTTTGAGCAGGGACTGTCTTTCTTCTATGTTTGTGCAGCGCTGCGTACGCCTTGTAGCGCTATAGAAATGCTAAACAGTAGTAGTAGTAGCAGTAGTTCTATCTAAACTAAACAAGGCATGAAAAGGTTACATCTGTAGGCAGCCTTGTAAATGCGCTAGATGTCACTCTTAGCCGCTAGTAATTAACTAGCACTTCCCACCTTTTCTGCTCTGCTATTCTACCCAATGTAAGGCACACAAGATCCTCTGTACAACCAGGAAAAAGAAAATGGGCCCGGAGACTCTTTAGGCTGGTTTTGCTCTGCATCTCTCCCTGAATCTAACCCTCATTAAAATTTGATAAGGAGCATCTTCAAAGCTCCTGCTGCCTAAGCACACCTGCCACTAGAGATTTCAGTAAATCAGAGCTGCCCTTCCTCCAACCCCTTTGCAAAGTGAGAAAATAAAATTAATTAAATAGGATTTAGAAAAACAAAAGGCATAGGAATAAAGCCCCAAAGTGGAAGCATGAAGTCAAAGAATGGCCAAGTGAAGATATGGAGAAAGGAACAACCGAGCTGCTTTATTGCATCTCCGTCCTGGAATAAATCTCTCACAATCAAGTTTACTCACCACAAATGACCAAACCCTCACTAACTTGTCTACATTATCCAACACCATTAAGGGAGATGTGGTCGCGTTCAGAAGTGCCTCACATTTCTGAGTAATGCGCAAATGGTTATGAAAATCGATTCTTGAGGAATGACCTCATCTGAGCTGAAGGAAGGCAGCTCTATTTCTCAGGACTCTAAGCTGAAACTGCTCCAGACTCAGTAACCACAGCATTTATTCACGCCCTGTTCCTCTACCGTATTACACTTCTGAATAGATTAACAGTTTTTGTTCTTTCATACAGCACTGGTAGCAAGCTGCAGAAATCAGAGTTTTCTAAACCAATGTCTGATGTTATAACGGTGCTGCATTTCTTGGATCTGTGTCGCCATGAGAGAGATGTTCATGATTGCTTATTTGGTTGCTGGTCCTAGTACTGTAACATTCATGCTGCACTTGTTTCAATAACAGACCTTGTTAAGTAAAAAAAAAAAAAAAGTGTCCTCCAAAGTGCTCAATCCCCCTCCTGTCACCATGCACAGATTCTACCCTCACTTTCCCACCAGATTTAACAAAATTTATAGCCTGCCCATCCAACCAAATGAGTAGGTTACAATAAAACCAACCAACAATGTCATACAATAACATATATATTCTTTGAAAACCCTAAAAACAACCCACCAAAGCCTTCAGCTGCTTTCTAAACAAATCCGTAAGAAGAAACCTGATGCAAAGACAAAAGGAAAAGCATTTCACAAGTGGGGACCAACCTGTGCAGAAACCTGAGAAGCAATTGCCTGTAACCGAACCTGTTGAAATGAAAGAACACCCAACAATGCTTGGGTGCAAGACCAAAGTGACCGAAGACAATACGAATGTAATCTTTGCACCAGTTCCTTCGGGGCTTCATCATGTAAAGCCTTAAACACCAGTGCCAAGATTTTGAACTCTATGTGCCATTAGGACATAAGAGTAGCCATACTGGGTCAGACCAGTGGTCTATCTAGCCCAGTATCATGTTTTCCAAACAGTGGCCAAGCCAGGTCACAAGTACCTGGCAGAAACCCAGTTAGTAGCATTTTTCCATGCTACCAATTCTGGGGCAAGCAATGGCTTCCCCCATGTCCATCTCAATAACAGACCATGGACCTTTCCTCCAGGGACTTGTCAAAAACTTTTTTAAACCCAAATACACTAACAGCTGTTACCATATCCTGTGGCACAAGCTTAACTATTTGCTGAGTGAAATTTCCAGGTGACTTCACTGAGGTGACTCGCAAACAGCAAGCGATGCATGAAGGGGATCACATGCAAATAAGCTGCACAGACTCCCTCCCGCCCCATTGTATATCACTCACTGTTTGCAAGTCCAAGCTGTCAAGTGCATTTGACAGCTCCAATGTACCGGACTCCAATCCCTCCCCCCCCCCATCCCACGACTCTTTAATTTTCTCAGGAGTATCTCATGAGGAACTTTACCAAAAGCTTTCTGAAAATCTAGATACACTACATCAACCAGCTCACCTTATTTTTTTTATTATAAATTTTATGATACACATTAGTTAACCCTTGGATTACAACTTATCTTCTAACATTACAGCTTATGCAGCTTTAACGTCCCTTACCCTCCCTCCAAGCTCACCTTATTGACATGTTTATTACACCTTCAAAGAAACGAACCAAATTACTGTGGAAAGACCTCCCTTGACTGAATCCATGCTGATTAAACCATAAAAATCTATGTGTTCCTTAATACCAATGAAACAACTAATAAGCACACAGAGCATCTGAACAACATAGATAGGATGCTAATATTCTATGATGGGTAGAACAAGGTCAATTGGGATAAATACATTGGTGGCTAAACTGAAGGCAAATTATACGTACAGTTGAATAAGAAACAAGAAACTGGTCTAAGTTACAGAGTGGGCAGCAAGCTAGTTTGGGTGTGAAATAAGTAGACAGTTTAGGAGTTCAGTGAAATTTTCAGTACAAATGTAGGCAGTCAGCCCTAGTAAATTTTCAAAGAGGCCAGTTGAGGAACATAAATTACTACTATTAGTACTTATTTCTAAAGCGCTACTAGACGTACGCAGCGCTGTACACTTGAACATGAAGAGACAGTCCCTGCTCGACAGAGCTTACAATCTAATTAGGACAGACAAACAAGAGATAAGGGAATATTAAAGTGAGGATGACAAAATAAGGGTTCTGAACAAGTGAATAAGGGTTAGGAGTTAAAAGCAGCATTAAAAAGGTGGGCTTTTAGCTTAGATTTGAAGACGGCCAGAGATGGAGCTTGACGTACCGGCTCAGGAAGTCTATTCCAGGCATATGGTGCAGCAAGATAAAAGGAACGGAGTCTGGAGTTAGCAGTGGAGGAGAAGGGTGGAGATAAGAGAGTTCCCGGGGAGGAATGTAGGGAGAGATGAGAGTGGAGAGGTACTGAGGAGCTGCAGAGAGAATGCACTTATAGGTCAATAAGAGGAGTTGTATACATAAATCCTTTGAATATTGGGCCTTTTATTTATAAATGACACAGATACATATACGCCTGTTTCTGAGCTGGTATAAATGTATGGGGCTGTATTTTTAGCACGACTGTAGAGGTTTTGTGAGGCTATTTTATCAAGAATACAGATGCTTAAGTATCTTCATAGATTAACCCCAAATTAGGCATTTATTGCCTTCACCGATAAAGTGATTTATTAAATATAATTAAACTTACTTGGCCTCATAACCTCTTGGGGGCAATTTTATAAAGACATTTTTGCACATATATGACAGTATGGCCCTTATTTTAGGTGCAGCAGCCATATTTTGAGTCGCCAGTTAAGCCGACAATTTGAAAGACTTAACGATCAGCCACTGGAGTAGTGATCCTCAACTGGGCGTCCTTTTCCCCTGAAGAAGCCCCTCGGCAAAACGGGTCCATTAGGTAGGAAGGCCCATTTAAGACACTGCTATCAGCTAAGTGGGGGGTTTTTTTGTATCTTGAGTCTTTAAAGTTTTGTTATATACAGCGGATTGAGAATTTTTCTACAAATATTTGTCTTGAAAAAAATATATTTCCACACAAAAAAATGTCTTGAAAAAAATATATTTCCATACAAAGGGAGGAAGTGGGTGTTAAGACCGATGATTAAAGAAAATACGGTGACCCTCTATGAGAAAGTTCAGCAATTTTGCTGTTAGTCACCTTTCTGAGGTCTCTTCCCCCCTTCTGCCCGATTTTTTATATCCTGCACACTGCAAGACTAGATTCGCCTGTACATTACTGTTGTATCCTTATTTTAGAAGCAAGTACCAAAGAAGTAGAGGATGACTCACAACTCCCACACGTGAATGGAGAATAGCAGTGGATTAAGTTTGAAATCAACCCTGACGATACTTATATGCAAGAAATGGACCATGTCAGGTTGCAGGTTTCCTAACAACTTCGGGCAGAGGAACATATAACGTTAAATGAACGGATATTTTTATTTATTGCACTTGTATCCCACATTTTCCCACCTATTTGCAGGCTCAATGTGGCTTACAGAGACCTGTTATAGCATAACTATAGCAGGTTAAAGAAGACAATTGGTATTACATAGAGGTAGAGGAATACAGGTAGGTTTGAACAAGTCATTATTGGAAAATACATTCTGTGCCATTTTGCTTAGGTATTGTGTTGTCGTTAGTTAAGGGTTTTCGTGGTAGGCTTTGCTAAAGAGGTATGTCTTCAGGGATTTGCGGAAATCGGTCAGTTCTTTGATCGTTCTTAGGTTTATTGGAAGACAGTTCCACATCTGCGTGCTTATATAAGAAAAGCTAGACGCGTGTGTTAGTTTGTATTTTATTCCGTTGCAGTTGGGGAAGTGTAGGTTAAGAAAGGTGCGGGTGGATCTCTTAGCATTTCTGGGTGGCAGGTCTACGAGGCCTAGCATGTAGGTCGGGGCATCTCCGTAAATGATTTTATGAACAATTGTGCAGATTTTGAATGTGGTTCGTTCTTTCAATGGTACCCAGCGTAGTTTCTTTCTTTGGGGTTTAGCGCTTTCATATTTTGTGGCTCTAATCAGATTCAAGGCTGATTGAATATATTCCCCAGTGTTCAAGACAAGACTTGGATTGTTCACAGCTCTGTAATCAATGGAATTCGGAGAAGGTATTTGCACTATGACTTTGGTTAAATCTGTTACAACGTTAAATTTTAATATTTGGGAGCATAATATTTAATTCTACAGCTTATGGACAGCATTGTTCATCAGCTCTGAACTGTTTTATTTGAAAGTTACAGATTATGGATGATTATTGCTTTATATATATTAATGTACATCTTCTAGATTTGAGCATATTGTGGGCATTAAACATTTTTTGTGAGATTTATGAATACAAGTTTTTTGTTTTAATTGGAATTGGATAGTTGTGTAATATATTTGATGTAATATTTGTGAATTTATTGAAATTATTGGTGCAGGGGCATAATCGAACGGGGCACCCAAGTAAAGGGGCGGGGCAACCCATATTATCAAAACAAGATGGGTGTCCATCTTTCGTTTCGATAATACGGTCGGGGATGCCCAAATCATGAAATTTAGGTCGACTTTTGAGATGGTCGTCCTTAGGTCGTTTTTGAGATGGTCGTCCCCGGTTTTCGGCGATAATGGAAACCGAGGATGCCCATCTCAAAAGCGACCAAATCCAGGCCATTTGGTCGTGGGAGGAGCCAACATTCGTAGTGCACTGGTCCCCCTCACATGCCAGGACATAACCGGGCACCCTAGGGAGAACTGCAGTGGACTTCAGAAAAAGGTCCCAGGTGCATAACTCCCTTACCTTGGGTGCTGAGCACCCCAAACCCCACAACTGTACACCACTACCATAGCCCTTAGGGGAGGTACCTACATGTGGGTACAGTGGGTTTGTGGTGGGTTTTGGAGGGCTCACATTTACCACCACAAATGTAACAGGTGGGGGGGGGGGGATGGGTCTGGGTCCGCCTGCCTGGAGTACACTGCACCCACTACAACTGCTCCAGGTACCTGCATACTGCTGCGATGAACCTGAGTATGGCATTTGAGGCTGGCAAAAAAGTATTTTAAAACTTTTTTTATGGTGGGAGGGGGTTAGTGACCACTGGGGGAGTAAGGGGAGGTGATCCCCGATTCCCTCCAGTGGTCATCTGGTCAGTTCGGGCACCTTTTTGATGCTTGGTCGTGAAACAAAAAGGACCAAGTAAAGTCGCCTAAGTGTTCTTCAGGGACACCCTTCTTTTTTCCATTATCGGCCGAGGACGCCCATTTCCGAAGCACACCCCAGCCCCACCTTCACTACAATGCCGACACGCCCCCATGAACTTTGGTTGTCCCCACAACGGAAAGCAGTTGAGGGCGCCCAAAATTGGCTTTTCGATTATGCTGATTTGGGCAACCTTTTGAGAAGGACGCCCATCTCCCGATTTGTGTCGGAAGATGGGCGCCCTTCTCTTTCAAAAATTCACCTGATTGTGATCACATATGAACAGCAAAACATGGAAACGTGTAACTTTTCTTGTCCTCATCAACACCTACGAATAAGGTCTTGATAGTGTGAAGGGTTGTCATAGGGAGATAGTGCCTGCACTGTCATAAAAATACAAAATCAAAACACTTACATGTGAAGCATATTTCCATGATTAAAATTCAACATTTTCAAAGCAACCACAGGGAATATGCACTCAAGATGAAACCACAAATCCTCTTCCAACATCCAGAGAGCTGAGCACATCTGGACCCATTATGCATTTGCTGGATGCTGGTTAAACCTAAGACACATGGCAGCAAAAATCCCCCTTAAAACATGAACATAAGAATAGACATCTAGCCCAGTATCCTGTTTCCAAACAGCGGCCAATCCAGGTCACACGTACCTGGCAGAATTCCAAATAGTGGCAACATTCCATGCTACCAATCCCAGGGAAAGCAGTGGCTTCCCAATATCTATCTCAATAGCAGATAATGGACTTTTCCTCCAGGAACTGAACTTATCCAAACCTTTTTTAAACCCAGATACGCTAACTGCTGTTACCACATCCTCCACAAATACGTTCCAGAGCTTAACTATTCATTGAGTGAAAAAAGAAAAAGAGAAGGGGGAAAAGGAAAGGGGACTTGATATACTGCCTTTCTGAGGTTTTCGCAACTACATTCAAAGCGGTTTACATATATTCAGGTACTTATTTTGTACCAGGGGCAATGGAGGGTTAAGTGACTTGCCCAGAGTCACAAAGAGCTGCAGTGGGAATTGAACCCAGTTCCCCAGAAAGTCCACTGCACTAACCACTAGGCCACTCCTCCACTCATTCCACCAATAAGAGCCAACCTCATCAGTGATGTCACAATGGCTTGATTGCCCGATACAGTTCCCCAGGATCAAAGTCCACTGCACTAACCACTAGGCTACTCCTCCACTCATTCCACCAATAAGAGCCAACCTCATCAGTGATGTCACAATGGCTTGATTGCCCGATACAGTTCCCCAGGATCAAAGTCCACTGCACTAACCACTAGGCTACTCCTCCACTCATTCCACCAATAAGAGCCAACCTCATCAGTGATGTCACAATGGCTTGATTGCCCGATACAGTTCCCCAGGATCAAAGTCCACTGCACTAACCACTAGGCTACTCCTCCACTCATTCCACCAATAAGAGCCAACCTCATCAGTGATGTCACAATGGCTTGATTGCCCAATACAGTTCCCCAGGATCAAAGTCCACTGCACTAACCACTAGGCTACTCCTCCACTCATTCCACCAATAAGAGCCAACCTCATCAGTGATGTCACAATGGCTTGATTGCCCGATACAGTTCCTCAGGATCAAAGTCCACTGCACTACCCACTAGGCTACTCCTCCACTCATTCTACCAATAAGAGCCAACCTCATCAGTGATGTCACAATGGCTTGATTGCCCGATACAGTTCCCCAGGATCAAAGTCCACTGCACTAACCACTAGGCTACTCCTCCACTAGCAACATTCCATGTAGAAGCCTGCCCTTGCAGATCAGTGACGCGACCACGCAGGCTTCTGTTTCTGTAAGTCTGACGTCCTGCACATGCGTGCAGGACGTCAGACTCACAGAAACAGAAGCCTGCGTGGCCACATTGTTGATCTGCAGGAGCAGGCTTGTACATGGAATGTTGCTAGCGGAATAGCAACATTCCATGTAGAATCTCAAATAGGGAAATGGGAAATGGGACTTGATATACTGCCTTTTTGAGGTTTTTGCAACTACATTCAAAGTGGTTTACATATATTCAGGTATTTATTTTGTACCAGGGGCAATGGAGGGTTAAGTGACCTGCCCAGAGTCACAAGGAGCTGAAGTGGGAATTGAACCCAGTTCCCCAGGATCAAAGTCCACTGCACTAACCACTAGGCAAAGAAAGAAAAAGAAAAGAAAGAATTGATTCGCTTCTACTTCTTCTACACCACTCAGGATTTTGTAAACCTCAATCATATCTCTCCTCAGCCGTCTCCTTTCCAAGCTGAAGAGCCCTAACCTCTTTAGCCTTTCCTCATATGAGAAGAGTTCCATCCCCTTTATCATTTTCGTCACTCTTCTTTGAACCTTTTCTAATTCTGCTATATCTTTTTTGAGAAACGGCAACCAGAGTTGACGGAGATTTCATTTCAATTCTTTTTTGTTTACTCTCTACACATCAGGACCTGATTCAAACAACTCCACCTGAATTCGATAAATTGCACGGCAGTCTTCCTCTCCTGAGTAAGAAGTAATGGGGAAAGGGGAATAGCAACTGCAAATACAGACCACTTAAACTGTCCTTTTTCCTTTATGGGCTGAATGACGGACAATTTTCTCTTCCTTCATCCAGCAGATAGAAACTTCTCCACCATAATCACACCATACTGTTCTCTGCCCGTCTCACTAAACTTGAAAATTCTTGGAGTTTCCATCGATCGAAACCTCACACTCGATGCACACGTGAAGAACACGACAAAAAAGATGTTCCACTTCATGTGGAAACTCAAAAGAGTTAAACCTTTCTTTCAGAGATACATCTTCCGGACCCTGGTACAATCAATGGTAATAAGCCATCTGGACTACTGCAACACACTGTACGCTGGCTGTAAAGAACAGACTATCAAAAAACTCCAAACTGCCCAGAATACTGCCGCCAGACTCATATTTGGAAAAACTAAATATGAAAGTGCAAAACCCTTAAGAGAGAAACTTCACTGGCTCCCACTTAAGGAACGAATTGCGTTCAAAATCTGCACGATTGTACACAAAATCATTCACGCAGACGCCCCAATATACATGTCTAACCTCGTGGACCTACCTTCCAGAAACACCACAAGATCATCTCACAAATTTCTCAATCTGCTCTTCCCAGCTGTAAAGGACTAAAATACAAGCCGATGCATGCCATTACCTTCTCTTACAAGAGCACGCAGTTATGGAATGCACTACCTACAGACCTTAAAACAATCGACGAAATAAAAAAACTTTTGCAAATCTCTGAAGACATATTTCTTCAACAAAGCCTACAAAGAGAACCCACAACCATACTAATCCACCTCACCAACCACCTAGTTATGAAAACCCACCTTCTATTCTTACCCGCCTAACACTCTCCTTCTTTCTCCCCTTCACTTAATCTTTGCACATCACTAATTGTATCTGATATCCTGTATAACAATGTCATAACAAAACTATGCAAGCCACATTGAGCCTGCAAATAGGTGGGAAAATGTGGGATACAAATGCAATCAATAATAATAATAATAATAGTGCAATTCATTAAAAAACAAAACTAAATTCCTTTAGAAATACATGGAAAGAGAATGCAACAACAGATAACTACATGGTCTCTCCAGTGTGTTCCCATCTATATCCTTCCAGATTGCCAACGTTACCTTTGCTTCCCCACAGCCAAGGATTGCCTGTGACTTTCACAGAATACAAAAACGAGCAGCCCCAAGTGCCAGGACTGCTTAAAACTAAGAGCAGGTTAAGTAATTAACCTTCTGGCACATGGATTCCTTCATGCCACTCTTCCTACTCACTGCAAAAAAAATAAAGCACTTCACATGACTTCTTTTACAATTTATGGACAAGCCATGCAATTTATGTCACAGTTGGAAGATTCCTTCATGAATTAACCCCTAGCTCCTACTGACCCTAAGAAGCAATAAACCAACAGAACCGCAGTTGAGAATGTGTTCTAGTGTTTCAGCTGACCCATGGAGAGCTCCTTCTGTCATTGCAGGAAGAGATGATAGATTACAGAGTAGAGTGCCAGGCTCATCCCGAAACATCTCTTACCTGGGATAAGCAGTATAAAATATTTTGTACTTTTTTGGGATCTTGCCGGGTATTTGTGACCTGGATTGGCCACTGTTGGAAACAGGATGCTGGGCTTGATGGACCTTCGGTCTGTCCCAGTATGGATGTACTTAGGATTTGGAATGGAATCTTGCTACTCTTTGGGGTTCTAAATGGAATGTTGCTAGACTTTGAAATTCTGCATGGAATCTTGTTATTCTTTAGAATTCTAGAATCTTGATACTCTTTGGGATTCTACATGGAATGTTGCTACTCTTTGGGGTTCTACATGAAATGTTGCTACTCTTTGGGGTTCTACATGGAATGTTGCTACTGTTTGGGTTTATCCCAGGTACTTGTCACCTGGATTGGCCACTGTTGGAAACAGGATGCTGGGCTTGATGGACCTTTGGTCTTTCCCAGTATGGCAATATTTATGTACTTATGTACCTTCTGCACACACACAGCAGAAAACATGCTGAGCCATACTAAGCTTTGTTTAAAGAGAACCAAGGAACAGAGAATGTGTCACTGGTCTAGAAAGACAGTTTTCCAGACAATACGAAAAGATATCTTTTTTTGTCAAAAATTAATTATTCCCAACATAAGAAACGGGAACAAAGTAAACTATGATAAATCTGAACTTATGGGAATTACTCTCTCTGATGCAGAGGAAATGGACCTGCAGCGGTCTTTTTCCATTTTGGAAGGCCAGTACCAGTTTTAGATATTTGGGAATTCAGATTTCTAGGGATTTAACAAAATTGTACACTCTGAATTACCCTCCACTGATTCAACAACTATGGAGAGAGATGAAAGGGTGGCTTTCCTGGTGGGGTAGGATTTCTGCGGTGAAAATAAATCTTTTACCTAGACTACTATTTTTATTTCAGTCCTTACCTCTATTGGTGCCCAGAGTGGACCTTAGGTGACTGCAGTCAGAGATTACTGGATTTGTGTGGGGTAAGCACACCCTGCGATTAGCTAGAAGGGTGATGTGGGGCTCAGCGGACTTGGGAGGTAGAGGAATGCCCAACTTAGAGTGGTATTATTGGGCCGCACAATTGAAGTATATCTCAGCTTGGAGGCAGGGAACCCAGTCATCTATTACTGTGTTAGAGCAACAGTTTGTGGAGGCCTACTCACGGGATGCAGCTCCCACAAGGAATATAGGCACTTAACCTCCAACGCATTTTTGTCTCACTTACTCTCCTTATGGAGCAGGCTGAAAATTAAGTTGAGGGGTTCCCGAGCTCCATCTTCATTTGCACCTGGCTTTCAGGTGGGCCTGAGAAAGGTAACACTCACTAATTGGGCACATAAAGGATTGATTAGGCTCCGTGATCTTCTGGATGGGGGTGAAATGAGATTTTTTTTTTATTATTACATTTGTACCCCGCACTTTCCCCACTCATGGCAGGCTCAATGCGGCTTACATGGGGCAATGGAGGGTTAAGTGACTTGCCCAGAGTCAAAAGGAGCTGCCTGTGCCTGAAGTGGGAATCAAACTCAGTTCCTCAGGACCAGAGTCCACCACCCTAACCACTAGGCCACTCCTCCTTCTTTTGCGGAGCTACGCAAGGAGTATGGGCTGCCCTCCTCTGATTTTTTTTCCTTATTTACAAGTTAAGCATTATCTCTGAAGAAAGAACTGGATGAATGTGAACATTTGGAGAATGCATGAGCTTCTATGGGGAAAGTCAGGAGGGCCATTACTCCTTTCTACCGACTTATTAGAAGTGATGAGTTCATCAAGTTTCCATATATGAGAGCATGGAAGAAAGAGCTGGGGTGTGAGTGAATGGAAAGTGATATGTCTGGAAGTTAAGAAAGCTTCTATCTGTGTTTTGATTAAAGAAAATGCATTTAAAGTTTTATCTAGATGGTACTACACACCGGTACGGATTAAGAAAATGTTTCCTGGGGCTACGGACATCTGTTGGAGATGTGGCACAGACACTGGCTCCTTTTTCCACATCTGGTGGACATGTGGCCAAGTTCACGGGTATTGGCGGGGCGTTACTCAATCTATGGCTACCATTTTGGAGGCTGCATGCCCCTGTGATCCTAAATGGTGCCTGCTTGGCTGGGGGAATCGGAGAGGACTGAAATGGCAAAAAAGGCTTAAGCAGCTTTGTTTTGCCGCAGCTAAGACAGTTCAAGTGGCTCATTGGAATCAGAGTGGTGGGTCCTACTACTGTCACCTGGTTGGTAAAAGTTCGCTTGTTGGGGGAACTGGAAAAATTGATGGATCGTCGATTGGGGAAATGTGATCCTGATGCGGATGAGTGGACTCATCTGGATCATTTATTGAGTATGGTTTAAAGGGGTAAGGGGAAAGGGGAGGGTTTAGGGGGGGTAGAGAGTGCTGGGGGGGGGGGGGGGGGTTGGGAATTGTGGGTTGGGGAATTATGTTTGCTTAGCACTGAGTTTGTTTTGAAGAGGGATTTTGAAATGATGTCTACTGTTCGATATCTTTGTACTGATGTAACTTTTCTAAAACTTTAATAAATGTTTATTGTTAAAAAAAAATAAAGAAATGGGAACAATATTTAACAGACTAAAACAAATACATCAGTACATAAGTATTGACATACTGGGAAAGACCAAAGGTCCATCGAGCCCAGCATCCTGTTTCCGACAGTGGCCAATCCAGGTCACAAATACCCGGCAAGATCCCAAAAATGTACAAAACATTTTATACTGCTTATCCCAGAAATAGTGGATTTTCCCTATGTCCATTTAATAACAGTCTATGGACTTTTCCTTTAGGAAGCCGTCCAAGCCTTTTTAAAACTCCGCTAAGCTAACCGCCTTTACCACATTCTCTGGCAATGAATTCCAGAGTTTAACTACATGTTGAGTGAAGAAAACGTTTCTCCAATTCGTTTTAAATTTACTACATTGTAGCTTCATCGCATGCCCCCTAGTCCTAGTACTTTTGGAAAGCGTGAACAGACACTTCACATCTACCCATTCAACTCCACTCATTGTTTTACAGACCTCTATCATATCTCCCCTCAGCCGCCTTTTCTCCAAGCTGAAGAGCCCTAGACGCTTCAGCCTTTCCTCATAGGGAAGTCGTCCCATCCCCTTTATCATTTTCGTCGCCCTTCTCTGTACAATAGCAGAGAACAATAAAGCATTCAGTGTACATTGAAAGATACTCAGAAACAAAATACAGGTTCTAATAGCAGGGTAAGCATGAAATAAATCTTACAATTTTGTTAACAGCATAACAATTGTGGAAGATTATTTATTTATTAACATTTATACCCCACTTTTTTCCACATTAAGCAGACTCACAGTGGCTTCCAATGTACAGGAATCAAATACAATTACATGAGGTAAGGTAAAAGGATCAGGGAAGGAAGTAAAAGGGAAAGGGGAAAGGTTAGAGAGTCTAAAATGGACTGTGGAAGACCAGATGATGAGACGGATCAGAGTGGCTTGAGCAGCTGTCGGCAAGATAATCCATAATTGGGAACTGTAGTAATACCCAGGAAGGAACAAACGGTAGGAATCTTGCTATGATGAAATGCTGCATTTATATTTCCCGCAAATGCCTGAGGTAGACTCCTGAAGCTGAGATGGAGTGGAATGGTGAGAGCAGCTTTCAGCGGGGTTGAAATAATTCCCATCCTGGCCATCCAACCTCAGTTTCCACAGGAAAAAAATAACCCAGACTAACACAGTGATTCCCAAACTGTGCGCCATAAGAGGGTATGCATGGACGCAGGACGCCGGGAGGATGCCGTCGCACAGGTTGCCCCAGTAAATCCGTCGGGGCTGGAGCCACAGCGGAGTCGTCACACACTCTAAAAGGGCTCTAAGCTCAGATTTTCAATAGCAGGTGGCAATGATTCGGAATTCCTTGCCTTTTAATATTAGATCATTTACTATTTGTCATTCCATAAAATGTTGAATGAATTGTTTTTGTTTAGGAAGTACTAGGAGCTATAATGATTCCGTTATCGATGTTTTCATCCCAAGGTGTCTGATCATCTTGATTATGTAATCTGCATAGAACGTTTTTGGTATTTGTGGACTACTGCAACTTACTCCTCACCGGCCTCCCACTTAGCCATCTATCCCCCCTTCAATCTGTTCAGAACTCTGCTGCACGTCTCATATTCCGCCAGAACCGATATACTCATATCACCCCTCTCCTCAGGTCACTTCACTGGCTTCCGATCAGATACCGCATTCAATTCAAGCTTCTCCTTCTTACCTACAAATGCACTCAGTCTGCTGCCCCTCACTATCTTTCTACCCTCATCTCCCCTTATGTTCCCGCCCGTAACCTCCGTTCACAGGATAAATCCCTCCTCTCAGTACCCTTCTCCACCACCACCAACTCCAGGCTCCGCTCATTCTGCCTCGCCTCACCCTATGCTTGGAACAACCTTCCTGAGCCCTAACGCCAAGCCCCCTCCCTGCCCGTCTTCAAGTCTTTGCTTAAAGCCCACCTCTTCAATGCTGCGTTCGGCACCTAACCCTTACCGTTCAGTAAATCTAGACTGCCCCAATTTGACTGCCCCTATCGGGGCCTGATGGTATTCATCCAAGAGTATTAATAGAACTAAAAAATGAACTTGCGGAGCTACTGTTAGAAATATGCAATCTGTCCCTAAAATCGAGTGTAGTACCGGAAGACTGGAGGGTAGCCAATGTTACTCCGATTTTTAAGAAGGGTTCCAGAGGAGATCCGGGAAATTATAGACCGGTGAGTCTGACGTCGGTGCCGGGCAAGATGGTGGAGGCTATTATTAAGAATAAAATTGCAGAGCATATACAAAAACATGGACTGATGAGACAAAGTCAGCACGGATTTAGTGAAGGGAAGTCTTGCCTCACCAATCTAATGCATTTTTTGAGGGGGTAAGCAAACATGTGGACAATGGGGAGCCGGTTGATATTGTATATCTGGATTTTCAGAAGGCGTTTGACAAAGTGCCGCACGAAAGACTCCTGAAGAAATTGCAGAGTCATGGAATCGGAGGTAGGGTATTATTATGGATTAAGAACTGGTTGAAAGATAGGAAGCAGAGAGTAGGATTGCGTGGCCAGTATTCTCAGTGGAGGAGGGTAGTTAGTGGGGTCCCGCAGGGGTCTGTGCTGGGTCCGTTGCTTTTTAATGTATTTATAAATGACCTAGAGATGGGAATAACTAGTGAGGTAATTAAATTCGCCGATGACACAAAATTATTCAGGGTCGTCAAGTCGCAGGAGGAATGTGAACGATTACAGGAGGACCTTGCGAGACTGGGAGATTGGGCGTGCAAGTGGCAGATGAAGTTCAATGTTGACAAGTGCAAAGTGATGCATGTGGGTAAGAGGAACCCGAATTATAGCTACGTCTTGCAAGGTTCCACGTTAGGAGTTACGGATCAAGAAAGGGATCTGGGTGTCGTCGTCGATGATACGCTGAAACCTTCTGCTCAGTGTGCTGCTGCGGCTAGGAAAGCGAATAGAATGTTGGGTGTTATTAGGAAGGGTATGGAGTCCAGGTGTGCGGATGTTATAATGCCGTTGTATCGCTCCATGGTGCGACCGCACCTGGAGTATTGTGTTCAGTACTGGTCTCCGTATCTCACAAAAGATATAGTAGAATTGGAAAAGGTACAGCGAAGGGCGACGAAAATGATAGTGGGGATGGGACGACTTTCCTATGAAGAGAGGCTGAGAAGGCTAGGGCTGTTCAGCTTGGAGAAGAGACGGCTGAGGGGAGATATGATAGAAGTGTATAAAATAATGAGTGGAATGGATCGGGTGGATGTGAAGCGACTGTTCACGCTATCCAAAAATACTAGGACTAGAGGGCATGAGTTGAAGCTACAGTGTGGTAAATTTAAAACGAATCGGAGAAAATTTTTCTTCACCCAACGTGTAATTAGACTCTGGAATTCGTTGCCGGAGAACGTGGTACGGGCGGTTAGCTTGACGGAGTTTAAAAAGGGGTTAGATAGATTCCTAAAGGACAAGTCCATAGACCGCTATTAAATGGACTTGGAAAAATTCCGCATTTTTAGGTATAACTTGTCTGGAATGTTTTTACGTTTGGGGAGCGTGCCAGGTGCCCTTGACCTGGATTGGCCACTGTCGGTGACAGGATGCTGGGCTAGATGGACCTTTGGTCTTTCCCAGTATGGCACTACTTATGTACTTATGTACTTATGACCGTTCACTTGTCTGTTAGATTGTAAGCTCTTTGAGCAGGGACTGTCTCTCTTTGTTAAATTGTACAGCGCTGCGTAACCCTAGTAGCGCTCTAGAAATGTTAAGTAGTAGTAGTAGTAGTACTAGTAATATAAAGAATATTATCCAGACAGGGCTTTAGTGTGAGACTGAAGTCTCTACTTACCAACAGTTGTCCCTCCACATGTGCTAATAAGACCACACTGAGACCATCCACAAAACCACCCTGATCTTTGTTAGGTGCATAGATATTTAGGGTGTACAGCTTGTGGCCTAGTAGCATTTTAATCAAGAGATAGTTACCTCCTGGGTCTCTTATCACCATTTTAAACTTCTAGTCCAAAAATATTTTATAAAAGTCCTATCAATAGAGGTAATTAGAATTCTACACTGATGGCAGTAATAAACAGATTTCTAAAGAATTCAGTTCTATGGCCTTTCAGGATCCAATCCAAAGAAACCTTTCAGAGGAAGAGCCGTGTTAGTCTAGTAACAAAACTGATAAGAGTGGCCAGAGGCACCTTATACACTAACTGTATATTGTGGAAGACCTTTCAACTCCAGACACCACTCCTTTTATCTTGTTGCACCACATGCCTGGAATAGATTTCCTGAGCCAGCACGTCAAGCTCCATCTCTGGCCGTCTTTATACATAAGTATTGACATATTGGGACACAACAAAGGTCCATCAAGCCCAGCATCCTGTTTCCAACAGTGGCCAATCTAGGTCACAAATATCTGGCACAAACTCAAAGAGTAGCAACATTCCATGTAGAACCCCAAAGAGTAGCAAGATTCTAGAATTCTAAAGAATAACAAGATTCCATGCAGAATTTCAAAGTGTAGCAACATTCCATTTAGAACCCCAAAGAGTAGCAACATTCCATTCAGAATCCCAAGTACATAAGTGTTGCCATACTGGGACAGACCAAAGGTCCTTCAAGCCCAGCATCCTGTTTCCAACAGTGGCCAATCCAGGTCACAAGTACCTGGCAAGATCCCACAACAGTACAACACATTTAATGTTGCTTTTCCTAGAAATAAGCAGTGGATTTTCCCCAAGTCCATTTTAATAATGGTCTCTGGACTTTTCCTTCAGGAAGCCATCCAAACCTTTTTTAAACCCCGCTAAGCTAACTGCTTTTACTACATTCTCTGGTAACAAATTCCAGAGTTTAATTACACGTTGAGTGAAGAAATAAGTAGTGGATTTTCCCCATCTTAATAATGGCTTATTGACGTTTCTTTTAGGAAGTTATCCAAACCCTTTTTAAACCCTGCTAACTGCTTTTACCACATTCTCTGGCAATGAATTCCAGAATTTAATTACATGTTAAAGAAATATTTTCTCCAATTCATTTTAAATTTACTACGTTGTAGCTTCATTGCGTGCCCCCCAGTCCTAGTATTTTTGGAAAGAGTAAACAAGCGATTCACATCTACCCGTTCCACTCCACCCATTATTCTACAGCCCACCTTTTTGATGCTGCTTTTAAATCCTAACCCCTATTCACATGTACAGTACCCTTGCATGTTTCCACCTTATTAATTCCCTTATCCCTTATTTGTCTTGTTTGTCTGTCCTAATTAGATTGTAAGCTCTGTCGAGCAGGGACTGGTCTCTTCATATTCAAGTGTACAGCGCTGCGTACATCTAGTAGCACTATAGAAATGATAAGTAGTAGTAGATAGCCATGTTAGTCCACTTTTAAAGGTAATAAAAAGAAGATAGTCCAATAAAAAGATAACAATATATTTTTTAAATTAGCTTTAGAAGGCAGAGCAAAAACAAAAAAGCATTCCAATGATTGTCTTATGGGGAAAGGTGGGGGTGAGAAACAGGAAGAGACCGATGGGTGATCAGAGGGTGACAAAGCAGCATAATTTTAAGGTTTATAATGTGATAGGAAACCCTATCCTATATATCACATTATAAACCATAAAATTATACTGCTTTGTAACTCTCTGATCACCCACATGTCTCTTCTTGGTTCTCAACCCCCCCCCCCCCCCCCCCCCCCACCTTTCCCCATGAGACAGTCATTGGAATGCTTTTATGTTTTGTCATCATTTGCTCAATTCTGATCTGAAAGTGGTATTGCCTTTGAAAGATAATAAAAAAATGTTTTAAGTAATTTCAATAAAAGGTATCGTCTTATTTTGTTTTGTTTTATTTCTATTTATTACCAAAGGAAAGTAAAATTTACTAAATTCACATCCTTATTCATCTTGAGAACTTCCTATGCAAAGTCTATTTATCACGCTTTCGAATACTGGAAGATGCTATTGAAGAAAGCAGCTCAGCAGGACATAGTAACATAGTAACATAGTAGATGATGGCAGAAAAAGACCTGCATGGTCCATCCAGTCTGCCCAACAAGATAAACTCATGTGTATACCTTACCTTGATTTGCACCAGTCTTTTTCAGGGCACAGACCGTACAAGTCTGCCTAGCAGTATTTCCCGCCTTCCAACCACCAGTCCCGCCTCCCATCACCGGCTCTGGCACAGACCCCGTATAAGTCTGCCCTCCCCTATCCTAGCCTCTCAACCACCAACCCCTCTTCCCCCGCCACCCAATTTCAGCTAAGCTTCTGTGGATCCATTCCTTCTGCACAGGACTGTACCCAGAACGGCTGCACATGTGTTTACACATCTGCTGAAGATTCGTATGACATCCCTGAAAAGTCATGGCTCTGTTTTCCTTCCCTGTGTTACCTATTGCAGACTATGCGTTATGCCAGATCGTCCACATAAGCAGGGATTAAACTAACCTACTGACAGTCACCTTCTGAAGTACTGGCATTTAAATGAGGTACAGCTTTTCACGCTCTCCTTCTCTAGTTACCAAATTTCCTGCTAAATGTCATCATATCTTGCTGCGGTGTAGGAAAGCTGCCAATAACATGCTCTCTGGAAGGAGAGCTGCACCCCTACCTGTGTGACTTCTGATGTGAACACGCAACGTTCCATTGCTTGCAAATTTCTGGCCACAATATGGACAAATTTTCTCTTTCTCCCCTGTGTGCGTCTGCATAAAGAAGAGAGAGGGGAACAAAGCCGTACAAAGATTAGACAAAGCTGTAACAGATTAAGAAAACGTAATGATGATTAAATAGCCATACATGGATCATTTTCCTCTTGTCTGCTTTCTCCCAGGTGAACACTTTTTATATGGTATAAATTAAGTTTTGCAAGCAATTGTTTCCTTAATTATAGAATACATCCATCTCTGGCCGTCTTCACATCTAAGCTAAAAGCCCACCTTTTTGATGCTGCTTTTAACTCCTAACCCTTATTCACTTGTTCAGAACCCTTATTTTATCATCCTCACTTTAATATTCCCTTAAAGTTTGTCCTGTTTGTCTGTCCTAATTAGATTGTAAGCTCTGTCGAGCAGGGACTGTCTCTTCATATTCAAGTGTACAGCGCTGCGTATGTCTAGTAGCGCTTTAGAAATGATAAGTAGTAGTAGTAAACCTATCTCATGAATAGTTATTGTGGACATCTTAAAGTCCTCTTCTCCGGCACGGCCGCGTTGCTGATCTGCAAGGGCAGGTTTCTGTTTCTGTGAGTCTGACATCCTGCACATACGTGCAGGACGTCAGACTCACAGAAACAGAAGCCTGCCCTTGCAAGTCCACCTTTTTGATTTTGCTTTTAACTCCTAACCCTTAATCACTTGTTCAGAACCCTTGTTTTATCATCCTCACTTTAATATTCCCTTATCTCTTGTTTGTCCTAATTAGATTGTAAGCTCTGTCGAACAGGGACTGCCTCTTCTTTTTCAAGTGTACAGCGCTGCGTACGTCTAGTGGCACTATAGAAATGATAAGTAGTAGGAGTGACAAAAAGAGTATCATATACAGATTTTAAAATAATCCATCATAGATGTCCCCAATTCTGAAAGCGGTCCTTAAGTGCAGTGCTGTTCAACAGATTCTTTACAAGCTGGAAAGGGGATTTTAGACCTGAGCATGCGCAGGAAGTGCTGGCATCGGCAGCTGGAGGCACCCCACTAACTTCCTTGCTCCTGAGGTAGCACAAGCAGGAAGGGGGCCACTTAGGCAGCGAATTTCTTCAAATGGCAGGGCCTTGGCATCCCCATCAGCAAAGGTATGATAGCTAATATATATACTGCCTATAACCTAGCACTTTACAAAAATAACATACATAATAAAAACCAGCACATTCCACTCATCACAGACAAATTACTTATACTGCTTTTCGTCAATAAAATAAGCACAGACTGCTCCTACATAAAAGCTTTTTAAGGTATATTAAAAGCAAGAAGCCGGCAAAAGAATTGGTTGGACTGCTAGATGACCGAGGGATAAAAAAAAGGCACTCAGGGAAGACAAGACCATAGCAGAAGGATTAAATGAATTCTTTGCTTTGGTCTTCACCGAGGAAGATGTGAAAAAGATACCAGTGCCAGAAATGGCATTCAATGCTGACGAGCTAAAAAAACTGAATCATACTGGGTCAGACCAATGGTCCATCTAGCCCAGTATCCTGTTTTCCAAACAGTGGCCAAGCCAGGTCACAAGTACCAAGCAGAAACCCAAGTCGTGGCAACACTCCATACTACAAATCTCAATGCAAATCTCTGTAAACCTGGGGCAATTTGACAAACTGAAGAGTAGCAAATCGCCTGGACCAGATGGTACACATTTGTTAGTAATAAGTAATTCATCTTTAAAATCAAGCAAGGTACCGGAAGATTGGAGGTTGGCCAATGTAATGCCAATTTTAAAAGGGTCCGGGAAGTTACAGTCTAACGTCGGTGCCAGGCAAAATGGTAGAGACTATTATAAAGAACAATATAGAGAACATACACATAAGCCTGGAATAATGAGATAAAGCCAACATGTATTTAGTGAAAGGAAATCTTGCCTCACCAATATATTACATTTCTTTGAAGGGATGAACAAACAGGTGGATAAAGGTAAGCCCTGTCGATACTGTGTGTCCGGATGTTCAAAAGGCATATGACAAAGTACCTCATGAAAGACTCCAGAGGAAATTGGAAAGTCAAGAGATAGGAGGTAGTGTTCTACAGTGGATTAAAAACAGGTTAAAAGATAGAAAACAGAGAGTAGGGTTAAATGGTCAGTATTGGAGAAGGGTAGATAGTGGGGATCGCCAGGGGTCTGTACTGGGACCACTACTTTTTAAAAATGATCTAGAGATAGGAATAACTAGTGAAGTAATTAAATTTGCTGATGACACAAACTTATTCAAAGATGTTAAATCACAAGAGGATTGTGAAAAATTGCAAGAAGACCTTACGAGACTGGGAGACTGGGCATCTAAACGGCAGATGACGTTTAATGTGAGCAAGTGCAAAGTGATGCATGTGGGGGAAAAGTAACTCGAACTACAGCTACGTGATGCAAGGTTCCGCATTAGGAGTCACCGACCAGGAAAAGGATTTAGGTGTCATTGTTGATGACATGTTGAAACCCTCTGCGCAGTGTGCTGCAGTGGCAAAGAAAGCAAACAGAATGTTAGATTTTATTAGGAAAGGAATGGAAAACAAAAATGAGGATGTTATAATGTCCTTGCATCGCTCTATGGTGCAACCACACCTCAAATACTGTGTGCAATTCTGGTTACCGCATCTCAAAAAAGATATGGTGGAATTAGAAAAGGTACAGAGAAGGGCGACGAAAAGGGGATGGGATGACTTCCCTATTAGAAACATAGAAACATGATGGCAGATAAAGGCCATCCAGTCTGCCCATCCTCTGTAACCCCTAATTCTTCCTGTTCCTAAGTGATCCCACATAGTTATCCCATGCCTTTTTAAATTCTGGAACAGTCCTTGACTCCACCACCTGCAACGAGAGGTAATTCCACGCCTCCACCACCCTTTCTGTGAAATAATACTTCCTTTAGGTTACTCCTAAGCCTATTCCCTCTTAACTTTGTCCTATGCCCCCTCATTCCAGAGCTCTCCTTCATTTGAAAAAGGCTCTCTTCCTGTACATAAATGCCCTTGAGATATTTAAACGTTTCTATCATGTCTCCTCTCTTCCAGCGTATACATGTTGAGGTTCATAAGCCTGTCCCTATAATTTTTGCATTCAAGACCGCTTACTAATTTCATAGCCACCCTCTGGACAGACTCCATCCTGTTTATATCTTTCCATAGGTGCACTCTCCAGAACTGCACGCAGTACTCCAAATGAGGCCTCACCAGAGACTTATACAACGGCACTATCACCTCCTTTTTCCTGCTGGTCATGCCTCTCTTTATGCACCCAAACATCCTTCTGGCTTTGGCCGTCGCTTTTTCTACCTGTTTGAAAGCTTTAAGGTCGTCAGACACAATCACCCCTAAGATCCGCTATTCCTTCACACACTGAAGCACTACACCCCCTATATGTAGTGGAGGAGTGGCCTAGTGGCTAGGGTGGTGGATTTTGGTCCTGAGGAACTGAGTTCGATTCCCGGCACAGGTAGCTCCTTGTGACTCTGGGCAAGTCACTTAACCCTCCATTGCCTACTGCATTGAGCCTGCCATGAGTGGGAAAGTGCGGGGTACAAAAATAAATAAATACTGTACCATTCCCTCGGATTTTTGCGACCCAAGTGCATGACCCTGCATTTTTTATTATTAGCATTTGTATCCCACATTTTCCCACCAAATTCGCAGGCTCAATGTGGCTTACATTTGCCGTAATGGCGATTGCCATTTCCGGGTCACAGAATACAACAGTCGCTGCATTAAGGTGCATGCATACGTGGTAGAGAGGAATGCATTGTGGTAGTAAATATTAATTTCTATGTGATAAATAGGAATGTAACATACATTAGGTCATTGACTGTACTACTACTACTACTTAACATTTCTAGAGCGCTACTAGGGTTACGCAGCGCTGTACAATTTAACAAAGAGAGACAGTCCCTGCTCAAAGAGCTTACAATCTAATAGACAAGTGAACGGTCGGTCCGATAGGGGCAGTCAAATTGGGGGCAGTCTGGATTCACTGAACGGTAAGGGTTAGGTGCCGAACGCAGCATTGAAGAGGTGGGCTTTAAGCAAAGACTTGAAGACGGGCAGGGAGGGGGCTTGGCGTAAGGGTTCAGGAAGGTTGTTCCAAGCATAGGGTGAGGTGAGGCAGAATGAGCGGAGCCTGGAGTTGGCGGTGGTGGAGAAGGGTACTGAGAGGAGGGATTTATCCTGTGAACGGAGGTTACGGGCGGGAACGTAAGGGGAGATGAGGGTAGAGAGGTAGTGAGGGGCAGCAGACTGAGTGCATTTGTAGGTAAGAAGGAGAAGCTTGAATTGAATGCGGTATCTGATCGGAAGCCAGTGAAGTGACCTGAGGAGAGGGGTGATATGAGTATATCGGTTCTGGCGGAATATGAGACGTGCAGCAGAGTTCTGAACAGACTGAAGGGGGGATAGATGGCTAAGTGGGAGGCCGGTGAGGAGTAAGTTGCAGTAGTCCAGGCGAGAGGTAATGAGAGCGTGGACGAGAGTTTGGGTGGTGTGTTCAGAGAGGAAAGGGCGAATTTTGCTGATGTTAAAGAGGAAGAAGCGACAGGTCTTGGCTATCTGCTGGATATGCGCAGAGAAGGAGAGAGGAGTCACATAAGGGTTAATGTGACACTATATTCAGCATAAGGGTTAAAGTGAAAGAGGTCAGTCAGTCAAGTGTTAAGAGTTTGGTTTTCTAGTTCATGTGTAGTCTTTATTATTATGTATTGAGGATGAATATTATTGGTATGCCTTTTTGGGATTAAACCTTAGTTGCCAAATATCGGTCCATTCCTCTAGCTTCGCTAGGTCCTTCCTCATGTCATTCACACCCTCCAGGGTGTCCACCCTGTTGCAGAGTTTAGTATCAATCGCAAAGAGACAATCCTTACCAGACAGCCCTTTCGCAATATCGCTCACAAAGACGTTAAAAAGAGCCGGCCCTAGGACCGATCCCTGAGGTACTCCACTGACGACCTCCTTTTCTTCAGAGCAAGCTCCATTTACCACCACCCTCTTTCTCCTACCATTCAACCAATTTTTTTTTACCCAATCAGTTACTCTAGGTCC
Source organism: Microcaecilia unicolor (assembly GCF_901765095.1). Lineage (NCBI taxonomy): Eukaryota > Metazoa > Chordata > Amphibia > Gymnophiona > Siphonopidae > Microcaecilia > Microcaecilia unicolor. The sequence continues at coordinate 761,288 of NW_021963582.1, read as the reverse complement.
CGCACCGAGGGCACTCAATTTATTTATCAGTCGCCTGTGCGGATCCGTGTCAAAGACTTTGCTGAAATCCAAATATAGCACATCAAGCGCCCCTCCCACATCCAACTGTTTGGTCACCCAGTCGAAGAAGACAGTCAGATTCGTCTGACACGACCTGCCACTAGGAAAGGCTAAAGTGGCTAAGGCTCCTTAGCTGGGAGAAAAAACGGCTGAGGGGAGATATGATAGAGGTCTCTAAAATAATGAGTGGAGTGGAACGTGTAGACGTGAATCACTTGTTTACTCTTTCCAAAAATACTAGGACTAGGGGGCATGCAATCAAGCTACAAAGTAATAAATTAAAACAAATTGGAGAAAATATTTCTTCACTCAACACGTAATTAAACTGTGGAATTTGTTGCCAGAGAATGTGGTAAAAGTGGTTAGCTTAGCTGGGTTTAAAAAAGGTTTGGATATCTTCCTAAAAGAAATGTCCATAAGCCATTATTAAGATGTACTTGGGAAAATCCACTGTTTATTTCTAGGATAAGCAGTATAAAATGTATTGTACCGTTTTAGAATCTTGCCAGGTACTTGTGACCTGGATTGGCCACTGTCTGAAACAGGATACTGGGCTTGATGGACCTTCGATCTGTCCCAGTATGGCACTGCTTATGTTCTTATGCTTAACAATTTCTTGAACTGAGCCATGTTGCTGCACAAACGAAGCTGTCCAGGGAGGGCGTTCCATAGCCGAACCCCCACAATGGAAAAAGCGGACAAACTCATGTTAGCTTACCGAACTCTTGGCACTGTGTCCAAAGACAGATGCATCGCAATGCAAGTCCCCCCCAGTCCATCCCTGTGCCTCCCCTCCTGTGTCCCCCCCCCAATGGACTAATGGTTACGTCTTACCTTTAATCACATGATCAATCACGAGATTAAAATTTTTAATCGGACGGCAGCCCTACTATGTTTCTATGTAAAATGTTTAAAATCGGATTTAGGTGTCATGTTCAAAATGCCCCTTCAAGTTCCATTTACCACTTGTTAATTGGTACTATTGCCCAATATGAAGGTAATTTCATACAACGTCGCTTGTGTGAAGGGGAAATAAAAGCACCTATTTGCAGCCTCTTTTACAAGGATATATGGAGCTCCATTTTAGGTAAAATACATTTGCAAGGAAAGACGTCTAGGTGTGGTACAATATTTTACAAAAGCAGTGATGAATGTGGAGACCAATCTAAAACATGGCTATCTCCACCCCCTGATGAGGTTATTAAAATAGTTGGCCTGTGTGTACAGTACCCATGTTCAATGGGTAGGCAACACGTGTGGAGTATTGGAGGACATGGAATCCACATGGAAAATAGCCAGAGTGCAGCAATTTCTGCTAGTTCCTCATGCTAGTTACATGTGTAAGTAGCTCTATTTCCCGACACTTGTATACAATTGAACTGAGTCTGGATCTCATCCTCCTGGTTGGATAAGTATTGATGCTCGATACATCATTGTTTTGTCATTCTAGAATGTATGTTTAGACAAACATCTGTTGAATTTGGGGGGTTTTCACACTGACAACATTATCACTTATATTTATATCTTTTTAAAGCACCGCCAATTCCAGACTCCGCCCTTTCTGCCTCGCCTCTCCCTATGCTTGGAATAAACTCCCTGAGCCCATACGCCAGGCCCCCTCCCTGCCCATCTTCAAAGCCTTGCTCAAAGCCCACCTCTTCAATGTCGCCTTCGGCACCTAACCACTACACCTCTAGTCAGGAAATCTAGACTGCCCCCAATTTGATTGACTGCACTTTTTGTCCATTAGATTGTAAGCTCCTTTGAGCAGGGACTGTCCTTTGTTAAACTGTACAGTGCTGCATAACCCTAGTAGCGCTTTAGAAATGTTAAGTAGTAGTAGTATTTTTTGGAACCAATTGTTTTTCTCCATTTTAAGAAGTTTTTTTTTTTTTTTTTTACAATGGTTCTTTTTTTTTTTTTATCCACCTTAAATTAGAAACCGATGATAATATCCTACTTCATGTACAGTTGAGGGTGTACCAACTGTTGGTACTGATAATCCTGCTGAATTTCCTCACTGGGAGGTTTTGAGATTTCCTTTAATAATTTTTGCATTGTCTAAAGTGAAACTATGAAGGATGGTGGATTTATAACACAAATTGAGTTATTTTTTTATAGCATTGTGTTGTAAATTTAGGGGTTCAGAGACCCCCAAGAAGGCTGGAGTGACCTTAAATCTGACTCCATCTCTAAATAACACTAGTACTGTGGTAATCAAGGAGTTGTGAAGTTCTAAAAAGAAATGCCACTAAGAGAGACGTTAGGTCTAAGGAAAAGATACCAGCCTTATGACAAACTGGATTTATGTCACAGGTTATACAATACAGCGAAAGATAGCCTGATACAGCAAAAGCATTTATACTTACAGCCTTTCATCATTAAGTGAAGCCCACAGATCATCATTTGGAATGAGGAGTTTATTTGCCAAGGTACAAGTCAAATCAGTGATTGACAACAGGCACGTACAATCAATTAGTTATAGGAATATAATAATCCAGCTGCAAACAGGTGTTAATTAGTTCCTAATCTTTTATAATTTCTTTTACCAATTAGAGGTTTTACAAGGGAAAGCAACTAGGTAATTTGTCAATTCTGCTGGACACATTGGTTTCCCTTGGAGAGAGAGAGTGGCAACTCTTTTCTCTCTAACTTAAACCAGGAAATACCCTGATTTTTATAGGTGCCCTCAGGATATGGATAATATGACAGTAGATATACCTGATTGGATCTATGCTAATGTCATGGTTGTCACTGATTGGCTCATGCTAATGAGTAGCTTCTATCTTGCTAACATGGTTTTGTCTTTAGCTCGCTTGACCACAAATCTTAAGCAAGACCCTGCATCCAGCTACACTTTTCCTTTCTCACACCATGGCTGACCACAATCCTGCTCACAGGAAAGTCTCATTTCTCAACTTGTTTTTCTAACTTACATTACAGAAAATTCCACTTTGTAACAGACACAGCTTCCATTTTGTGCTGAAATCCTCCATTTTGTTTCCACATCTATTGACCTAACTTTTCCTAATTTAGCTTATTTAGGCCTCAATCCGGGCTACAAACTAGGCCATACTTTTCCAGTAAGCTCCCAGTTATGTCAGCCATCAGATTTCTGACTCAGCCAAGGTCTGTAATAGCCTGAGCTCTATGACTGGGCCTGCCACCATTCCAGTGGGGGGGTCTCTGGCTGTACCATAATTATACAATTGTCACATTTTCAGTTTCCTATTTACTAAATTTCAGCTATATAAAATATATACATATAGATCGGGGGCTCCCAACCCAGTCCTAGCCGTACAATGGAGGTAATGCATGCAAATTTATCTCATGCATATTCATTGTGGGTATCCTGAAAACCTGACTGGCTGGGTTGAAAACCTCTAATATAAATAAAAGCACCATTACCACCCAGTTAAAATATGTACATAAACATGAAAGCTACGTAACCACTCTCCCTTAAATATATTATCTACACACCTATGCACTATACATACAAGCTCCAGAGGTGACCATGTTATTCTCTGTCTATATACAGCTGCATGAATGAGAGCAAGTGACGTCATCTGGCCAGATAGACACTTGAGCAGGAAGCTCTGTTTAAGCAGCTCAATTCAGAACCGTCAGGACCCTCACCCACTGGGATTCCCCTCCAAAAGGTGCAGAACAGGGAGGAATGAATAGGGATGGTCACAAACCAAGAAAACAAAAAACAAAACAGCAGATCTGAAGGAGTTTAGGTAGGTGGAAAATAAGGCAGAAGCCCCGGGTAAGGGAAACCCTGAAAAGGCTTGACAGCAGAGAATGTAGCTCTCTTCCCTGAGAGGCTGGCTCAATGAGCTGAAATGGGATATTGCAGTAGTGAAAGGAGACTTTGGGGAGCTCATTGCAGAAGACAGAGCAGAGGTAGGAGAGGGAGGAGGAGACAAGTGAGGAAACAGCAATGGTGAGGCAGCAAGTGATGGAACTTGAGGTGGTGAGAGAGGAGTCAACAGTGTTGAAGACCTGGAGAATCATATGGGATGCAATAATTTGTGCACAGCAGGGGTACTCAAAGACCTCAAAGTATGCTGACTGCAAACCGGTGACTACAGCAATTTGCAAGGAGCTATTAAACATGGGTGAGCAGTCAAGCACCAAGCGGGATACGAAGCAGGACAGAGAACAGGTCCTTAGGAAAACTAAAAGGAACCAGCCCAGAAACAATCAAAAATGAGAGCTGCAGATAAATCTGAATGGGAAGGTCACCACTTGGTGGTATATGCAGACCTCTTTCTGATTACCCTTCAAACAGGCTGAAGATACAGGCAACTCTTTCCATACAGATTGCCCTTCACACTCAAGGGATTTACTAAAAGAGTGGCCAGATTAGAGAAGTTCTGAATGCGCTGAAAGAGGTGAGGTTGGATGGTGTGGAAATACCACATGGAGGGAAGGCTACGCAATGGAAACAGAGGGTGAAATGGCAGAACGTGGTGGAAGTAGCCAGGTGCAAAAAAGTCAGAAAAAAGGAATGCTGCAGTGTAAATGAGCTGACTGGAAAAGGGGACAAAAGAACTTTTTGAAAGAAACAAAAGGGTGGGTGTCTGCCAAACCCCTCAATGTTAGTTGTATGTTCAACATTGAGTGTTTGTGTTTTGAGTTGAGTAAGTGAATCTAATAAGCTGTAGACTTTTAAGTGGTAGAGTTTGAGGGAAAGAAGAATGAAATATGTAGCAGTATGAATGATCCTGGAAGGGAACAAAGGGGGGAACGATTGCAACGAGGTAAGAAATGTGGAGGGACAGACTGTTGCTAGAAGAATGATGTGGGGTTGGAGAAGATGTTGGCTTCTAGTACAGAGGGCTCAGGCACAGTGGGATGACGGCACTCCATGATGGGAGTTGCTGTAAGTAGAGGGGTAAAGGGTTAAAAAGTGGGTGGGGGAGGGGTGGAGGTTGGGTATTGGGGATATAAGCTCCAAAGGCTGTGCATCATTGGATGGACGTGATTAAGATACCGGAAGGTACCTGAAAACTGGAAGGTGGCCAACATAATGTCAATGTTAAAAAAAAGAGTTCCATGAGTGATCTCGGAAACTACAGACCAGTAAGCCTGATGACAGTACTGGCAGAACCAAAGAAGCATTTTGCATATGAGTTAACATGGGCAAAGCCTTGGGGAGATATTGGTACACAGTACATTTCAAGTCTATGGTAATGAACTATTAGCTATCCTGCACAGATGAGAAGTTTGAAGTAGACAGGAGGGATGCGCACAACCCCAGGCTTTTAATGTAAGGCATGAAGGAACATAAGAGATTAGCTCATTCTTCTGCAGAAATGTTGATGAGGAGTAGCCTAGTGGTTAGTGCAGTGGACTTTGATCCTGGGGAACTGTATAGGGCAATCAAGCCATTGTGACATCACTGATGAGGTTGGCTCTTATTGGTGGAATGAGTAGAGGAGTAGCCTAGTGGTTAGTGCAGTGGACTTTGATCCTGGGGAACTGTATCGGGCAATCAAGCCATTGTGACATCACTAATGAGGTTGGCTCTTATTGGTGGAATGAGTAGAGGAGTAGCCTAGTGGTTAGTGCAGTGGACTTTGATCCTGGGGAACTGTATAGGGCAATCAAGCCATTGTGACATCACTGATGAGGTTGGCTCTTATTGGTGGAATGAGTGGAGGAGTAGCCTAGTGGTTAGTGCAGTGGACTTTGATCCTGGGGAACTGTATCGGGCAATCAAGCCATTGTGACATCACTGATGAGGTTGGCTCTTATTGGTGGAATGAGTAGAGGAGTAGCCTAGTGGTTAGTGCAGTGGACTTTGATCCTGGGGAACTGTATAGGGCAATCAAGCCATTGTGACATCACTAATGAGGTTGGCTCTTATTGGTGGAATGAGTGGAGGAGTAGCCTAGTGGTTAGTGCAGTGGACTTTGATCCTGGGGAACTGTATCGGGCAATCAAGCCATTGTGACATCACTGATGAGGTTGGCTCTTATTGGTGGAATGAGTAGAGGAGTAGCCTAGTGGTTAGTGCAGTGGACTTTGATCCTGGGGAACTGTATAGGGCAATCAAGCCATTGTGACATCACTGATGAGGTTGGCTCTTATTGGTGGAATGAGTGGAGGAGTAGCCTAGTGGTTAGTGCAGTGGACTTTGATCCTGGGGAACTGTATCGGGCAATCAAGCCATTGTGACATCACTGATGAGGTTGGCTCTTATTGGTGGAATGAGTGGAGGAGTAGCATAGTGGTTAGTGCAGTGGACTTTGAGCCTGGGGAACTGTATCGGGCAATCAAGCCATTGTGACATCACTGATGAGGTTGGCTCTTATTGGTGGAATGAGTGGAGGAGTAGCCTAGTGGTTAGTGCAGTGGACTTTGATCCTGGGGAACTGTATCGGGCAATCAAGCCATTGTGACATCACTGATGAGGTTGGCTCTTATTGGTGGAATGAGTAGAGGAGTAGCCTAGTGGTTAGTGCAGTGGACTTTGATCCTGGGGAACTGTATAGGGCAATCAAGCCATTGTGACATCACTGATGAGGTTGGCTCTTATTGGTGGAATGAGTGGAGGAGTAGCCTAGTGGTTAGTGCAGTGGACTTTGATCCTGGGGAACTGTATCGGGCAATCAAGCCATTGTGACATCACTGATGAGGTTGGCTCTTATTGGTGGAATGAGTAGAGGAGTAGCCTAGTGGTTAGTGCAGTGGACTTTGATCCTGGGGAACTGTATAGGGCAATCAAGCCATTGTGACATCACTGATGAGGTTGGCTCTTATTGGTGGAATGAGTGGAGGAGTAGCCTAGTGGTTAGTGCAGTGGACTTTGATCCTGGGGAACTGTATCGGGCAATCAAGCCATTGTGACATCACTGATGAGGTTGGCTCTTATTGGTGGAATGAGTGGAGGAGTAGCATAGTGGTTAGTGCAGTGGACTTTGATCCTGGGGAACTGTATCGGGCAATCAAGCCATTGTGACATCACTGATGAGGTTGGCTCTTATTGGTGGAATGAGTGGAGGAGTAGCCTAGTGGTTAGTGCAGTGGACTTTGATCCTGGGGAACTGTATCGGGCAATCAAGCCATTGTGACATCACTGATGAGGTTGGCTCTTATTGGTGGAATGAGTAGAGGAGTAGCCTAGTGGTTAGTGCAGTGGACTTTGATCCTGGGGAACTGTATAGGGCAATCAAGCCATTGTGACATCACTGATGAGGTTGGCTCTTATTGGTGGAATGAGTGGAGGAGTAGCCTAGTGGTTAGTGCAGTGGACTTTGATCCTGGGGAACTGTATCGGGCAATCAAGCCATTGTGACATCACTGATGAGGTTGGCTCTTATTGGTGGAATGAGTAGAGGAGTAGCCTAGTGGTTAGTGCAGTGGACTTTGATCCTGGGGAACTGTATCGGGCAATCAAGCCATTGTGACATCACTGATGAGGTTGGCTCTTATTGGTGGAATGAGTGGAGGAGTAGCCTAGTGGTTAGTGCAGTGGACTTTGATCCTGGGGAACTGTATCGGGCAATCAAGCCATTGTGACATCACTGATGAGGTTGGCTCTTATTGGTGGAATGAGTGGAGGAGTAGCCTAGTGGTTAGTGCAGTGGACTTTGATCCTGGGGAACTGTATCGGGCAATCAAGCCATTGTGACATCACTGATGAGGTTGGCTCTTATTGGTGGAATGAGTAGAGGAGTAGCCTAGTGGTTAGTGCAGTGGACTTTGATCCTGGGGAACTGTATAGGGCAATCAAGCCATTGTGACATCACTGATGAGGTTGGCTCTTATTGGTGGAATGAGTGGAGGAGTAGCCTAGTGGTTAGTGCAGTGGACTTTGATCCTGGGGAACTGTATCAGGCAATCAAGCCATTGTGACATCACTGATGAGGTTGGCTCTTATTGGTGGAATGAGTGGAGGAGTAGCATAGTGGTTAGTGCAGTGGACTTTGATCCTGGGGAACTGTATCGGGCAATCAAGCCATTGTGACATCACTGATGAGGTTGGCTCTTATTGGTGGAATGAGTGGAGGAGTAGCCTAGTGGTTAGTGCAGTGGACTTTGATCCTAGGGAACTGTATTGGGCAATCAAGCCATTGTGACATCACCGATGAGGTTGGCTCTTATTGGTGGAATGAGTGGAGGAGTAGCCTAGTAGTTAGTGCAGTGGACTTTGATCCTGGGGAACTGTATAGGGCAATCAAGCCATTGTGACATCACTGATGAGGTTGGCTCTTATTGGTGGAATGAGTGGAGGAGTAGCCTAGTGGTTAGTGCAGTGGACTTTGATCCTGGGGAGCCCAGTTTGATTCCCACTGCAGCTCCTTGTGACTGTGGGCAAGTCACTTAACCCTCCATTGCCCCTGGTACAAAATAAGTACCTGAATATATGTGAACCGCTTTGAATGTAGTTGCAAAAACCTCAGAAAGGCGGTATATCAAGTCCCATTTCCCTTTCCCTTATGACATCACAATATCAGAAGTGAGCCAAGTATCGGGCAGCCATTGTGACATCACTGATGAGGTTGGCTCTTATTGGTGGAATGAGTGGAGGAGTAGCCTAGTGGTTAGTGCAGTGGACTTTGACCATGGGGAACTGAGTTCAATTCCCACTGCAGCTCCTTGTGACTCTGGGCAAGTCACTTAACCCTCCATTGCCCCTGGTTCAAAATAAGTACCTGCTTTGAATGGAGTTGCAAAAACCTCAGAAAGGCGGTATATCAAGTCCAAGTTCCCTTCCCCCCTTCCCTTTTAACTGCCAGAATAAGGTTCAGTGCATGGAGGAGGGGTGGAGAGAGAGCTGAACTGCACTGTTGATGAATGGGTATCGGCCCGTGTCAGTTGTACGCATATACATCCGTGGCATGTGCTGTATTGCTATTGTGTGTATAAATATTGGTATTGCAAACATTTTCTACATAGAATAGTATTACAGCCTATGCACGGATGTATCTGATGCGACTCTGATGAGCGTCAATACAATTTTCTTGTGTGAAAGTCACTGTTGCCAGTAGCACAGACCAGCGTGTCTGTGTGTCTGATTTGCTGTCACGTTAGTGCTCATTTTGCTGAATGACCTATTTGCATGCCATTTGCTTACTGTACTGGGGATCAGCATTTTCCTATTACCCTTGCATTAGAAAACATGCCATGAGCTTTGGTACTCAGCTATAAGGCCAAGTTGCTGCATTAGCCCCACAGGCTGCAATCACCATAAGCTAATCAAACTTGCCCACCCAAAAATGGATCTTCCCTAAGGCAGGAATTCTGATTTTCCAGTTTGACTGAAAACGTCTTAACTATGGTAATCTTACACATTCTCTGCTCCTCGGTGAATACCTTACCACACCTGGTGCACATTAAAGATCACCCGCAATGGGATATAGTTTCAAAAACAAAATCCCACAGACTGCACAGTTTTCATTTCCTGACATCAGGGATATAAATGTTTAAATCCATCTTGATTAGGATAAGCTTATTTAGAGAATTTAAAAATCTACTGCTCTCACACTAGGTGAATACCAAACAGGCCACTATTAATTCATCTTGAACAAAAATGACACATAACTTCCTAAATCAATCCTTTTTCTATACGGGGGTTCAACTATTTCAAACCAATCCTATTTGTCAGAACACAATAAAAGGACAGACAATTGATCCAACACTGCAGCTCTTGAACAAAAAGTTCTGTTAATAATGGAGAGATAAACGTCACCCAAGTCATTTATATAATTTATAACAGGCTCAAGTTTTATCAGTAGAACAAAGCCAACTAGTGTTCTAGGATAATGAGAGGAGACGTACACAGGCAGAGAGGCTCTGCTCATTTTATGCATGCCTAGTCTTCTAATCACATCAGTGGCCCCGACAGACTATAATAAAACTCACCCTCAACGTTCTGAAGACAACATTCTGAAGTCACTCACTCACTGAAGGGTTCATGGATTCATGGTGGTGAAGCCACAACACTGACCATGTCTCTCTGCCCCGCCCTCGCATGACGGACCAATCAGAAAAAAACACTCTCAACATTCTGAAACACAAAGGACCATCACAACACCGTTCCCAGGCAACACTAGGCAACGTAAGACGGACCAATCAGAGGAAACTACGTGACAATAAGGGAGGAGCATTCCCCAGCAGAATGGCTCATTATCTGTGCAGCACGGAGAGCACAGAACCACCGCTGGAACGAGAGAAGAATATTCCTGCTGTGGGTATGTGCAAAAATAGACCGGGGGAGGGGGGGGAGAAATTTTTAAATGCCTAATGCCAGTACTGAAGAGTGCCAGAGGGCCTATAGCACAGACTATATTTGGGATCGCTTGACATGGAGTCAGAGGAGCCGAAAAACAACGTGCCCGTCACCATCTGGGACGTGGGCGAACAGGACAAGCTGTGGCCCAGCTGGAAGGATTACCCGCACCCAGCCAGCAGCAAACAGTGACCAAGGAAGGGGGAGGAGTACTCCTTCCCTGCCTAGGAATCGCTGGAGACTGGCTGCCAAACTAACGAAACAACTGCACACCGACGCACCACCTCCATCATTCGAAAGGCATCCACTCTTTCTTCAACAGAAATGCAAACTAATAATACAAAACAAACAAAGAATACATGGTTTCTCAGGCGGCTGCAGGTAACTCCCCACCCCCTTCCTCTTCCCCTTTTGCCGAAGCGGCCAAGGACGTGCCCAACCATCCCCAGCCTCAGGCAAGCTGTCTCCTACCTCGGGGATTCCCCGAGCAACCGGAAAAAGACGGCGCTGATTCCTGCAGCGCATAAATGTTCCAGCATTCCCCTGCAGCCGGCCTGAAATGGACCAAACATACTGGATTACCCCCCGATGGCCCGAGACCGTGCTCTTCTCCCTTCCGCCAACTTAAAACAACCATCCCCGTCCTCAGGCAAGCCGTCACCCACCTCCAGGATGCCCAGAAACCCAGCCCAATGGAAAAAGATGGCGCTGCTTCCAACAGCACATTTCTCTTCCAGCATTCCCCTACAGCAGCCCTGAAACGGCCAAAAAATACCGACAAAGAACGTGCTCCTCAACCTTCCGCCCATCTAAAACAACACTGCTGCCTCAGCACAACACAAAAAAAAAACAACACTCAGCAAAGGCTGAACCCCCCAACAACCACATTTACATTTCACCAACAGAAAGACCCCCCCTCCACAAACCTCCTTGACAGACAAAACCACACACACACAATACAACAGAAACACACCCTCAAAGCCACACAACAATCCAACCCACTTTGCCAGCACAGCACAGCACATCCCCCAACCCCCAAGCAAAAAACAAAACAAAACAAAAAAAGACACACATCAACAACCTGCACACACACCGCACCCTCACACACACACACAAAATAACTCTGTGACATACATACACACACAAAAAAAACCACATGCTAGCGCCCGTTTCATTGGTTTCGGAAACGGGCCTTTTTTACTAGTATTGCAATAAGTAAGCAAATGTGGCCCAAGTGAAGGCTTCCTTTATGACTGGTCTTCTTTGAGTTGTGCCCCGCTTGACGAAGATCAGCTTATCCAGTGATGTTCCTGCAGTCAGCCAGAGGGCATCACGTCTTACAATTAGGACACAGCCACAAGTCAGGTATCCTCTGCCACTGATTCAGTGTCAGAATCCATCCGCCAAAAGCGTCAGTAGTGGCCAGGGTTACCATACGTCCTTAAGTATTGCCATACTGGGACAGACCAAGGGTCCATCAAACCCAGCGTCCTGTTTCCAACAGTGGCCAATCCAGGTCACAAATAGCTAGCAAGATCCCAAAAATGTACAAAACATTTTATACTGCTTATCCCAGAAATAGTGGATTTTCCCCAAGTCCATTTAATAACGGTCTATGGACTTTTCCTTTAGGAAGTTATCCAGATCTTTTTAAAACCCCGATAAGCTAACTGCCTTTACCACATTCTCTGGTAACGAATTCCAGAGTTTAATTACACGTTGAGTGAAGAAACATTTTCTCCGATTCATTTTAAATTTACTACTTTGTAGCTTTATCTCCCCTCAGCCATCTTTTCTCCAAGCTGAAGAGCTCTAGACGCTTCAGCCTTTCCTTATAGGGAAGTCGTCCCATCCCCGTTATCATTTTGGCCGCCCTTCTCTGTACCTTTTCTAATTCCACTATATCTTTTTTGAGATGTTGTCCAGATTTCTCCGAACATGTCATCCTTGTTAGGGGACTGTCATGGGGTCTTACAAGGCCACTGCTTGAAGTCACGGCAGCCACTTCCAAGAAGTGGCGGCAGCGAGCAGGAGAACAGCAGTGAGCAAGAAAAGAGTGGGGTTACTTCCTGCTCCGAAGAGGCCACTAGATCACCAGGACTGTAAGGTAGGCCCAGGATGGGAGGGAGAGAATGGGCAAGATGTTCACGGTCATGGATGGGAAGGAGAGAAGGGGGAAAGCTGCTCGAGGATGGGAAGGAAAGGGGAACATGCTGCTCATGGATGCCTGCTTTTTTTTTGGAAATGTATATCTTTACACACTCAAAAAACTGTGCAGGAATATACTGGTGTCATTAACACGTAAATCGATACCAAATCAAACAACACACCAAATAGGTTAATCATATAGTGGTAATATAGGAGCAAACCCCTCAGAAACCTATCGGACCCGCGGTCCTAGGCTTGCAACACACCACAAAAAGAAGTGGTGCTGTGAGTCGAGCAAACGGAATAGAATTGGATAGCCCAGTAAACAAAATAAGCAATGTGGCACATGAGTCCCTGAGGAAGCCACTTTTGGTGAAACGGTGGCACCGCTGGACATTAAGTGCTCTTTCTTTGCTTTATTGGCGCTTCTAGCATTGTTCAGTTTTTTTTAAAGTTATTTGAGTTGTATTTTTGAGGCACTTTGGTTGCACCTTTAAAAAAAAAAGAAAAAATTGATGGAGAATCACAAACCCCCATGATTTAAACTATCAACGACCACTTCTTTTTGTGGTGTGTTGCAAGCCTAGGACCGCGGGTCCGAAAGGTTTCTGAGGGGTTTGCGCCTATATTACCACTATAGGATTAACCTATTTGCTGTGTTGTTTGATTTGGTATAAATGTATTTCTTTCTAATTTTGTATTTAGACTATGGAAGAAAATGCATTTCTATTACTTCTACCAGTATTTTCACGGTTTATTGAATCTGGCTTTCTTGGGGTGCAGGGTTTATTTTGTGTGTCCACAAATATGGTAACCCTAGCAGTGGCTATACGTATACTTTTCAATGACTGCGTTGCAGAATAGCAACACAGAGGGGGTCCAAAGTATAGAACAAAGTCCCAAGACACAACAAAAAGCATCAAGAGAACTTCAGAAACGGGACACAGTTCTTTTTATTGTAAAAATCGACTTTCCCAAGAGGACCCGACACGGGCCGTGTTTCGGCACACAGCGCCTGCGTCAGGGGTCACATATGATTTAATATGAAACGAATACTGTGTACAGCAACCAAATTTCTTCCTTGTGAAATAAAAATGAATTCTCTCCACAAAAGTGGTTGCTGAGCAACAGTAGTGGAGGAGTGGCCTAGTGGTTAGGGTGGTGGACTTTGGTCCTGAGGAACTGAGTTCGATTCCTGGTACAGGTACCTCCTTGTGACTCTGGGCAAGTCACTTAACCCTCCATTGCCTGCTGCATTGAGCCTGCCATGAGTGGGAAAGCATGGGGTACAAAATGTAACAAAAAAAAAAGGCCCCTTTGTTCTTATAGAAAAGAACAAACGGTGTCCTGTTTCTGAAGGTGCTTTTTGTTGTGTCTTGTGCACTGCAGAACGCCACACCTAGTGAGGTTTCAGGATTACACTGTGAATCGCACAGTGCGGCCCCCAGTGTATGGAAATGTGTCTCACGCAGCCATTATGATAATCCTGAAAAGCTAGCTGCACTTTCAGAAGAGGCTTGCAAACACTGTTTTACAGTGCTACCCTTTCCTTTTATTGTAGCTAGGATTAATGCATGTTTTTTTTTTTTTTTTTAGACAGAAGTACTTTTTTTTTTTTGTACCCCACGCTTTCCCACTCATGGCAGGCTCAATGCAGCTTACATGGGGCAATGGAGGGTTAAGTGACTTACCCAGAGTCACAAGGAGCTGCCTGTGCCTGCAGTGAGAATCGAACCCAGTTCCCCAGGACCAAAGTACATAAGTACATAAGTAATGCCATACTGGGAAAAGACCAAGGGTCCATCGAGCCCAGCATCCTGTCCACGACAGCGGCCAATCCAGGCCAAGGGCACCTGGCAAGCTTCCCAAACGTACAAACATTCTATACATGTTATTCCTGGAATTTTGGAGTTTTCCAAGTCCGTTTAGTAGCGGTTTATGGACTTGTCCTTTAGGAAACCGTCCAACCCCTTTTTAAACTCTGCTAAGCTAACCGCCTTCACCACTTTTTCCGGCAACGAATTCCAGAGTTTAATTACACGTTGGGTGAAGAAACATTTTCTCCGATTTGTTTTAAATTTACTACACTGTAGTTTCATCGCATGCCCCCTAGTCCTAGTATTTTTGGAAAGCGTGAACAGACGCTTCACATCCACCTGTTCCACTCCACTCATTATTTTATATACCTCTATCATGTCTCCCCTCAGCCGTCTCTTCTCCAAGCTGTATAGCCCTAGCCTCCTTAGTCTTTCTTCATAGGGAAGTCGTCCCATCCCCGCTATCATTTTAGTCGCCCTTCGCTGCACCTTTTCCAATTCTACTATATCTTTCTTGAGATGCGGCGACCAGAATTGAACACAATACTCAAGGTGCGGTCGCACCATGGAGCGATACAACGGCATTATAACATCCTCACACCTGTTTTCCATACCTTTCCTAATAATACCCAACATTCTATTCGCTTTCTTAGCCGCAGCAGCACACTGAGCAGAAGGTTTCAGTGTGTTATCGACGACGACACCCAGATCCCTTTCTTGGTCCGTAACTCCTAACGTGGAACCTTGCATGACGTAGCTATAATTCGGGTTCTTTTTTCCCACATGCATCACCTTGCACTTGCTCACATTAAACGTCATCTGCCATTTAGCCGCCCAGTCTCCCAGTCTCGTAAGGTCCTCTTGTAATTTTTCACAATCCTGTCGCGAGTTAACGACTTTGAATAACTTTGTGTCATCAGCAAATTTAATTACCTCGCTAGTTACTCCCATCTCTAAATCATTTATAAATATATTAAAAAGCAGCGGTCCTAGCACGGACCCCTGAGGAACCCCACTAACTACCCTTCTCCATTGTGAATACTGCCCATTTAACCCCACTCTCTGTTTCCTATCCTTCAATCAGTTTTTAATCCACAATAGGACATTTCCTCCTATCCCATGACCCTCCAATTTCCTCTGTAGCCTTTCATGAGGTACCTTGTCAAACGCCTTTTGAAAATCCAGATACACAATATCAACCGACTCTAACCACTAGGCCACTCCTCCACTTGAAAAGCAACTCCGGTATGAAAGGGAAGGGCCCAAGGTGAAGCTTCCTACCCTTTCTTTTTGTAAAGGACACTATAAGGAAAAGTCCCAAGAGTCTTCCATGCATTAAGAAACTCCCACTTCCCAAGCTGGTAAGAATACCATTAACATTTTATAGGAGACATAACTGATTGGCACTGTGTGGGAATGAAGCCTGGAGTCCAAACAGGGAAAAATCTAATAAAACAAAACAAAACCCTTGTGTGCCACCAGTTCTGCATCTCACGCTCCACATTCCCCAGCTACGGCACCAAGAAATGGTTTGCCATTTCACCCTAGTGGATAGAGCACCAATCTTGAAGTCCAGAGGTGGCTGGTTCAAATCCCACTGCTGCTCCTTGTGATCTTGGGCAAGTCACCTAACACTCCATTGCCTCAGGTACAAACTTAGATTGTGAATGTTGCTACTAGTGGAGGCCAGAGCAATTTTGACCCCTCCCCCACCACCCCTCTCGGCAGCCCTGGTGCTAGCCACACCCCTGATTTGCCCATACCCCTCCCAAATACATGCTTCTCTTGCAATGGATTTTGCAATCCCAACCAAGGGCAGTTATGCGCATAACTGCTAAGTTAGTGGTGTTAATTAGTTCTAATGTATTTATTTATTAGGATTTACTCAAGGCATAATTAACACCATTTATATCCAATAATTGGTTGCTAATTACTACATGTGACCTTGGGCAAGTCACTTAGAGGCAGATGCACTAAAGCTTAATGAGCCTTTAAAGACCCTCCAACGAGGAAATTTTGATCTGTTGCATGCATCAAAGGGCTTTTACCGAGGAAGCTAGCAGCTAACAAAAACGGAATGCAGATGAGCAATTTGTGTACAAACCCCATTGAAACATGATGCACTAACCTTTTCCGATTGCCTTTACGCAGGAAAAAGGCAGGAAATCTAACGAGAGGTCTGTAGCTCTTGTTAGGACCAGGGTTGCCAGGTGGAAAAATTTTTTCCCACCCAATCGAGGCCAAATCCAGCCCAAAACCTGCCCAAAATCAAACCCCGCCCCTGACACCCCCACCCCCGCGTCATCACCCCCGCCATCAACCCCGCCCCGCCGTCATCGGCCCCGCCTCCCCCGTCACCGGCCCCGCCTCCCCCGTCATCGGCCCCGCCCAAAACGTCACTAACCCCGCACTAACCCCGCCCCCCGCGGCCAAAAAAACCGCTTTTAAAACCGCCCAAAAGACCCAAAAGGAGCCCAAAAAACGGCAACCCGCCACGGGCAAAAATTTCCCGCGGCGGGTCGCGGAAAACCGCCCAATTGGGCGGTAAAACCGCCCACCTGGCAACACTGGTTAGGACAGCTCTGTGCCAGGAAAAATCATAAAGTGAAAAAACAAACAAACTGTGAGCCAATCCCAGCACATTAGCAGAGCTAAAAGTGCTGTGATTGGTCAAAAGGAAACTGAAAGGCACAATCCATAAACAGAAGCCTCTACCAGCCCCAAGGAGTTCAAAAATATTTCTTAAATAAGCTTTCAAAATGTCCCCATGGAAGAGAAATCCAGAGGTAACAAAGAGATGTCTTCATTTTTTTAGGCTCTGGGAAAGCGTTAGGAAGTCAGACTCCACGTCTCTCTGCTGCTGTCTGGCAAACAGCCCACACATTTCAATAACAGAAGAAAGTCTGAAATTAAACTCAATTGGAAATGTAATCTCCTAATTCCCACCTCAGTATGTTGGCAGTCTTCAAACCCCTGCCTCTGGAAGCCCTTCCTTCAACCCTGTTTTCGCACAGCTTCGGTCGCACGTCTCTCTCCTCCTGGGCCTGCCCCCGTCTGACATCAGTAACCTACGTAGGATACTGACGTCAGACGGGGGCAGGCCCAGGAGGAGAAAGACGCGTTACCGAAGCTGTGCGAAGACAGGCATCAGCTTTTCTTTTTGCCCGTGCAGCGCCTTCGGAAAGAGGAGAGAGGCGCTGCATGGGCCCGGTAAGAGGGAGGGGGGCGGGGCACAGGGCGGAGGATGTCAGGAGGCGGAGCTGAGGGGAGACAGAGTAGTGAGGAAGGGAGGGGGGCCGGGGCTGCTAACAGTATGTTTTGCTTAAATTTATAATGCAGGGGTAAGCGGGGGGGGGGGGGGGGGGGGGGGGGCAAGGACGGCCATACAGGATGCTCCTGACGAGCGCCTTTGCCCCCTCCCAACCCTTTTTTTATTTTTGTTTTGATTTGGGAGCCATGTGCTTGTGTTTTGACTGTTTGTGGCATGCGCAGAGCAGCTAACATAACGCTTGGCTGCTCTGCGCATGATTTAGGGGCCGATTACCGACGTGTATTGTGATTCTTTGATACATTGTACTTTTCAATACTGATCCGAGCATGTGTGACTTGTTGTTTTGGTGCATTCTTTGTTTTTTTTAAATCGTTAGGGACTTTAACGATTTAGATTTTTTAACGTTTGCTTGATGCATCTGCCTCTTAACCCTCCACTGCCTGAGGTACAAACTTAGATTGTGAGCCCTCCTGGGACAGAGAAATATCCAGAGTACCTGAATGTCACCTTGAGCTACTACTGAAAAAGGTGTGAGCAAAATCTAAATAAATAATTCAATAAATAAATTGCATTACTTCAACACATTTTCAGGATAAATTCCCTCAAAAGCACTGGTTATGGTGCCTGTTTTAAGTCTATTCTAGAAAGAAAAATAAAACACCTGCTTTTCTTTCTAAAACCTCACAACATCAAGCCATACAGCTGGTGATAAATGCCTGTGCCTAGAGGGTCGCACATGTGTGTAAATAATAGCATAACTTGCATGTGTATCTGTGCACTCTGACCCACATTCCAGCCGTGCAGCCATCCATCAGCAAAAGTACCCTGCTCTATTACTACTACTAATCATTTCTATAGCGCTACTAGATTTATGCAGCGCTGTATTTAAAAACATGTATGAGCCAGAGTTTACAATCTATTCAAGACAAGCAGGACAAACAAGGGACTGGGGAGTTATTTATTGTGGGAATGATTAAAACACAATGGTGGAAACGAAAATGGTAACGGAATTCAAACATGCGTGGGATAAACATAAAGGAATCCTGTTCAGAAGGAATAG
This sequence comes from Microcaecilia unicolor, assembly GCF_901765095.1. Taxonomy (NCBI): domain Eukaryota; kingdom Metazoa; phylum Chordata; class Amphibia; order Gymnophiona; family Siphonopidae; genus Microcaecilia; species Microcaecilia unicolor. The sequence goes on along the minus strand of NW_021963582.1, from coordinate 742,689 downwards.
ATCCTAAGCAGCTTAGCCGAGATTGGGTGGCAGAACCGGTGGCGGGAGGTGGAGATGGTGCTGGGCAGACTTACACGATCTGTGCCAGAGCTGGTGGGTGGGAGGCGGGGATAGTGCTGTGCAGACTTATATGGTCTGTGCCAGAGCCGGTGGTTGGAAGGTGGGGATAGTGCTGGGAAGACTTATACGGTCTGTGCCAGAGATGGTGGTGGGAGGCGGGACTGGTGGTTGGGAGGCGGGGATAGTGCTGGGCAGACTTATACGGTCTGTGCCAGAGCCGGTGGTGGGAGGCGGGACTGCTGGTTGGGAGGCGGGGATAGTGCTGGGCAGACTTACACGGTCTGTGCCAGAGCTGGTGGGTGGGAGGCGGGGATAGTGCTGTGCAGACTTATACGGTCTGTGCCAGAGCCGGTGGTGGGAGGCGGGACTGGTGGTTGGGAGGCGGGGATAGTGCTGGGAAGACTTATACGGTCTGTGCCAGAGACGGTGGTGGGAAGCGGGGCTGGTGGTTGGGAGGCGGGGATAGTGCTGGGCAGACTTATACGGTCTGTGCCAGAACCGGTGGTGGGAGGCGGGGCTGGTGGTTGGGAGGCGGGGATAGTGCTGGGCAGACTTATACGGTCTGTGCCAGAGACGGTGGTGGGAGGCGGGACTGGTGGTTGGGAGGCGGGGATAGTGCTGGGCAGACTTATACGGTCTGTGCCAGAGCCGGTGGTGGGAGGCGGGACTGCTGGTTGGGAGGCGGGGATAGTGCTGGGCAGACTTACACGGTCTGTGCCAGAGCTGGTGGGTGGGAGGCGGGGATAGTGCTGTGCAGACTTATACGGTCTGTGCCAGAGCCGGTGGTGGGAGGCGGGACTGGTGGTTGGGAGGCGGGGATAGTGCTGGGAAGACTTATACGGTCTGTGCCAGAGACGGTGGTGGGAGGCGGGACTGGTGGTTGGGAGGTGTTGATAGTGCTGGGCAGACTTATACAGTCTGTGCCAGAACCGGTGGTGGGAGGCGGGGCTGGTGGTTGGGAGGCAGGGATAGTGCTGGGCAGACTTATACTGTCTGTGCCAGAGCCAGTGGTGGGAGGCGGGGCTGGTGGTTGGGAGGCAGGGATACTGCTGGGCAGACTTATACGGTCTGTGCCCTGAAAAGGACAGGTACAAATCAAGGTAAGGTATACACAAAAAGTAGCACATGTGAGTTATCTTGTTGGGCAGACTGGATGGACCGTGCAGGTCTTTTTCTGCCGTCATCTACTATGTTACTATGTACTGAACAGGTGAACACGGGTAGAGAGAAGGGTTAAGCAAAATATAAAATGCAGAAGGAATGGATCCTCAGGAGCTTAGTCAAGATCGGGAGGCGGGGCTGGTGGTTGGGAGGCAGGAATAGTGCTGGGCAGACTTATACGGTCTGTGCCAGAGCCAGTGGTGGGAGGCAGGGATAGTGCTGGGCAGACTTATACGGTTTGTGCCAGAGCCGGTGGTGGGAGGCGGGGCTGGTGGTTGGGAGGCGGGGATAGTGCTGGGCAGACTTACTCGGTCTGTGCCAGAACCGGTGGTGGGAGGCGGGGCTGGTGGTTGGGAGGCGGGGATAGTGCTGGGAAGACTTATAATGTCTGTGCCAGAGCCGGTGGTGGGAAGCGGGACTGGTGGTTGGGAGGCGGGGATAGTGCTGGGCAGACTTGTACGGTCTGTGCCAGAGCCGGTGGTTAGGAGGCGGGACTGGTGGTTGGGAGGCGGGGATAGTGCTGGGCAGACTTATACGGTCTGTGCCAGAGCCAGTGGTGGGAGGCGGGGCTGGTGGTTGGGAGGCGGGGATAGTGCTGGGCAGACTTATACGGTCTGTGCCCTGAAGAGCACAGGTACACATCAAAGTAAGGTATACACAAAAAGTAGCACATATGAGTTATCTTGTTGGGCAGACTGGATGGACCATGCAGGTCTTTTTCTGCGATCATCTACTATGTTACTATGTTTATCTGTACAGACTAGTACTCTTAAAATGTTGAATATATGAATAGGTAGAATTTGGAACAAATTAAAGCTTTGGCAATACTTTCATTTTAATAGCTGAAATTCAAACAAACCAAGAAAACGTTGTACGCTTAATTTTCTCCTGCACTATCATTTATTGTTTGTTTTTTATTTTTTTTGACTATCCAAGGTGGATAACAAATGTACACTCGAAATAAAAACAAAACAAAACAACAAATATCAAAACAGAAGATTAAAACCTCATGACATGAGCACAAAACAGTACAAAACAGCAGTGACTAGACAGCTCTGCACCACCCACTACTCGTTACACCATCTTAACAGGGAATAGGCCATATTCCCCTATCTTGCCTGCTCCATGTTCTAAAACACAGAAGGCTGTAAATCCCATGGAAGTAACCCAGTTCATAGACAACATCAGAACAAAAAGCAGTCAAACTTTAAAGAACCAGCGGGCACGTTTTTCATACCTGGAATCCTTTAGGGAAAACAGAACAGCTTCAAGATCTTGGCTTTCAGCCCATATCATAATCTATCTATAGTAAATGATGGCATATAAACCCTTCTGCACGTCTGCAGCCAACGTCACGCAGCTTTCTGTCTGAACTGGCCCTGCATTGTGTACAGCTCTGAAGGCTTTAGCATAGTCTCCTTAAGTTGTAAAGCAAATTCATAATGGAAAAGCCCATTTATAATTAATCTGCTCTTTAATGAGGATTTCAGCATTTGGCTTTGTATCTTTTCTTTTTGCCAATGTAAACATGGATAAAATCTTGGAAAATCTGTCTCTAATCACCATTGTAAATATCATAAGCCCTTTCCTTTGCTTTTTGAAGTCTATTTTCTTTATCTGAAGCTGAGGAGTATCACCACTATCTCTCACTGTTTGGAGGAATTCAAATAGCTTAAGGAATTTGCTCCGTTCTTGTTCATGCCATAGTAGGAATGCTCAGAATCACCAGTAAGTATCTTCTGAAAACCAATTCCTCTGAAGCAACTTATACAGCAGACTCTGGAACTTCCCTTACTCTGAGATTTATCCACTGACGCCTATTTTCTCTGTCACAATAGGTGAAAGAGATAATAACTTAAGCCGCAAGCTAGTCAGAGTTTCAGCATGGTCCTCGTTCCCGTTCTACATCTTCAACGCTGCTTCCAGCCTCTTTAATCTCTCCGTGGATATCGTCAATCATGCTTCAGACACTAATTTTAAATCATCCTTTAGATCTTTAAACCATTTTTATTTCTTTTCCAGACAGCTCCACCTTGGAGTTGTGCAACTCACTGTCTACTACTACTACTACTATTTAGCATTTCTATAGCGCTACAAGGCATACGCAGCGCTGCACAAACATAGAAGAAAGACAGTCCCTGCTCAAAGAGCTTATAATCTAATAGACAAAAAATAAATAAAGTAAGCAAATCAAATCAATTAATGTGAACGGGAAGGAAGAGAGGAGGGTAGGTGGAGGCGAGTGGTTACGAGTCAAAAGCAATGTTAAAGAGGTGGGCTTTCAGTCTAGATTTAAAGGTGGCCAAGGATGGGGCAAGACGTAGGGGCTCAGGAAGTTTATTCCAGGCGTAGGGTGCAGCGAGACAGAAGGCGCGAAGTCTGGAGTTGGTAGTAGTGGAGAAGGGAACAGATAGGAAGGATTTATCCATGGAGCGGAGTGCACGGGAAGGGGTGTAGGGAAGGACGAGTGTGGAGAGATACTGGGGAGCAGCAGAGTGAATACATTTATAGGTTAGTAGAAGAAGTTTGAACAGGATGCGAAAACGGATGGGGAGCCAGTGAAGCGACTTGAGGAGAGGGGTAGTATGAGTAAAGCGACCCTGGCGGAAGATGAGACGGGCGGCAGAGTTTTGAACCGACTGGAGAGGGGAGAGGTGACAAGATCTCATGCTGGCTGGATTGGAGCTCTGTTGCTTCTTCTACTCAGTGCCTTGAAGTCTTATTTCATTGATTTTCCACTTGGCCACCACTACGGAGAATTAAGTGCTCTACTACAATTAAGCACAGAAGCAGCTCTAATGTTTGCCAGTGCATTTACAAGCCCCACGGGAGAAAATCACTGAAGGTAAATTAATGTCTAAGTGCTACATTTTTATTAAGTACTCCTGAAATCCAGAATCTTGATCTTCGTTGGGCTTTGTTCTTAAATATTCACCATACAATTTGATGCTCACTGGAGCTCAGGTGACCACTTCCATTGATATTAAAAATAAACACTTTCCCCATTTGTACATACAAGGTCTAGTATCATTGCTTTCCATGAAAGTTCCTTCACCAGTTACTCTGAAGTGAGCCACTTGAAAGGAATCCATGATCTCTTCAACTGACTCTGCACATGGGATACCACGGTTCATATCCAGCAGATCAAAATCTCCAACCAGTAACACTCACTCATAATCTCTGAAATAAGTACTAAACAATGATCACTTAACCACTTTTAAATGGAGAACATAAGAGCAGCCATACTGAGTCAGACCAATGGGCCATCTAGCCCAGTATCCTGTTTTCCAAACAGTGACCAAGCCAGGTCACAAGTACCTGGCAGAAACCCAAATTGTGGCAACACTCCAAATTACAAATCCCAGGGCAAGCAGTTGCTTCCCATGTCTTTCTCAATAGCAGACTATGGACTTTTACTCCAGGAATCTGTCCAAACCTTTTTTAAACCCAGATACTCTAACTGCTGTCACTACATCCTCCGGCAAAGAGTTCCAGAGGTTAACTATTCGTTGAGTGAAAAAATATTTTCTCCCATTTGTAAAAGTATTTCCATGTAACTTCTTCAAGTGTCCCCCCTAGTCTTTGTACTTTTGGAATGAGTAAAAAATCGATTTACTTCTACTCGTTCTACACCATTCAGAATTTTGTAGAGCTCAATCATATCTCCCCTCATCCATCTCTTTTCCAAGCTGAACAGCCCTAACCTCTTTAGCCTTTCCTCATACGAGAGGAGTTCCATCCCCTTTATCATTTTGGTCGCTTTTCTTTGAACCTTTTCTAATTCTGCTATATCATTTTTGAGATACAGACACTAGAACTGAACACAATACTCAAGGTGTGGACGCACGGTGGAGCGATACAAAGGCATTATAGTATTTTTGGTCTTATTCACCATCCCTTTCCTAATAATTCCTAGCATCGTTTGCTTTTTTGGCCGCTGCCACACACCAAGCTGAAGATTTCAGCGTATTATCTACGACGACACCCAGATCTGTTTCTTGAGTGTTGACCCCCAAGGTGGACCCTAGCATCAGGTAACTATGATTCGGATTATTCTTCCCAATGTGCATCACCTTGCATTTGTCCATATTAAATTTCTTCTGCCATTTGGATAACCACTCTTCCAATTTACTAAGGTCTTCCTGCAATATATCACAGTCCACACATGTTTTAACAACCTTGAATAGTTTTGTATCAACTGCAAATTTAATCACCTCACTCGTTCCGATTTCCATATCATTTATAAATATGTTAAATAGCACCGGTCCCAGTACTGATCACTGCAGCACTCCACTGTTCACCCTCCTCTATTGAGAGAAATGACCATTTAACCCTAACTTCTGTTTTCTGTCCAATAACCAATATCTAAGCCACAACAGAAGGACATTGCCTCCTATCTCATGACTCTTTAATTTTCTCAAGAGTCTCTCATGAGGAACTTTATCAAAAGCTTTCTGAAAATCTTGATACACTACATCAACCGGCTCACCATTATCCACATGTTTATTCATGCCTTCAAAGAAATGAAGCAAACTGGTGAGGCAAGACTTTCCTCGGCTGAACCAGTGCAACTGCGCTCTTGGCCCCAGTAGTAAGGCTCGAATTTTCTGTGTATCCAGAAGGGCTCCAATGAATTCCAATTGCTGGACAGGGTGGAGATGGGACTTGTGGTAATTTAAAATGAACCCTAGTAGTCTGAGCACCCAAATAGAACTCCACATGGACTTCTGAGCACATGCTCTTCACCAGCCAAATGTCCAGATAATGGACTCCCAGTCTGCGCAGCGATGCTGCAACTACCACTAGTCATTTGGTAAAGACCCTGGGAGCTGATGTGAAGCCAAAAGGCAACACAGGGTACTAGAAGTGATGTTTCCAGCCGAAACTGTGAGCTGGAAGTATCAGGATGTGTGTGTAAGCATTCTTTAAGTCCTGAGAGCATAGCCAATCGTTTTCCTGAATCATGGGGAGAAGGGTGCCCAGGGAAACCATCCTAAACTTTTCTTTGACCAAGAATTTGTTCAGGGCCCTTAAGTCTAGGATGGGATGCATCCTCCTATCTTTTTTTGCATGAGGAACTACCTGAAATAGAATCCCCGCCCTTCCTCCCCTGGTGGAACAGGCTCGACTGCATGGGCCTTCAGAAGGGCTGAGAGTTCCTCTGCAAGTAACTGCTTGTGCTGAAAGCTGAAGTAATGGAGCTCTCGGTGGGCAATTTGGTGGTTTCTGACACCAATGCAGGGCGTAACCAAGATGGACTATTTAAAGAACCCACCAGTTAGAGGTTACAAGGGGTCACCTTCCTTGGAAAAACTTCAGCCTCCCCTCGACCTGCATGTCATCTGGGACGATCACTTTTACAGTGGCTAAGCTCTGCTGCAACCAGTCGAAAGCCCATCCCTTGCTTCAACTGAGGAGCTACTGGGGCCTTAGGTGCATGCTTTTGATGTGAACGAATGCGCTGGGGTTGATCCTGTTGAGGCAGCATGCCTATGCCTCCTCGACTTACCAAAAAAGCTCCTAGAGGAAGAAGAGTTAGATGCAGAAGTAAGTGGGAGAGAGAATGGATAATATCAGCTTATTTCTTGATCTGGTTAGCGACCTCCTCTACCTTCTCACCAAAAAGATTATACCTCCGGCAACTGGCATCCGATTCCAAGTCAGAGATGCGCAGCCATGAGAATCAGCACATCACTATATTTTGGGAAGATCCTAGAAGCCACATCAAAAGTGTCGTAGGCATCCCAAGCCAAGAACTTACGACACACCTTCTGCTGATTGACCAACTAGCACAGCGATTTGGTCTGCTCCAGAGGGATAGTGTCTGCCAAATCTAGCAGCTTTCGCATCAAGTCCCGCAGGTACATGCTCATGAAGAGCTGGTAAGACTGAATATAGGACACGAGCATAAAGGCCCGAAACATACTACGCCCAAAAGAGTCCAAGGTTCTAGCTTTCCTGCCTGGGGGCGTTGCTGAAGCATAGTCTCTAGAGCTCCTGGCACTTTTAAGGGTGGATTCAACCACGAGGGAATGATGAGGCAACTGAGGCTTATCAAACCTAAGTGCACTGTGAATTCAGTACATGGTCTCAATCTTTTTGGGAAGTACTAAGACAGATAGAGGGGACTCCCAATTCTGCATGAGAACATCCTGCAAGACCTTGTGAAGTGGGGCTCTCACAGCCTCTCTAGAAGACTCGTAGTCTAGGACCTTGAGCATCTTGGCCATGGGCTCGTCTTCCACCTCCAAAGTAAATGGAATGGCAGCCGCCATTTCTTTAACAAAAGAGCGGAAGGAAAGGCTCTCTGGAGGAGACTGTCTCCTTTCCTGTGGAGAAGTACTGTGGGTCCTCATCAGATGCCCATGAGAACTCATCACTGGTGTTAGCGAGAAACTCCTCATGGGAGGGCTGAGACTGAGCCTGCCTCGACTTAGAGGAGCCATGTCCCTGAGAGGGGCATCGAGGAGTCGACTCCTGCACAGACTCCTACAAAGCTTCCTCCACCGACGTCTAAGGGATACCGGCTTGGGTGGAAGTTGACACAGGGGTTGCACACTACACTGGCGTTGAAGACTTCATTGGAGGCTGAGGGCAAAGAGAGGCTGCAACAAGAGGCATGGCAGGCACAAGCACCCTTGATGCTGATACACTTTGTTGAATTAAGCCTGCCAGCAGCTTAGAGAGCAAAGTCTGCATGCACTCATCAAGGTCCGACACCAGAAAGGCTGGGGCATGGGTTCAGAGACAACCTGTAGAACTGTCAGGGTCAAGATGGGAGGCTGGTCCTGGCAGAAGGGAGACCGATGCACCGGCACCTTTTGTATGGTGGGGGAGCGGTCCCCCCCACGGCGCTGACGCTTCTTGGGGGCTGACTCTCTTGGCATGCCAGAACTCCCGGCATACTGTGTCGAGGGAGATTGATGCTGGTGCTTCTTGGCCTTCGACCAAAGTCGGTCATCGAGGCTTCTCGGTGCTGACAAGGACGACATTGAATCCTGCCATCGCCTTGAGGTTCAGTCCGACAACAATCAGTCCCAGAGGCTCTGCAGAGCAGTTAGCATTTAAGTGACATTTACACAGACCAGGCATGTCAGTGACGAGGCAGGCGCAAGTGGTGCTGACTTACAGTAGTATTCTACACTGGAATTACATCCATAAGTGCCACAACTGCTGCCAACTTACACTAGTCGTACAACGGAATAACACTCATAAGTGGCGCAACTGGTGCCGTTTTGCACTAGTCTTCTACAACAGAATTACACTCATAAGTTTCGTTATGAACAGGCTCACAGTCCGCACTAAGTCACAGACTTGTCCCCTTAATGTCTGTCCTGAGCTGCATTAAAGTTTTTTTATCTGCAAAATGAAGGCCTTTCTTGAGGAGTTATGCAGGAGGTAGTTTGACTCCAAACAGATCTGTTTTTTGGATGATTAAGAATTAAAGAAATTCAAATGTTATAATTTATGAAAAAAATATAATAAAATTGATTTAAGTACTACTACTATAAATCACTTCTATAGCATTACCAGTCATACAGGGAGAGTGGCTGGAGTGGAGGAGTGGCCTAGTGGTTAGGGTGGTGGACTTTGGTCCTCGGGAACTGAGGAACTGAGTTTGATTCCCGACACAGGCAGCTCCTTGTGACTCTGGGCAAGTCACTTAACTCTCCATTGCCTACCGCATTGAGCCTGCCATGAGTGGGAAAGCGTGGGGTACAAATATAACATAAATAAAATACGCAGCGCTTTACAATTGAACATTTAAGTCTGTTGAAATATACAATGAGTATCTTTGAGGAGTTCTTTAAGGCCCAAAGATTAACTGTTTACCCCTATAGGACGGTTTATGTTCGGAGGCCCTTGGAGGAATTTGGTTAAATATAATTCTGTTCTTTGCAAATACTCTTGTCACTGAAGTGTGGGAACTGGGAGCTCTTTTCCATTCCAGCTATTGGAAGCTGCCATGCTGTTTCCATGAGCTCCCAAGACATAAAACCCATAAGGGGCTGCCTCTGTGTGCCTGCAGTACCACATGCAAGGTGCTGTTCTCAAGCAGCCTGACATTCAGCCATGGTTGCCACAGGATAAACTGTTATACATTAAGCAACACTGCACGATATACATTTACGCAGCAATCGCAGTGCTGCTTGGAAGCGTAAGTTAAGCCTGTTTTTCTGCTCGCCTTTAAGTTATTTGGAGAACAGAGGAATTTCGCTACTCTTCATTTGTTGGGCAGACTGGATGGACCGTGCAGGTCTTTTTCTGCCGTCATCTACTATGTTACTATCCAGCTCATTTTCGAAAGTGATCGCCGGCCACCTTCCGACACAAATCGGGAGATGGCCGGCGATCTCCTGAACCCGGCCAAATCGGTATAATCGAAAGCTGATTTTGGCCGGGTTCAACTGCTTTCTGTCGCGGAGCCAGCGAAACTTCAAGGGGGTGTGTCGGTAGGGTAGTGAAGGCGGGGCGAGGGCGGGACAGGGGTGTGCTCACGAGATGGCCAGCTTCGCCTGATAATGGAAAAAAAAAAAGCCAGGCTTGACGAGCATTTCACCGGCTTTACTTGGTCCCTTTTTTGTCACGACCAAGCTTCAAAAAAGTGCGTCAACTGACCAGATGACCATCGGAGGGAATCGGGGATGACCTCCCCTTACTCCCTCAGTGGTCACCAACCCCCTTCCCACCCAAAAAAAAACCAAACAAAAAAAAACTTTTTTGCCAGCCTCTATGCCAGCCTCAAATGTCATACCCAGCTCCCTGATAGCAGTATGCAAGTCCCTGGAGCAGTTTTTAGTGGGTGCAGTGCGCTTCAGGCAGGTGGACCCAGGCCCATCTCCCCCTACCAGTTACACTTGTGGTGGTAAATGGGAGTCCTCCAAAACCCACTGTACCCACATGTAGGTGCCCCCCCTTCACCCCTTAGGGCTATGGTAATGGTGTAGAGTTGTAGGGAGTGGGTTTTGGGGGGGATTTGGGCGGCTAAACAACCAAGGGAAGGGAGCTATGCACCTGGGAGCTATTTTTTTTTTTTTTTTTTTAATTTTTAGAACTGCCCCCTAGGGTGCCCCAGTTGATGTCCTGGCATGTGAGGGGGGGGGCCAGTGCACTACAAATGCTGGCTCCACCCACGACCAAATGCCTTGGATTTCGCCGGGTTTCAGATCGCCGGCATTATTTTCCATTATGGCCGAAAACCGATGCCGGCCATCTCAAGCCTAGCGAACTCTGATATTTGGCCGGGGCCAACCGTATTAGCAAAGAAAAAGATGGCCGGCCATCTTTTTCGAAAATACGGTTGGCTCCGCCCACTTACGGCGCCGGCCCCAAAGATGGCCGGCCAGCTATTTGGCCGGCGCCATTCGATTATGCCCCTCCATGTTACTATGTTCATATAACCTTTATGGGTAGACTCCTGGTTATTATTATTATTTGTTGCATTTGTATCTCACATTTTCCCACCTCTTTGCAGGCTCAATGTGGCTTACAATACATCATGAATAGTAGAGATACATGAGAATTGAACATTTAGTATTACAGAAGGCTCTTGGGTAACATGATAGTGAAAAGCATGATATTAATATAATAAGCAAATAGTAAAGACAACTCTGGGTATATGTGGAGGAGTTCATATTTCTTGGTCTTTGTGGTATGCCTTGTCAAAGAGATGGGTCTTCAATAGTTTGCAGAAGTTAGTTAGTTCGTAGATTGATTTTAATCTCACTGTGCCATTGAGATCTCTCCTTGCATTCATGAGCCCTAATCCCATCTCTGTCACTCTCAATGTGCCTTTGAGTTCTCTCTTTGCATTCATGAGCTCTAATCCAATCTCTGTCACTCTAACTGTGCCATTGAGATCTCTCCTTGCATTCATGAGCTCTAATCCCATCTCTTTCACTCTCACTGTGCCATTAAGAAGTTCTTGCCTTCATGAGCTCTAATCCCTCATCTGCCACTCTCACTGTGTCATTGGAGTTATACAACTAAAACTGCACATATAGCTGGCCTAATATTTAAATTTATATCTACCGTATTTTTTGGACTATAAGACGCACTTTTTCCCCCACCAAATTTGGGAGGAAAATGGGGGGGGGTGCGTCTTATAGTCCGAATGTAGTTTTAAAAGCACTGTAATTCCGTTTTGCAAGGTCCCTCCCTCGCTCCCTTACTTCGTTTTTCAAGGTCCCTCCCTCCCTCGCTTCATTTTGCAAGGTCCCCCCCTCGCTCCCTCCAAATTTTAAAAGAAGTTTTACCTGGTCGTGGTTGCGGCAGCAGCAGCAAAAAGATGCACGCTGGGCGCGTCAGGCTTCCGTTCTGACGTCTCTCTCAGCTCTGGTCCCGCCCTCAAGGGGCAGGACCAGAGCAGAGAGAGACGTCAGAATGGAAGACTGACGCACCCAGCGTGCATGCTTTTTGCTGCCCCGACCACAACCAGGTAAAACTTTTAAAATTTGGAGGGAGTGAGGGGGGACCTTGCAAAACGGAGCGAGGGAGGGAGGGAGGGGGGACCTTGCAAAACCGAGGGGGGGGGGGACCTTGCAAAAAGGAGCGAGGGCGGGAGGGAGGGTCCTTGGAAAACATAGGGAGGGAGGGACGGAGGGAGGCGGGGTCCTGTGGAAAACGGAGAGATCGGGGGCCCTGCATTCGGACAAGACGCACCGGACCATAAAACACACCTAGGTTTTAGAGGAGGGAAAAAGTGCGTCTTATAGTCCGAAAATTGTTTTTTTTCCTATTTCCCTCCTCTAAAACCTAGGTGCATCTTATAGTCTGAAAAATACGGTATATATAATTTTTTTTAAAGGACGCATACAGTAGGCATCCGCACAGACCATAAGGGTCTGTATAAATATCAAACCCACTCAGACATGCGCTCAGCCAACAAATACAGCACAAACCAGAAAATGCAGATGTCAGGCTTTGCAAATGTGTAATGAGTTAGGGATAGAAGATGCAGGTCACAGCTTCTTGCACTTACTTTTTTATGACTCTTGAGAACGGAAGGCGTTACGAAAGCTTTGTCGCACAAGTCACATTTGTATTTCTTGTGCCTATCGTGCACCACCTGGATGTGCACATTTAACGTGTCTTTCCTTTTGAAGGTGGCATCACAGTGATCACACTTGAAGGTCCGTTCACCTTGTAAAAAGAAAAGCAAGAAATGAGGACACACTGAAGGAAGATCACACTAGCATGGGAACAGAGACTTGGCCATGGAATCACAGACCTAAGGGACGGCAGCAAAGCAGAACTCAAGATTCAAAGATACAACAGTTGCGGTCATTATACTACTACTACTACTACTTGACATTTCTAAAATGCTACTAGGGTTAGTAATGAAGTAATGATATGTTGAGTCCCTGAGAGAAACGCTGGGATGATAGGATAAGTAGCATGTCAAGTCAGACCAATGGGCCATGGAGCCCTGCAACTCCATCATTGACTATGCCCAATTAGTCACTTGAAAATAGCCAGCAGATCCTAACGGGAGGATCTAAGTGCCGTTCAATCCCCAAAGGTGGGAATCTCCATATCTGCTTTGCTAATAATTAAAGGAACTGTTCCTTCAGAAACATTTAAAGCCGGCTAAACTAACAGCCTTGACTGCATTCTCTGGCAACAAATTCTACAGAGTAATTAGGCATCTACTAAAAATACTTTTCAATTTATTTTAAATTTGCTACCACTTAGAATTAGGAATAAGAGCCACTGCCTAAAACTAGCTGACGGAGTAGCTGCCCATTTAAACTGGACAATCTGCTTTTATTATTTTTGTCACCTTTCTCTGTACCTTTTCTAGTTCCATTACCTCGACCGCACCTTGAATATTGTGTTCAATTCTGGTCACCACATCTTTAAAAAGATATCATGGAATTAGAAAAGGTACAGAGAAGGGTGACAAAAATGATAAAGGGGATGGGATGACTTCTACTACTACTACTTATTTCTATAGCGCTACTAGACGTACGCAGCGCTGTACACTTGAACATGAAGAGACAGTCCCTGCTCGACAGACCTTACAATCTAATTAGGACAAACAGGACAAACAAGAGATAAGGGAACATTAAAATGAGGATGATAAAATAAGGATTCTGAACAAGTGAATAAGGGTTAGGAGTTAAAAGCAGCATCAAAAAGGTGGGCTTTTAGCTTAGATTTGAAGACAGTCAGAGATGGAGCTTGACGTACCGGCTTAGGAAGTCTAGTCCAGGCATATGGTGCAGCAAGATAAAAGGAACGGAGTCTGGAGTTAGCAGTGGAGGAGAAGGGTGGAGATAAGAGAGTTCCCGGGGAGGAATGTAGGGAGAGATGAGAGTGAAGAGGTACTGAGGAGCTGCTGAGTGAATGCACTTATAGGTCAATAAGAGGAGTTTGAACTGTATGCGGAAATGGATAGGAAGCCAGTGAAGTGACTGGAGGAGAGGGCTAATATGAGTATAACAACCCTGGCAGAATATTAGTCGTGCAACAGAATTTTGAACAGATTGATGAGGAGAGAGATGGCTAAGTGGGAGACCTGTGAGAAGCAAGTTGCAATAGTCTAAGTGAGACGTGATAAGAGTGTGGATGAGGGTTCTGGTAGTGTGCTCAGAAAGGAAAGGGCGAATTTTGCTGATATTATAGAGAAAGAAACGACAGGTTTTAGCAGTCTGTTGAATATGTGCAGAGAAGGAGAGGGAGGAGTCGAAGATGACCCCAAGGTTACCAGCTGATGAGACAGGAAGGATGAGAGTGTTATCCACAGAAATAGAGAATGGGGGAGGAGGAGAGGTTGGTTTAGGGGGAAAGGTAAGAAGCTTAGTCTTGGTCATGTTTAGTTTCAGATGGCGCTGAGACATCCAGGCAGCAATGTCAGACAGGCAGGCTGATACTTTGGCCTGGATTTCGGCTGAGATTTCTGGTGTGGAGAGGTAGATTTGGGAGTTATCAGCGTAAAGATGATACTGAAAACCATAGGATGAGATCAGAGTACCAAGGGAAGAAGTATAGATGGAGAAAAGAAGAGGTCCCAGGACAGATCCCTGAGGTACACCAACTGACAGTGAGATAGAAGTAGAAGAGGATCCACTAGAGTATACACTAAAGGTACGCTGGGAGAGATAAGAAGAAAACCAGGAAAGAACAGAGCCCTGAGGAAAGGCTAAAGCAGCTAGGGCTCTTCAGCTTGGAGAAGAGATAGCTGAGGGAAGATATGATAGAGGTCTACACCACTCCTACCTCTCCTACCCCTACATCCCCTGCCCATTTCACCTATCTCAACCTATTTCCTAACAACCACATCGTACCTCTACTATTGCTACAGCTGTGTTCTTTCTGTGATACTATGTAATTCCATACTATGTAAGTCGCACTGAGCCTGCTACTGAGCGGGAAAGAGCGGGGTATAAATGCAACAAATAAATAAATAAATAAAATAACGAGTGGAGTTGAATGGGTAGACGTGAATCGTTTGTTTTCTCTTTCTAAAATACTAGGACTAGGGGGCATGTGATGAAGCTACAAAGTAATAAATTTAAAACAAATCGGAGAAAATGTTTCTTCACTCAACGTGTAATTGAACTCTGGAATTCGTTGCCAGAGAATGTGATAAAGGCAGTTATCTTAGCTGGGTTTAAAAAAAAGGTTTGGATGACTTCCAAAAGGAAAAGTCCATAGATCATTATTAAAAAGGACTTGGGGAAAATCCACTGCTTATTTCTAGGATAAGCAGCAAAAAGTATATTGTACTTTTTTGGGATCTTGCCAGGTACTTCTGACCTGGATTGGCCACTGTTGGAAACAGGATGCTGGGCTTGATGGACCTTCGGTTTGTCCCAGTATGACAATACTTATGTACTTATATGTAGGTACTGATGGGTTGCTCCACTCCAACTAGTGACCAGAGGCTGCCCTCATTCTCAGCCTTGGTTCTCTTTTGCTCTCTATTGAAGCATCAACTCTGACATACAGAACCACATATGGTGTAAGGTTTAATCTCATGAGGCACTACTTCTTTTTAAGCAAACCTCTTGGTCTCATAGGGAGGCCCTCACTTCAGCCAGGAAAGTCTATTATTCTGATCTCCTCCAATGCACTAACCCTTCTTGACGCTAATTAGACAACTCTCTTCTGGTCCCATTTCTTCATTCTTGCCTTCTAATCTACCTGCTGATTAGTCTTGCACTGGCTTTCATTGAGAAAGTTCAGACCTTGAGATCTTCACTATCACCCTCATTTTCCTGCCAATTTACCGTTCTGCCCCTACAGATGCAAATTTGGAACACTGCAAAGGTTTTCATAACTTTATGTTGCCTTCTCCTTTGACGTTTTTGCATGTGGCTAGCTCTCTTGTCCACTACTTTTCCATCAGACCCCATTCCTACATCACTCTTAAAACAGTGTCATGACTCATTCTTGCCTATGCTTCGTGCAATCATCACACAACCTGGAAACTGGAACACTTCTATGGTTCACCCATGCCTCAAAGGCTTGAAGTCTCATCCCTCTAATTATACACCCCCAATTATCATCCAATATCAAATCTTCCATTTCTTTCTGAAGTTGCAGAAAAGATAGTAGCTACACAGTTGGTTTTTCATTTATCTAAACAACCCAGGTTTCATACATATCACTCGACTGAACAGCCTCTTGACTATTTACACTTCTCTTCATCAAGGATGTGAAGTAGTAACACTCTCACTGGATATTTATGCTGCTTTTCATTTAGTGGATCACTCACTGCTTATCCATCAGCTCTCAGTATCAGGTATGGTTCACAAGTGGTTTGCCTCTTACCGTAAAGATTTTTTTCAGTCCATTGGCTCAGTTCCGTCCCATCCTCTAATTCATGTCCATATACCAAATGTCATAAAAACAATGCACGACTTAACAATCTTCCGAAAATTACTGAAAACCAACTTGTTCAAAAAGGCATACCACAAAGATCCATCCTAAATACTAGAAAACGAAATTCTACCAAAACCGAACTTTTTTTTTACACGATTGCTTCAACCACTCTATCACTAATGAACGTTAACGCACTACCATTCTACTTCTCATGCTGAAATGAACTTTCTATATTTGACTGTTTAACTCACTCTATAAATTACTGTCTAACTTACTCTACAATTTACTCTAACATGTATAGAAATCAAACAAAATAAAACATGGAAAAGAAAATAATATGATACCTTTTTTATTGGACATAACTTAATACATTTTCTGATTAGCTTTCGAAGGTTGCCCTTCTTCGACAACCTTCGAAAGCTAATCAAGAAATGTATTAAGTTATGTCCAATAAAAAATGTATCATCTTATTTTCTTTTCCATGTTTTATTTTGTTTGATTTCTATTGATAACCTTTAAGAGTGGACTAACACGGCTACCACACCTCTCTACTCTAACATGTATGAACTTTGTATTTCTCACTCCGGAAATAGCAATTGCCACTACGGCATAATGTAAGCCACATTGAGCCTGCAAATAGGTGGGAAAATTGCTACAAATAAATAAAATAAATACACATCAGTGTTAGGACCTATACTCGTCAATATTTTCATTTGTATAGGGCTTACGTTTTACATCTATGAGGACATTCAAATGCTGATTCCTACAGATTCTTATGTGCCATCTTTTCTCTCTGATCTTACTCAGAAACTGGATAGGATTGCTAACTGGTTATCAGCTCACAGGATGATACTTCAACCTGGATTTGGATCTACTTACCTTAAAGGGAGCAAAGATACCACCTTTAAGATTCAGTGAAAATCCTTGGGATCATTCTGGATAATTTCATCACAGGGAAAGGAGGAGTTAGTGGTTACTGAGGATGGGAAGACTGGATGGTGCATTTGGCCCTTATCTGCCATCATGTTTCTATGTTTTGACACATCTATTTCTGTCTTGATTAAACGGTGTTATTTTACCTTGATACAAATCTGTTCTCTGTTGATTATTGGAACAGTCATCCCTGAGACTTCTTCTACATTCACTGGTTAATTTTATTTGCTGCATTTGTATCCCACATTTTCCCACCTATTTGCAGCCTCGATGTGGCTTACAATTTTCCTTCATGGCATTTGCCACTCCAGAGTAAAAGGTACAGTTGATGTTAAATAGAGAACAGGATGACATAATAGATTAAGTGAATAACATAATGGATCGTCCTTACAGAGTAAAAGAGACAATTGACATTACCTAAAGAATATTGATGACCAGGAAGATTAAACAGATAGATTAATAGCACGTCATTTCAGAGTATAGATGCAGTTTATATGATACAGAGAATATAGATGATCTACAAGAACTAAACAATAAGCATAAGGAGAAAACATCTGGATATCAAGTGAGAGGTGTTGTGTTGTATTACAGTGCCTAATATGGGTCACTGCGGTATGCCTTGTTGAAGAGATAGGTCTTCAGTGATTTGCGAAAGTCGATTAGATTGTCAATTATTTTCAGATCCATTGGCAATGCGTTCCACTGCTGTGTGCTTATATAGGAGAAGCTAGATGCATGTGTTAGTTTGTATTTTAGTCCTGTACAACTGGGGAAGTGAAGATTCAGGAATGTGCGTGTTGATCTTTTAGCATTTCTGGATGGCAAGTCAATCAGGTCTGTCATATAGGCCGGAGCATCTCCGGGGATGATTTTGTGAACCAGGGTGCAGATCTTAAATGTAATACGTTCTTTGAGTGGTTCCAAAGCATCTTTGATTATTGTAATTCTTTATATCAAAAACTGCCTCTTTAAACTAGTCGACAATTGCAGCTTGTAGAAAATACAGCTGTCAGCAGGTACCAGAAAATACAAAGCACTATACGTAATGTCTCACGATTTAACAAGGCATCGCCACTCCTTTACTCATTACATTGGCTTCCAATCAAAGTCAGGTTTGCCTTCAAATTAGGTCTCTCTGCATTCCAATGGCCCCTGACTATATGCTCCCTCTGACTGACCTCCCTACGTGTAATTCCATTCTGGATCCAGAGAACTCCTAATTCTCCATCATCCTAACTGTACAAAGATTGCTTGCAAAACAGTCCTCTCTGCTGGCTTCTCCTATCAACGTACTAATTGGTAGAATCTTCTTCCGATTCTTTTTCTTTTTTGAAAAGAAAAAGTCCTGCAACAATAACGGAAGACAGAAATAACCACTTTTATGCAAAATGCTATTTCAAACTTTATCCTGTATAACTGCTTATAATTTGATGTTTGTTACACAATACAACCTTCTAAAATAATTCATAAAATCATTTTTGTAAAGTTTCATATGGCCGTGCATAGAAGATTTACTCAACATTTTTCCTTTATCAGAATATGTTTGTACTAAATTGTCTGGATTGTAAGCCTCATTGAACCCGAACTCTGTTTGGGATAATGCGGGATACAAATGTCATTATAAATAAATAGAAAGCAATTTTACAATATCAATGTCTCTGGTAACATCTGATCACAAATAACCCAAACCAGGACTAATAGCCACTGACTCAATAAAAGTGCTTCTGATAGTTCACACCAGTATCATATAAAGAAATATTTTTTGTATGTAGAGTACCCTCAGATATTTTCCACTATTACTGCAGTCAATAACACTGCTACAGAGTGGCATAGCACTTCTTTCATTGGGTACAGAATTTTTTAGGGAGCAACACTCGCTCATTTTTTCATGCTTCCCAATCACCTTTGTGCTATAAAATCACTACTTACTTAAAAATGTATACTTGGTGAAAACTATGCACTTATCTTGCCTCGCTGAAAAGTTCATCAATCACCTTCCCCTGATGAAGTTGACAACGAAACCCTGCAGAGGTCTGATGGGGTCCAGTTTAAATAAATCATCTCAGAATGGACTAGCGTGGATTACCACAGTATATTGACAGCATGTGGGACCTTTTTTTGATGGACAGTTATTGTTCCCGATGCTTTTTATGTGCTTCAATGGAGTATTGGTGGGAGTTTTGAACGCTGATATATAAGAAGTTTTGGACTTACACACGTTTTGTCAGCGGACCACCTTTACACAAGCTAAGTGCTTTTAAAAAATGTTTCTCTTGCTCCTCCCCGTTTGAGTGGAAAACATCAACCCCTAAATGGTCCATACTTAAAAGTTAGAGTTCTAAAATTTAAGAGAGAGCACTTACAGTGGGGGAAATAAGTATTTGATCCCTTGCTGATTTTGTAAGTTTGCCCACTGACAAAGACATGAGCAGCCCATAATTGAAGGGTAGGTTATTGGTAACAGTGAGAGATAGCACATCACAAATTAAATCCGGAAAATCACATTGTGGAAAGTATATGAATTTATTTGCATTCTGCAGAGGGAAATAAGTATTTGATCCCCCACCAACCAGTAAGAGATCTGGCCCCTACAGACCAGGTAGATGCTCCAAATCAACTCGTTACCTGCATGACAGACAGCTGTCGGCAATGGTCACCTGTATGAAAGACACCTGTCCACAGACTCAGTGAATCAGTCAGACTCTAACCTCTACAAAATGGCCAAGAGCAAGGAGCTGTCTAAGGATGTCAGGGACAAGATCATACACCTGCACAAGGCTGGAATGGGCTACAAAACCATCAGTAAGACGCTGGGCGAGAAGGAGACAACTGTTGGTGCCATAGTAAGAAAATGGAAGAAGTACAAAATGACTGTCAATCGACAAAGATCTGGGGCTCCACGCAAAATCTCACCTCGTGGGGTATCCTTGATCATGAGGAAGGTTAGAAATCAGCCTACAACTACAAGGGGGGAACTTGTCAATGATCTCAAGGCAGCTGGGACCACTGTCACCACGAAAACCATTGGTAACACATTACGACATAACGGATTGCAATCCTGCAGTGCCCGCAAGGTCCCCCTGCTCCGGAAGGCACATGTGACAGCCCGTCTGAAGTTTGCCAGTGAACACCTGGATGATGCCGAGAGTGATTGGGAGAAGGTGCTGTGGTCAGATGAGACAAAAATTGAGCTCTTTGGCATGAACTCAACTCGCCGTGTTTGGAGGAAGAGAAATGCTGCCTATGACCCAAAGAACACCGTCCCCACTGTCAAGCATGGAGGTGGAAATGTTATGTTTTGGGGGTGTTTCTCTGCTAAGGGCACAGGACTACTTCACCGCATCAATGGGAGAATGGATGGGGCCATGTACCGTACAATTCTGAGTGACAACCTCCTTCCCTCCGCCAGGGCCTTAAAAATGGGTCGTGGCTGGGTCTTCCAGCACGACAATGACCCAAAACATACAGCCAAGGCAACAAAGGAGTGGCTCAGGAAGAAGCACATTAGGGTCATGGAGTGGCCTAGCCAGTCACCAGACCTTAATCCCATTGAAAACTTATGGAGGGAGCTGAAGCTGCGAGTTGCCAAGCGACAGCCCAGAACTCTTAATGATTTAGAGATGATCTGCAAAGAGGAGTGGACCAAAATTCCTCCTGACATGTGTGCAAACCTCATCATCAACTACAGAAGACGTCTGACCGCTGTGCTTGCCAACAAGGGTTTTGCCACCAAGTATTAGGTCTTGTTTGCCAGAGGGATTAAATACTTATTTCCCTCTGCAGAATGCAAATAAATTCATATACTTTCCACAATGTGATTTTCCGGATTTAATTTGTGATGTGCTATCTCTCACTGTTACCAATAACCTACCCTTCAATTATGGGCTGCTCATGTCTTTGTCAGTGGGCAAACTTACAAAATCAGCAAGGGATCAAATACTTATTTCCCCCACTGTATGCTAAATTATTATTGAGTACTAGTGTGAGTGGTTCAGGTGGGGCACCTTGAGAGAATAGGTATTAATGAGTGAAGTTTACTTTAGAGCACCAGGTTTTTTTTGATCACTAAAAAATTGAAAATTATGGAATAGATCAATGATCGCGAAGCTTGTCCACCCTTAGAGGTATAAATCGCTTTGGCATTTCCTCGCTTGGGTGATTTATCACTCTGAGAATAATAAACATATTTATTATTTAAGTATTTTTTGCAGTATACCTGTTCTCTCATTGGTGTTTCCCCTGATTGAGACTCTGGTATCTTAATTGCTATTTGTTAAATCGTGAGACATTACGTATAGTGCTTTGGGCAGTTTATAGTTTCTTTATGACCCTGTCTTTGCATCCTGCATACACTGCTAATCGTTTTGCAACAGTTTTACCATCTCTCATATATCCTGACCAAGTTAGCTTCGTGGCCCATCGTCAAACCATGGACAATATACATGGAATATTGGATTTGCTATACCTGGCCAAACACGATCGGATTCCAATATGCCCTCTTAGTTTAGATGTTTTTGACAGAGTTCATTGGCCATTTATGAATCGGGTTATGAAACATTTTGGGTTAGGTCCCTCCTTTTGTAGCTGGATCCAGGCCTTCTATAATTATTTTCCTAAAGCATATGTCCGGGTTAACAGGGGAAACTCTGCTTTGTTCTCTTTGTCCAGGGGTACTCGTCAGGGGTGTCCCTTATCTCCAATGCTCTTTGCCATGGTTATGAACCTTTCGCTTCAACGGTGCATTCGAATCCTGACATTTCTGGTGTTTGCCTTACCAATCGAGAGCATAAAATGGCATTATTCGGGGATGACGTGCTTTTGTCTCTTATTTGACCACTAACTTCATTTCCTAACCTTCTGCGGGTTATTGGGGAGTACTCTGCAGTCTCTAGGTTCAAAATTAACATGAACAAATTGAAGGCTTTAAACATCACCTTACCCATGAGGCTATTGGATTCTCTACAGTCATCCTTCCTTTCCGTTGGGCCACATATGGCTTCGCTATTTGGGGGTTTTCCTGACAGTATGGTACTCTGATTTATTCTCTGCCAACTACTCTGGCCTGGTTAGAGACCTTTCTTGTGACCTGGACTGATGGGAAGATCTGGGCCTCTCCTGGTTTGGTCGTATAGCTACTATTAAAATGAATATTTTGCCCCGGTTACTTTACTTGTTTCAGGTTCTCCCTCGTCGGATGCCTTGGGGATTTCTTTCTAAATTGCAAGATCGTTTCACTCGCTTGATCAGGTCCGGTAGACGACCTCGTCCAGGACAAGAGGTGAGGAGGACTGGGAGTTCCCAGTGTTTATTGGTACTGTAGGACAGCTCAAGTGCATGCAGCTTTAGAATGGTATCAGGCCATTGGGTGCTCTTATGTGGCTTCCAAGTAAACACAGACACCTTGGTACTGGACTATGTCCCTTGACCTACACCACCTTCTACTATTGGGATACTTTTCTTGAACCAGAACCGTATTTTGTCACACCTCACACCCATAGCTTTCAATCCTTTGTGTTCTCCCCTGCGCAGAGGGATCGGGCGGTCCGTAGCCTGCCGCACTGGTCGACCGTGTTCCTGGGCACTGCCACCGCACTCCCCGGCCGGAACGGCCTGGGTGCGTACTTGCAGTGCGGACCACGGGACCGAGACGCCCGGGACGTCGCAGCGCCGACAAGAGAGTCCACCAGCCCGTTCCAGCCGGCCGATCCAACATCTGCACAGGCTTCAAGGCGATCCAGCGTACGGGCCGACCGGAGCAGGGACAGAGACCGTGGGAAACAATCCATCAGCCACACCTCGTCCCTGACCAGTCTGCAGGCCCAGCTTCCCTGCCTGCCTGCCTGCCTGCTCTGCCTCATCTGCTCCATCTGCCTCATCTGCTCCATCTGCCTGCATGCGCACGATCCAGCTTCTTCCTGCTTCCATGCTTGTTGTTCCAGTCCACCTGCCTACTTATCACAGCCTTCTGCTCCAGCTTGACCCAGCTCGTCCAGCCTGTACCACTCCAGCTTCTCCCTGCTCGCTCCAGCCCATCTCCACCACCCTGTACCAGTCCATCGATTCCAGCTTCTTCCTGCATGCTACAGCTTGATCCAGCCCGCCTACTCCAGCTCCATCGATTCCAGCTTCTTCCCACATGCTACTGCTTGATCCAGCCCGCCTAATCCAGCTCGCCACCCTATTCCACTCCGCCTGATCCAGCCCTGCTCGTCCCAGTCCGTCGGATCCAGCATCTTCCTCCTTGTTCCAGCCACCTGCTCCAGCTGTTCCAGCCCGCCTAACCCAGCTTGCTCCAGCCTGATCCAGCTTCCCCCTGCGCGTTCCAGCCCGCCTAATCCAGCTTGCTCCAGCCCGCCTGATCCAGCTCCCCCTGCTCGTCCCTGCTCCGTCGGATCCAGCTCTTCCTACTCATCCCAGTCCATCTACTCCAGCCTCCGTCGGTTCCAGCGCTTCCTGCTTGTTCCTGCCACCTGCTCCGGCTGTTCCAGCCCGCCTAATCCAGCCTAATCCAGCTTGCTCCAGTCAGCCTGATCCAGCTCTCCAGCCTTCTGCTCCTGCTGTTCCAGCCCGCCTAATCCAGGCCCTCTGCTCCACCCAGCTTACTCCAGTCTGCCTGATACAGCCTGTTCCAGTCCGTCTGCTTCAGCCTGTCCCAGCCTACTCCAATCTGTCTGCATCAGCTTGTCCTAGTCCGCCAGATCCTGCCTCAAACCACTCCAGCCTGCCTCTCAACCTGACTACTAGCCAATCATTGACTTTCCACCAATCACCTGACTGTCTACCACCCCCCTGCCTCCCAGCCCATCTTCCTACCAGCTCATCACTCTCCTGCCCGACTGCTTACCCTCACCTGCCTGTTTCCCAGCCCACCTTCCCTTTGAGCACCTCAGTCACTACCCATGGCCCCCATTCACATTCTATTCCTTGCCCTGTCCCTCCCTAATCTTTTCCTCCTCTCACCGCTGTCTTCCACACGATCTCACTACCCATCCCTATCCTCTTCCACCCTCCTCTACCTACCCACCACCTCACCATCCCTACTGTCTTCCTCCTCCTTCCTAGCTCTCAACCTTCAACACCTCCTTCCTGCCATGAACCCTTCCCCTTTCCTCCTAAGCGCATCCCGTCTTCGCCGCCTTCGTCACCCTTCATCACCCACCCTTCTCCGCACTCTCTTGCTCCTTCTCCTGCTATCAGCGGGTGACATCAATCCCAACCCAGGTCCCCCACACCTGTCCTCATCCTCATCTCATTTATGCAAACGATCCCGTGATATCTCCAATCTCATCCCTATTCCCCTCCTCCCCCCCTCCTCCCTCCCTTTCTCGTGTGCCCTATGGAACGCCCACTCAATCTGCAACAAACTTCCCTTCACCCACGATCTCTTCATCTCCCATTCCCTTCACCTGCTCGCCCTAACTGAAACCTGGCTCACCCCGGACAACTCTGCCTCAATCGCAGCCCTATGCCACGGAGGTTATCTTTTCTCCCATTCGCCCCGCCCAGTCGGCCGCGGTGGCGGCGTCGGACTACTACTTTCGCCCGCCTGCAGCTTCCAACCTCTCCACTTACCTCAGTCTCACAGCTTCTCATCCTTTGAAGTTCACTCCATCCGTCTATTCCACCCACTGCCACTCAGAGTTGCAGTCATTTACCGCCCCCCTGAGAAATCCCTTCCTTCCTTCCTTACCGACTTCGATGCCTGGCTCTCCGTCTTTCTTGAGCCCTCATCCCCATCCCTCATTCTCGGTGACTTCAACATCCACATTGACAACCCTTCCGATTCGTATGTTTCTCAGTTCCTCACTCTTACCTCCTCCTTCAACCTCCAACTGAGCCCCACCACCCCTACTCACAAATCTGGCCACTGTCTCGATCTCGTCCTCTCTTCTACTTGCTCACCCTCCACTTTCTGCGTCTCACCTCTTCCCCTCTCCGACCACCACCTTATCACATTCACACTTCAGCACCCTCCCCCTCAATCTCGCCCAACACTAACTACTACGTCCAGAAATCTCCAGGCTGTCGACCCCCCCACCTTATCCTCTACTATCTCTGATCTCCTCCCTTCCATCTTGTCCTCCACATCCGTTGACAAAGCTGTCTCCACTTACAATGCCACTCTTTCCTCTGCTCTTGACACCCTTGCACCGTCCACCCCCCGGCCCACAAGACGTACCAATCCCCAGCCCTGGCTGACCCCTTGCACCCGATACCTCCGCTCCTGCGCCCGTTCGGCTGAACGCCTCTGGAGGAAATCTCGCACCCTTACTGACTTCATTCACTTCAAATTCATGCTATCCTCCTTCCAATCCTCCCTATTCCTCGCTAAGCAGGGCTACTATATCCAATTGACCAATTCCCTCAGCTCTAACCCTCGTCGTCTATTCGCCACCCTCAACTCCCTCCTCAAAGTGCCCTCTGCTCCCACCCCACCTTCACTCTCTCCTCAATCTCTAGCCCACTACTTCCGTGACAAGGTCCAGAAGATCAACCTCGAATTCTCCACTACTCCCTCTCCTCCTCTTCAGCCTATATCTCACTCTGTCATCCAACCTACCCAGGCCTCCTTCTCCTCCTTTCCTGCTATCACCGAAGAGGAAATCACCCATCTCCTCTCCTCCTCGAAAGCCACCACTTGTTCCTCTGACCCCATCCCCACCAACCTACTCAACACCATCATTCCTACCATCACCCCCACCATCTGTTATATCCTTAACCTCTCTCTCGCCACTGCATCGGTCCCGGACACCTTCAAGCATGCTGTGGTCACTCCACTCCTCAAAAAACCATCACTTGACCCTACCTGTCCCTCCAACTACCGCCCCATTTCCCTCCTACCCTTCCTCTCCAAGATACTTGAACGCGCCGTTCACAGCCGCTGTATTGATTTTCTCTCCTCTCATGCCATCCTTGATCCGCTTCAATCCGGCTTTCGCCCCCTACACTCAACAGAAACAGCACTATCTAAAGTCTGCAATGACCTATTCCTCGCCAAATCCAAAGGTCACTACTCCATCCTCATCCTCCTCGACCTCTCCGCCGCCTTTGACACTGTCAATCACAACCTACTTCTTGACACACTGTCCTCCCTTGGGTTCCAGGGCTCTGTCCTCTCCTGGTTCTCCTCTTATCTCTCCCATCGTACCTTCAGAGTACACTCTCATGGTGCGTCCTCCTCCCCTATCCCGCTCTCTGTTGGAGTTCCTCAGGGATCTGTCCTTGGGCCCCTTCTTTTCTCAATCTACACCTCTTCCCTAGGCTCCCTGATTTCTTCTCATGGTTTCCACTATCATCTTTATGCCGACGACACCCAGCTTTATCTCTCCACACCACAAATCACTGCGGATACCCAGGCCAAAGTCTCGGCCTGCTTATCCGACATTGCTGCCTGGATGTCCAACCGCCACCTGAAACTGAATATGTCTAAGACTGAACTTATTGTTTTCCCACCCAAACCCACTTCCCCTCTCCCTTCACTCTCTATCTCAGTTGATAACACCCTCATCGTCCCCGTCTCATCTGCCCGCAACCTTGGTGTCATCTTCGACTCCTCCCTCTCCTTTTCTGCGCACATCCAGCAAATAGCCAAGACCTGTCGCTTCTTCCTCTACAACATTAGCAAAATTCGCCCCTTCCTCTCCGAGCACACCACCCGAACTCTCATCCACTCTCTCATTACCTCTCGCCTTGATTACTGCAACCTACTCCTGACCGGCCTCCCACGTAGCCATCTATCTCCCCTTCAGTCCATCCAGAACTCTGCCGCACGTCTTATCTTCCGCCTTAACCGATATACTCATGTCACCCCTCTCCTCAAGTCACTTCACTGGCTTCCAATCGGATACCGCATACAGTTCAAACTTCTCTTACTCACCTATAAATGCACTCGATCTGCGGCCCCTCCGTACCTCTCTACCCTCATCTCCCCTTACGTCCCTACCCGTAACCTCCGCTCTCAAGACAAATCCCTCCTTTCAGTACCCTTCTCCACCACCTCCAACTCCAGGCTCCGCCCCTTCTGTCTCGCCTCACCCCACGCCTGGAACAAACTCCCTGAGCCCATACGCCGTGCCCCCTCCCTACCCATCTTCAAATCAATGCTCAAAGCCCACCTCTTCAATATCGCCTTCGGCACCTAACCACTTCACCTCTTCTCAGGAAAACTTATCTACCCCAACTTGACATTTCGTCCTTTAGATTGTAAGCTCTTCCGAGCAGGGACCGTCCTTAATTGTTAATTTGTACAGCGCTGCGTAACCCTAGTAGCGCTCTAGAAATGTTAAGTAGTAGTAGTAGTAGTAGTTGGTATTGACCGTAGTGTCTTTACTCGTTGGTATTTATCGGGTCTTTATCGGGCCAGCTTTTTGAAGAAGACTCCATGTTAACTTTTCCTTCTCTGCTGGAAGAATTTCCTTTTATATCTTGATAGATAACGCCTTCATTCAGCTTTCTCATTTTCTTTCTTTGTCATCCATTCGCTCTACAATTCTGCGAGAAGATTCTTTCTTAGAGGACCTATGTGAGGACTTGGGGTTTGATCACTTGTTTATATAAATATCTGTGCTCATAGCGTCCAATTTATACCTTGTACCGAAGGAATTGGCAGCGTGAGCTAGGCCTGGAGCTGGGAGATGAGTGGAGCGTTCTGGAAAAGACACTGGCGAACCTGTCTGTCTTTGTAATTTTCAAAGAAAATGGTGTAAAAGTCTTGTATCGTTGGTATCTAATACCTGCCCGTCTTCAACACATCTTTCGTGGACCTTCTGTTTTGTGTTGGAGGGGATGTGGGGAACTTGGTACAATGGGTCACATCTGGTGGTCCTGTGTCAAGATCCGTGCCTTCTGGAAAGCAATTCAGCATTGCAGAGGTGGCTGGGCCGTTCCATTCCTTGGTAGCCAGTTTTCTTCCTTTTTCCCAAGAAGGTCCCAGCACTAGCATCTCCTCACGCTACCTTGGTGCAGCATGCTATGCGTGCTGCTCAAGTGAAATGGCAGTGCATTGGAAGCAATAGTCTGCTCCTCCACTGGTGAAGAGGCTCAACAAACCATGGTATATCTGTGAAATAGAGCATTTACTAGTAATTTGTCGACACTACCTTCACAAATGGGAACTCATCTGGGATCCTTTTACTTGTTCTTCTTCTGCTTAAATGCTGTTTAACTGGACTATATTGGGCTTCTCCTGTTTTATGCCTCCTTGATTAGGAGGGGGGGCTTGATTAGGGAATGAGTTGAGGTTGGAAATGGTGTTAATTTTCTCTACTATACATTATACCCTACCAGGGACATAGCCAGACACCCAAGTGTGGGTGGGCCTGGACCCAAGGTGGGTGGGCCGCACTCCACCTTGTCCTAAAAGTGATTTGGTTTCTCCCTCTCTCGCCTGCATGCCATATGGTCTTTCAAACATCCCCTCTCCCCCGTATACCTTTTAAATAGCAGATTTTCACTGGCAGCAAAACGTTGTTGGAAGTTTTTGGCTGGTGGGGCTTGGGGTCCCTGCCAGCCACATTATAGGTGTGCTGCTACTTGGTGGCCTGAACCTAAAGTGGGTGGGCCTGGGCCCACCCCAGCCCACCCTTGGCTACGCCACTGTATCCTACAAAGTTTTGAAGTTCCATAAGGTTCTCCTTATACTGTTGGGGATGGAGTTGAAGGTTGTTCCTCTTGATTTCTGTTTTTGCATTTGTAATTTGATGGAAACAAATTTTCTGTAAAAACTATACTGTTGTTAGAAGGTAGATTGTTTTTCCCTCCATGCTAAACTGTTAATAAAAACTTCTTATTTAAAAAAAAAAAAAAGATTAAACAAGGCTAACACCGGAGACAGCTGCTCATCCACCTTGCAGATTTTACTTGCAAAGAAGCAGCTCATCTTATGCTGATCTTGGGTCTTTCCCCTGACCCCTGCTGTTATCCTTCCTGTTCTCAGCACGGGCTCTTTCAGGCCTCCACATTGTTAAAGTTGGTTTCAATCTTGTGCCCCTGGACAAGTAGTTCTTTTCCCAGACCCTGTGAATGGTGCACTTACTGTTATGTATTAGCAGGTGTCTCTGCAGAGAGAATGGGGTTCGGAACAAAGCCTTGCATTCCTCACACTGGAATGGTCTCTCTTCAGAGTGGGTCTGCAGAAGAAAGACAATGGGTCAGGGGAGGGAAGGAACAGGGTAATCAATTACTGTAATTGCAGCTAACCCCTCAGGCAAGGTGGGGGGGGGGCACGGGACTCTCCCAATATACAATTCATGCAGTGCTTCATTTATTCAACAGTGTAAGTGGAGAAGAAAAGCAGCCTAATGGTTACAGCAATGGACTGAACCATAGGAGTCAGGGCTCAAATTCCACTGACAATCTTTGGGTAAGTAGTTTCACCATCCATTAGTTCAAGTACAAACTTAAGGGCTAATGCAGAAAGCAGTGAATTAGCGCCGCTGACCACACATGGGTTTCCCCCGCAAACAAATTGCCACGGGATGCAGTAATCAACAAGCATGCAAATTACTGCCATGTTAAAATTGTGGCAGTAATCCGCAGCTCATTGCCAAATGTCACCCTTCCTGTCAGTGCCTGAGCCAGGACTACCTCAAGCACCAAAAGAGTGACTTAAAAAAAATTGTTGTGGCAGTCTGCATTTCTGGGTGGTAGTTCTATTAGGTCCGACATGTAGGCTGGAGCGTCGCCATGGATGATTTTATGGACCAAGGTACAGAGTTTGAACGTGATGCGTCCTTTGAGTGGGAGCCAGTGTCTCTGTCCCCGAACAAGCCACTAGACCACCACTTCAAGGTAAGGGATGCGGTGGTGGTGGTAGCGTGTGTGGGGGGGCAGTGGTAGGGTCTGGGGTGGGGGAGCCCCATGCAGTCAGGACCTCACTATATAGTCACAAGTAGAAATCAGCATGTCCTCATTCCACAGTTAGATTAACTTTACTCATTGGGAAGAGGAGGAACATTCTTGCGCCCCCCCTCTCTTTTTGTTTTTAAAGGGTGGGTGTGCTACCACTGCTGGACGTAAATCGGGCATTTTTCTGTAAATATATCCACATTGTAAGTTGGCAGGATCACTGTACACTAAGATATCTGTTCTGCTGGCCCCTAACTGATGTGTGGCTTGAAGCAGAAAGCACAGTTTGTCTGAACCAGGGGCTCTTTTTGCATTCACGTGTTTCAGCACTGGAAGCAGGAGACAGGGCAGCGCAGAGAATCCCAAGTCATATAAGAGGAGGCAAGCTGTGAAAACTGTTAGAAGAACTGGAACATCAAAGCCTGGGCAGGAAACCAGCCCTTTCATTTTTTCCAGGCCTGTAATTCTGGTGCTGTGGCCACAGTGCAGCCTCTTGCTCTTGAGCATGTAACCCAGAGTTAGAATAATGGCAGGCTTGTGTAGGAGTCAGACCCTTCACATTTGGGCCTAAAACAACACACGGAGCTCATCTCTTTGGTATTTTCATAGCCCAGATAGAGTTTCTGATTGTGGAATGAAATGCATACTTTCAATACCAGTAAAGAAAACAGACTTCATAAAGTTCCTCTCAACTGACATCAAGGGAGAAGGATCGGCAAACTGTGTTCTTTTCAGTGCCGAACCACAATATCATAAATAATCAACATAAATGCATAAAGGAAAGAAAAAAAGCCTCAAAGAGCTCAGGGTAAAACTACCTCAAAGAGCTTAAAATCTTCATCAGTGGCAAAAAAAAAACCCCTTCCTCTTGTATTGAAACTTTACTTCACTCAAAAGTTATATAAACACAACTTAGTGTAACTTAGCTTGTTGACATCACTTTTCATGCCTTTGAGCCATCACCATAAAACTCCTCCTCGACCAGCCATGGCCAGTTTCGCCTTCCTTCATCAAGGTCAGCGGTGTATAACTAAGGTAGAAAAAGGCGTCTGTGTTCATTGATCAGACTATGAATATTAGATACCGCTTGATGGCAAAGAAAGACTTCCTACAAGTCAGATTATTTAGTATATTGTATTATTTGTCCGTGACAAAA
Organism: Microcaecilia unicolor; assembly: GCF_901765095.1. Lineage (NCBI taxonomy): Eukaryota > Metazoa > Chordata > Amphibia > Gymnophiona > Siphonopidae > Microcaecilia > Microcaecilia unicolor. The sequence goes on along the minus strand of NW_021963582.1, from coordinate 711,704 downwards.
ACTGTATGTGGGGTGAATGTCAAGATCATCATATAGATGCCTATTTGGGCAAAAGAGAAAGATTAGAACCCAAAAAAGCACGTCTCCTTTAACAGAACACTGTGTAAATGTTGGGCGTGAGTTTGCTCAGTTACGCTGAACAGTTTTACAACAGATCACCCATAGAGGGGGTGATAGGCAGAAGTTATTGTGACAAGCTAACAATGATGAGTTTTCCGCTTAAATTCTAAGGAACCTGAAAGAGCTAGTAAAAGACGGCAGATAAAGACCTGTACGGTCCATCCAGTCTGCCCAACAAGATAAACTCATTGACATTTATTTAGATTTTGCTCACACCTTTTTCAGTAGTAGTATGCCCAAGTTTGATTTGTCCCTGCCTCTCTCAGGGCACAGACCGTAGAAGTCTGCCCAGTACTGTTCTTGTACTAAGTTCTGGTGCTAACGTCAAAGCCCCTTAAAATTTACTCCAGCACATCCCTATCTATTCAGTCACGATCAGTGCGTAGACCGTAGAAGTCTGCCCAGCTCCAATTTTGTTTCCCAATTACCAGCGTCGCCACCCAATCTCGGCTAAGATTCCATAGATCCATTCCTTCTAAACAGGATTCCTTTGTGTTTATCCCACAAATGTTTGAATTCCATTACCGTTTTCATCTCCACCACCTCCCGCGGGAGGGCATTCCACGTATCTACCACCCTCTCCATGAAAAAATACTTCCTGACATTACTCCTGAGTCTGCCCCCTTCAACCTGAATGCTAAAATTGAGTGGTGTCGCTTCTTTTGAATTGTTTAGGTTTTGTGTATGGATGGTGGCTATCTGTTTTGATTGGCTCCTTGAAACAGTGGCGTCTGGTGTCACCCTTCATAGGGAACAGCCATCTTTCTAGTACTGTGTGAGCCAGAAGACATGCAACCGTCTTGCCCCATCCTTGGCCACCTTTAAATCTAGACTGAAAGCCCACCTCTTTAACATTGCTTTTGACTCGTAACCACTCGCCTCCACCTACCCTCCTCTCTTCCTTCCCGTTCACATTAATTGATTTGATTTGCTTACTTTATTTATTTTTTGTCTATTAGATTGTAAGCTCTTTCAGCAGGGACTGTCTTTTCATGTATGGTGTACAGTGCTGCGTATGCCTTGCAGTGCTATAGAAGTGATAAATAGTAGTGGTAGTAGTAGTCTCTTGTAACCAGAGCTAATATTGTGATGTCATAATGCCTCAGTCCACCAATAAGAGCCAACCTCATCAGTGATGTCACAATGGCTTGATTGTCCTATACTTGGCTCACTTTTATTACATAGCTCTTTGAGCAGGGACTGTCTTTCTTCTATGTTTGTGCAGCGCTGCGTACGCCTTGTAGCGCTATAGAAATGCTAAATAGTAGTAGTAGTAGTATCTCTCCACACTCGTCCTTCCCTACACCCCTTCCCGTGCACTCCGCTCCATGGATAAATCCTTCTTATCTGTTCCCTTCTCCACTACTGCCAACTCCAGACTTCGCGCCTTCTGTCTCGCTGCACCCTACGCCTGGAATAAACTTCCTGAGCCCCTACGTCTTGCCCCATCCTTGGCCACCTTTAAATCTAGACTGAAAGCCCACCTCTTTAACATTGCTTTTGACTCGTAACCACTCGCCTCCACCTACCCTCCTCTCTTCCTTCCCGTTTACATTAATTGATTTGATTTGCTTACTTTATTTTTGTCTATTAGATTGTAAGCTCTTTGAGCAGGGACTGTCTTTCTTCTATGTTTGTGCAGCGCTGCGTACGCCTTGTAGCGCTATAGAAATGCTAAATAGTAGTAGTAGTAGTTCCAGAGCAAGTAAGAACCAGTTGTTTGTCTTTGCTTTGTTCTATTCGTCTGGTGCCTGGTTTCTTCTTTTTCTAACTTAGTTATACACCGCTGACCCTGATGAAGCAAGGCGAAACTCTGGCCATGGCTGGTCAAGGCGGTGTTTTATGGTGATGGCTCTATGGCATGAAAAGCAACATCAACAAGCTAAGTTATATTAAGTTGTGCTTATATAACTTTTGAGTGAAATAAAGTTTGAATACAAGAGGAAGGGGTTTTTTTTTTGTTGTTAAGGATGAAGATTTTAAGCTCTTTGAGGTAGTTTTACCCTGAGCTTTTAGAGACTTTTTACTCTCCTTTATGCATTTACGCTTCTGTTGATTATTTATGATATTGAGTCCTTTTTTTTTTGAGTGTTGCTTTGAAAAGCAGAGATGTCCTCAGGTGAGTTTTCAGAATAATATTTCTAGACACCATCAATGTATATCCCACAGCGGCATTTGCAAATTCTATCCAAAACAGTTTCCAAGCTGAGTGAGCACAGAGAGGTTAATAACTCAATGTACAAGACTGTGAGGCTCTGAGAACTGACCCTGTCAAAATTCACCTCCTGCTCAGCTTTAAATTTAGGTGCCTAGAAAGTGAGTGGACAAGAAACAGGAGTTAGGCACATAGGAGGTTTATTTATTTAGATTTTGCTCACCCCTTTTTCAGTAGTAGCTCAAGGTGAGTTACATTCAGGTACTCTGGATATTTCTCTGTCCCAGGAGGGCTCACAATCTAAGTTTGTACCTGAGGCAATGGAGGGTTAAGTGACTTGCCCAAGATCACAAGGAGCAGCAGTGAGACAACCCATAACCTTACACAACTACCTCAGCAATCCACCCAATCATTAAAGTCCACCTTCCATCCTGCCTAACACCTTCCCTCTTCCCTTACTCAATCTTTGTACATCACCAATTGTATCTGATATCATGGAATGATTATGTCATAACCAAACTCTATAAGCCACATTGAGCCTGCAAATAGGTGGGAAAATGTGGGATACAAATGTAATAAATTAATAAATAAATTTGAACCGGCCACCCCTGGATTACAAGACCGGTGCTCCTCCACTCCTAGTAAGCTCAGCTAAACCAAGGCGCTAGGTTAAACTGCACTAATTATGTGCAATAATTGCTATATAATATTAGCGTTCCCAGCAATTGCGGAGCTAATAGAAGCTAAGTACATGTTTATCTACATTACTATATAAGACATTCTAGAAGAATATAGAATACAAGAGGTGTTTCTGACTAATGAGGATACTCACCAGTCGATTTACCTAAAGGGATTTTGAATATTCCATAGTAAACGCTGAGCGTCACGGTTCACAGGACTCAAAACCGTTATTTGAACCGAGTAGCTGAAGTCTTTTCCTCGACACACACAGAATATAATATTAGTAGACAAGAGATACACTTGCTCACAGTGGACTTGTATATATTTCCGTTACATTTTTGAAGCAAATACCAGGTATCAATTTAATATATAATACTAGCGCAAGTTTGTATATGTGCGCTTAACTTTAGGTACAACCACTGATGCCACATCAAAGACTGGCGTAAAAACTCACACCAAAACGCTATCACTCGTGAATGTAAGCGCTTGGCATGACCCTGCCCCGTCCTTCTCCCAGTGGCATGCTATAAGACTGGTAGAACAGTGCCTTAGCACAGTTCTGCGCATGACTGACACGCTTTCAGTGTTAATTCACGCATGTACCGGCGCTATTCTGTAACCTGTGTGGTTAAAAGTGAGAACGTGTGGGAGAGGAAGTGACGTCACGTAGCTGAATGGCCGCTTGATCTTCGAGCTCCGTCCTTCCCCACCTTTAATTAAGCATTCTATGTGATAATCTCGATCATTTTCGGCCTGAAGCGCTAGAAAAGTGAAGACGATCGCTCCAACCGTCGCAAATGAGTAAAAAAACCAGCCTGCCGCCTCGCGATGGCGAGCGACTCGCCACGAGGCAACTGCTACGGGGCCTATCCCACCCTGCTTCCCCCAAACCGCGGAGCTCACCAGAGACGGAGCCGTCCTGCTCCCGGGCAGATCGCGGGGACTCGCCTCCAATGTCGGCCCTCCCGTCAGAATTGACGAAGTGCCTTGAGGTAATTCGCGCCGAAATCCAGGCTTCTAAGGAAGAAATATTAGAACACGTGGATGCGCTGAGTGTGGACCTAAGGGAATTGGGAGGCAGGGTGGAAGCGCTAGAAGAGAGAGCAGACGAACAGATGGAGAAGAATGAGGAAGTAGACAGGAGAATGACTAAGATGGCTGAACAAGCTGAGGACTTTAGATTCCAGTTGGACGATATAGAAAATAGAGGTCGCCGCCAGAATCTCCGGTTTAGAGGCGTCCCGGAGAATGGTGGGAAGGAGGACGTCCAGACAGTGGTGCGGGCGATCTGTGAAAAGCTGATGGGAGAAAACTTCGATGTTGGAGCAATGGGCATCGATAGAGCTCATAGAGCGTTGGGTAAACCTAGAGAAAACAGACCGCGGGACATGGTCGTCCGATTTACAACATATGCCAGTAAAGAGCAGATATGGCAGAAAGCGCGCCAGACCAACATGGTGGATTATAATGGAGCATAAGTACATAAGTACATAAGTAGTGCCATACTGGGAAAGACCAAAGGTCCATCTAGCCCAGCATCCTGTCACCGACAGTGGCCAATCCAGGTCAAGGGCACCTGGCACGCTCCCCAAACGTAAAAACATTCCAGACAAGTTATACCTAAAAATGCGGAATTTTTCCAAGTCCATTTAATAGCGGTCTATGGACTTGTCCTTTAGGAATCTATCTAACCCCTTTTTAAACTCCGTCAAGCTAACCGCCCGTACCACGTTCTCCGGCAACGAATTCCAGAGTCTAATTACACGTTGGGTGAAGAAAAATTTTCTCCGATTCGTTTTAAATTTACCACACTGTAGCTTCAACTCATGCCCTCTAGTCCTAGTATTTTTGGATAGCGTGAACAGTCGCTTCACATCCACCCGATCCATTCCACTCATTATTTTATACACTTCTATCATATCTCCCCTCAGCCGTCTCTTCTCCAAGCTAAAAAGCCCTAGCCTTCTCAGCCTCTCTTCATAGGAAAGTCGTCCCATCCCCACTATCATTTTCGTCGCCCTTCGCTGTACCTTTTCCAATTCTACTATATCTTTTTTGAGATACGGAGACCAGTACTGAACACAATACTCCAGGTGCGGTCGCACCATGGAGCGATACAACGGCATTATAACATCCGCACACCTGGACTCCATACCCTTCCTAATAACACCCAACATTCTATTCGCTTTCCTAGCCGCAGCAGCACACTGAGCAGAAGGTTTCAGCGTATCATCGACGACGACACCCAGATCCCTTTCTTGATCCGTAACTCCTAACGCGGAACCTTGCAAGACGTAGCTATAATTCGGGTTCCTCTTACCCACATGCATCACTTTGCACTTGTCATCACTTTGCACTTGTCATCACTTTGCACGTGTATCGATATACCAGGACCTCTCTTTATTCACTTTAACCCAGAGAAGAACAATGAAACCTGTTATTGAGATCCTGGTGAAGGAAAAGATACCCTATAGATGGACTTTCCCATTTGCTATTTGTTTTGAAATAAAAGGAGAACAAGTACGCTGCCGTAAGGTAGAAGCAGCATGGCAGTGTTTGTATGTGGCGGGCTTGGCCTCAACTGAAACTATGTCGCAGGAGCTGGCCCCATCTACAAAAGCCAAATTGCAGCGGTGGAAGCGAGTGGAGAAGGTTGGGAAGAAAAAAGCACCGCAAACATGAACATGGTCAACCTGACTTGGAATAACTTAAACTGTATTTGTGGTGGGCTGCTCCCTCTTGAGACCAATGTGTGGAGAGTGATCAGATCACGAAGACAGGAGGTTGCCAAAGGCTGGAAGGTGGAGGACGCATAGAGCTGTATGTGTGGAAAATGCGGTGGGGTTGGGGGCGGGGTGGGGGGATTAGGCGAGATAGGAAATGTACTTATAATTAGTTACTGTTTAAACACGTTGCACTGTTTGGCTGGTGGAGTTACTTGCTCTAAGTTCCCAAGAGGTGCTGTTGCACCAGTTGGTGGGTAAAAGATAGAGGGGAGGGGAATAGAGAAGGGAGGTGGGAGGGGGGAAGAGAGGATAGGGGAGAGGGAGGGAATAAGTGGGGGGGGGGGATTAGGGCTAAGTTCAAACCTTTCATCATTGAAATGTTATGACATGAGTAAATTCAATGACGGATTTTAAATTTCTTACTTATAATGTAAAAGGGTTAAATTCCCCATACAAGAGACATGCAATTGGCCGTGAATTAAGTGTAATGCAACCACAAGTGGTTTTTCTTCAGGAAACCCACTTTTTGAGGAAAAATGAGGGCTTGCTCCGCCTCAAGCAGTACCCGAAGGTATATTGTGCATCAGATGTAAAGGGGACTAAAAAAAGAGGAGTAGCCATTATGTTTCGAACAGATGTTCAAGTGCAATTGAAGCATGTAAAAAGAGATCCAGAGGGGAGATATCTCATGCTGCATGTTCTTTTGGAGCAGGAGGAATACACTCTGGTCAATGTGTATGCTCCAAATGAGCGCCAGGAGTCATTTTTCAGGCGGCTCCAAAGGGAATTGAAAAACTTTGTTACAGGCAAGCTGCTGATGGCAGGAGACTTTAATGCCACCATGCAACCGGGACATGATCGCTCGGCTCCTCCTGCTCCAATTGATTATAAGGTATCTCAGGCATTGAGAGATTTAGTGGAGGAGATGGGCCTTTATGACTCGTGGAGATTGAGACATCCTAGGGGGAGAGACTACACCTTCTACTCCCATGTGCACCTTTCTTACTCTAGACTTGATTATGTGTTTATTGATAGGACCTTATCAGAGGGAGGAGGGGACTCATATATTGGTCACATCACTATCTCAGACCACGCCCCAGCTTGGGCCATAGTACCATCCCTGACAGACGAGGTGCGGCAACGCAGGTGGACGCTGAACAACTCCTTGCTGCAGGACCCGGACATTGTGGCTAAATTTACCCCAGTTTTGCAAGAGTATTTTGATACCAATGTGGATTCGGGTCCTGCACTGAGTGTAGTGTGGGATGCGTTTAAAGCAGTCTCAAGAGGCTACTTTATTAAATGTGCTAGTCAGAAGGCTAGGGTGCGGAGAGAGCGTCTGGCACAGTGTGTGGAGAGGCTGGGGGGTCTGGAGGCCCGGTATAAGGCCACGGGCTCCGTGGCGGACTTCCGAAGGCTCCAAGCGGTGCGACTGGAGTTGAGGGAGATACATGAGGAGAGTTTGAAATATGTGCATGCACGCCTAAAGCAAGTATATTATGAAAGCACAAATAAACCTGGTAGATTGCTGGCCCACAAATTACGAAAGATGAGAGCAGATAGACACATTCTGAGAGTGAAAGATGAGAAGGGTAAGATGCTACATACATCAGGTCAGATTAGGGAACGATTTGCTCAATATTATGAAACCCTATATAGAAGGGATGCTGCTGTACAAATTGGGGAAATTGACAACTATTTAAAGGAGAGGGGTCTCTCGGTCTTGTCAGAACAGCAGAAGAGAGAACTTGACACCCCAGTAAAGGCGGAAGAGGTGCTCCAGGTGATTAAAACACTACCAACAGGGAAGGTCCCAGGATTAGATGGCTTTACAAACGAGTTTTTTAAAAAATTTGCTGGTCAGCTAGCGCCATACTTGGCCTTGGTCATCAACTCGGTAAGAGACGGGGCTCCACTTCCTAACACGATGATGGAGGCTTGGGTGGCGGTTATACCAAAACCAGACAAGGACAAAACTGAATGTGCATCGTATCGCCCCATTTCAATACTGAATACGGACGTTAAAATACTGGCAAAGGTACTGGCGAATCGTCTGAGTAGAGAACTCCCATATCTGATTCACCCAGATCAAGTGGGGTTTGTGGCTAAAAGGCAGGCAGGGGACAATATAAGGAGAACTTTGGACCTGATTTATGCAGCGCAGGTGAAGGACAGACCACTGGTGATGTTAGGATTGGACGCAGAGAAGGCATTTGACCGGGTCCATTGGGGATTCCTGGACAAAGTGTTACAAAGGGTAGGGATAGGTCAGTTCTACAGATCCTGGATACAAGCCTTTTATAAGACACCACAAGCCTGTGTGAGAGTTAATGGGGGGAATTCCGGAGCTTTCCTTTTGAGTCGAGGCACTAGACAGGGATGCCCACTATCCCCCCTTTTATTTGCACTGGCAATGGAGCCTTTGGCGGCTGCAGTTCGGGAGAACGTAGATATTGCTGGAGTTCAGATAGGAGCGCAAGAACACAAAATAGCACTATTTGCAGATGACGTTCTCCTGACCTTGACTAAACCATTGACTTCCCTGCCAAATGTAATGAAAGTGATAGAGGAATACACTAGAGTCTCTGGGTACAAACTCAATGCCAGTAAATCGATTGGCTTAGCGATGGGAGTACCAGCGGAATTGATGGAAACGTTAAAGACATCTTTTCCTTTCGTGTGGGAAGACAGGAACTTAAGATATTTGGGAGTCCGCATTCCTGGGAACCTGTCAAATCTTTTTACAGATAATTACCCGAGCCTTAAGAAAGAAATACAGAGGGATCTAGATCGATGGATGTCAATGGGACTGTCCTGGTTGGGGCGCATTGCGGCAATTAAAATGAATGTCTTACCCCGGATTTTATATCTCTTCCAGGTACTTCCTATGCGTTTGTCTAGATCCTTCTTGTCGAGTTGGCAGGAGACCTTGATGAGGTTTATCTGGAATGGGAAACGCCCACGCTTGCCCCGAGCGTTACTATATAAGAGTAAAAGGGATGGAGGCTTAGGGGTTCCTAACCTGTTTTGTTACTATAACGCGGCACAGTCTAAAGCAGCAATTGAGTGGTTTAGAGCAGAGGACCACAAACTGTGGGTACATATGGAACAGGCATTGATAGGTTCTCGCAAGCTGGGGCACCTGATGTGGATAAATGGGAAGGCTAGAGGCCGGGTGGATAAATTCCCACCCACAGTGCAGGCCACCTTTTACTACTGGGACCAAATGTTTAGGGAACGACAGCCACCAACATCGGGATTGGCGCCAATAGTGGACAACCCGATGTTTGAACCGGGACTGGGGCATACCATATTCAGTAAATGGGCAGAAGCTGGACTAGATCTAATGGGACAGCTACATGTGGGATCCGATATAATACCATACGAAACATTAGTGCAGGACTACGGACTTGGAGCGAGTGATCACTACGCTTACTTACAGCTCCAACACTTTCTCCAGGGGCCTATATACTTGGAATGCATGGCTAGAGAGATACATCCACTGGAGGAGGTGTGTGTTGCCTCACAAGGTATGAGAGGTATGACAACGAAATTATATGCATATTTGATAGCACAACTTAAACCCTCCATTTTACATCGTGTGAATTGGGAGCGGGAATTACGGTTTACCCTATCAGAGGTGGACTGGCTGAAATTGGAGAGAGGGATATTAAAGTCCTCAACGGCAGTAGCTATAAAGGAAAGCGCCATAAAAGTCTTTTACAGGTGGTACCTTACACCTTTGCGACTGAACCATATGTATGCTAATGTGTCGCGAGAATGTTGGAGGCAATGTGGAGCAGTAGGCTCGATGGGACATATATGGTGGACATGCCCTAAGGCGCAGGCCTATTGGAGGGGAGTGCGTGCAAGATTGCAGACGTGGGTGGGGAAATCTGTACAGTGGCATCCCTTGATTTTTCTATTAGGACAAAGACCAGAGGGCCTCACCTCGAACCAGTGGCTTCTGGTGAGAGGAGCTCTGCATGCTGCCCGCATCAATCTGGCTAAGAACTGGAAGGTGGTATCAGTCCCTCCAATTGCAGGATGGATTACAAAAGTGAAATATATATGTGAGATGGAGAGACTGACGGCTCTAAAAAGAAAAATACTGCATAAATGGGAGGGGATTTGGGGGCCCTTTGTTAAAGCTTATCCTGGATAAAAGACGAAGGGTTTGAGAGGGGAGGGGGGGGAAATAGAAGGGATAGGGACAGGGAATTTGGGAGGGGGGGGAGATATTAGAGAGGAGGGTGATAGGTAGGGAATGGGGTGTTACTTATAAATAAAAAGTAAAAAGTTGAAGTATAATGTGTATTTGACTACATATGGAATACTAAATGGTAGATTCTTTGTTATGCAATTGTCACATTGTTATGTGTATTTTTGAAATGAATATGTGTGAGACACGCTATGTTCAGAATTAACAATGTTCAATAAAGACTTCTAAAAATTAAAAAAAAAAAAAGTGAGAACGTGTGCATGTGATTATAGAATGAGGGGGACGGGCTAAGCGTAGAAAGCGGGGGCCGGCCGGAAACCCTCCTAAGCGCTAATCAGATGTCCAGGTGTCCAGGCAGAGTTGACACTTCTGCACGTTATCTGTGGCGTTGAAGTGCCGGCATACCAGCTCTACGGTGGCCTAAATGCTCTGCCTACATTATAGGCCCGTACTTCACCTGCTAGGTTAGAATTCTATAAAGGTTAAAGAACAGGCAGACGGTTAACACAATTACTCCCATAACACTAATGCTGATTTCAGTTCTCGCCACCTGATTTTTGTTTTTTTAATTACACCATAGTTTCAAGTACATTAAAGGTTTATACCCCACCCATCAAAAAATGTTTGAGCAGATTGCAAAGTAAGGAGGGAAAAAGAGGAAAATGGAAACGACAACAGAGCAAGAGGACAAGGAATGAAATACAATATAAAAAGAAAAGCAAAGAGGGCAACACGGGGGGGGGGGGGGGCCCATGTACTCCAGGGCAGAAGCGGAGCCAGGTTGATGGTGCGGGGGGGGGGGAAGCGAAAGCGGCAAGATAGCAGACTTCCGCCAGCGCCGGAGTACATTTTCAATGCAACAGGACGAGAAAAAAAATAGGCGCCGGCAGAACTCCGTTTGGGGGAGCGGCTGCTCCCCTGGCACTACGCCACTGCTCCAGGGTACCATCACTCTCAAGGACATAGAGATAGCTGCCCTTAATCTAGGCATTATTGCTGTGCCCTGAACCCTCTCTTTGCACCCCCCCAACACACTCACATAAAATAATGTCATACACAGAGGGTCCCCTCCGCAATCCTAACTTATGATTCCGCAGGTCATCTTCCTTCCTACTTGCACCACTGAACTGCACCAACAATGCTCCTCATTATTAGAGAACGTTAAGTGACTTTGCTCAAGCTCATGCAGTAAAGGCCAAGTTCTCCAGCCTCGGCCATGTGGCTACAATGCCAGACATGACAAACACAGCACGTTCTCCGTTAATTCCACATTACTCTTAGGAGACATCGCAGCTTCCGTGTCCAACAGCGCACAGGATGCTTTCTTCTCATTAGTCTCAGATTCTTGACTGTAATTATTGTATTGTAACATTTATACCCCGCGCTTTCCCACTTAATAGATTAAAGAAACAAGGACAGAGCTTTACCTTCTTGTGATTCTTGTAAACATTTCTGTGAGCAAATGCCTTCCCACACAGTTTGCACTGATAAGGTTTGTCTTCGCTGTGAATGATTTTGTGTGCAGTCACTTGATCCAGTCGCTTGAAGGACCTACTGCAAACTTCGCAGGTGTAAGGGCGTTTTTCTGCAGAAAATAAGTGACAACATTTCATTTCCTGCTTCATAGAGGAAAGACGACAAAAGAATCCTCAAGAGAGATCTTTGTAATTAAGCCAGCCTAATTAAAACTAAACCAATTAGAAAGACCTCTAATGCCCTTCATGTTAAAGGAGGTTATGGAAGATGAGCACTGGCATATATGAAGAAATTGGGACATTCCTTGCAATAATACTCCTAAAGCCTAATGTTGATTAATTAAATCAAATCCACAGTGACTGACTCCAAAGAGGGAAAAGCCTAAAAAGCATCATCAACACAGCAGAGATTCAATGCAAGACTAACAATAGAAATCAAACAAAATAAAACATGGAAAAGAAAATAAGATGATACCTTTTTTATTGGACATAACTTAATACATTTCTTGATTAGCTTTCGAAGGTTGCCCTTCTTCATCAGATCGGAAATAAGCAAATGTGGTAGCAGATAGTATATATAAGTGAGACATCCCAGCACTACTTTGACAGTCTGACAGGGTGGGAGGGTGGGGGTGGGTAGGAGGTATGCATGGGGACCTCAAAGCAAGACTAAAAAATCCAGGCACAGCCTGAATCAATGATACCCAAGTGTCACTAAGCACCCTAAGTACTCAGACTCCAGCACAAAGCTACACATTCAGCACACAAGATTTCACAATTCTGCACACCTAATCAGATCACAGAACACAAGGGGGTCAATATTCATTCAGCCAGTGACAGAGTAGCTTTATTCCCAGATATTCAATGCCGAACCATGTCCAGAAACAGGCACTGAATGTCAGGCTTTGTGTGGCCGGCTCTCTCTGATGTGGTTAAATGCGATATTCAGCACTTAACCACCTAAGCGACATCAGAAAGATAGGACTGATTTTATGCTGAACTTAGACGGTTTAAGTGGGAGCTCCACCCCGGACCACCCAGCTTTGAATTTAGCTCTCTGTGGTGATATTCAGCAGTACACTGAGCTGCTGAATATCAGAGTATACCCCCCCCCCCCCCCCCCCCCACACACACACACACACAAGCGATTTAACCAGCTAGGAGACTTTTCCGGCCGGTTGAATCACTTTGAATATTGACCCTGATATAATCACTGTCTGAATAATCATTAGATGCCACACACACACAAAAAAAGTTATTACTCAAAAGATAGAGGTTTTGAAAATTGTTTACAGAGTGTGGGGCACTTACGTCAATCTTGTTTCATAAAGACACCTTTGTGCCTATCAAATAAGCACCAAGAATCAGCCTTGATAGCGTGCAAACGCATCTACCTCTGTATTGTAAAACACAGCTCTGCCTAAGCCTTGCTGCCAGAAATGCTTATATACAGTCAACATAGCAGTATATGTGACCTTTTTGGTGTGTGTTCTTCTACATGTGTGCCTCACCATGCAATTTATAAAGGCCTCTTCAGCGTGTGCAACAGCCATACTGGGTCAGACCAATGGTCCATCCAGCCCAGTATCCTGTTTCCAACATTCCCATGTACCAATCCCAGGACAAGCAATGGCTTCCCCATGCCTGTGTCAACAGCAAGCTATGGACTTATCCTTTCATAAAACTACTCCTAAGTCCTGCTCATGTTCCCAGCTTGGCTTACCCAGGCCAGAACGCCCCACCTTCTCTTGTCCCCCACTCAGATCAATCCTCTCCTGGTCTCTCACCCAATCCCAATTTTTTTCTCTTTGTTCTTGATATGCTCAAGTCCCCCTCTATTCCCAACTTACACTTCCTGCTCCACCAGCCCTCTCTCTCTCTCTGCGCGCCCATCAAGCTGGATCCCCCATGCCCTTAATTCTTTCTCCCCCACCCCAGCCCATACTCTCTACCCCATCTGCTAAGCAAGATGCCAGGCTCCCTTCCCTAGGTTCCATCCCAACCCTGCTTCCTCTTCTTCCTGCTTTGGTTACCCAACCACACAGCAAACGATGCCTCAGTTCCAGCGTTTCTTCTTTCTGTCACCCAGAGCTGCTTTTGTTTTTATCATTTCCTCCTCATAAGGACACCAACATCAGGCTCTGGGCAACCAAAAGGTGGCAGCAGTAGCACAAACACTGCTAACTCCTTATTCCTGTGCCAAATTCTGCAAGGCAAGGCAGAATTCTGCCTTGGGGGGAGGGGGAGGGATTTGGCAGCTACCTCAACTACATACGGTAAAAGCATGACCAGTTCCGTTCCTTCAATCAAATTCTCTGCCAACCTTGGAGAAGTGGCCTAGTGGTTAGGGTGGTGGACTTTGGTCCTGAGGAACTGAGTTCGATTCCCACTTCAGGCACAGGCAGCTCCTTGTGACTCTGGGCAAGTCACTTAATCCTCCATTGCCCCATGTAAGCCGCTGCATTGAGCCTGCCATGAGTGGGAAAGCGCAGGGTACAAATGTAACAAAAATAAAATAGATACTATTGGAGATTCTACATGGAATGTTGCTACTATTGAGATTCTACATGGAATGTTGCTACTATTGATATTCTGTTGCTACTATTGGAGATTCTACATGGAATGTTGCTTCTGTTGGAGATTCTGTTGCTACTATTGGAGATTCTACATGGAATGTTGCTACTATTGAGATTCTGTTGCTACTATTGGAGATTCTACATGGAATGTTGCTTCTATTGCAGATTCTACATGGAATGTTGTTACTATTTGAGATTCTACATGGAATGTTGCAACTATTGGAGATTCTACATGGAATGTTGCTATTCCACTAGCAACATTCCATGTAGAAGGCTGCGCAGGCTTCTGTTTCTGTGAGTCTGACGTCCTGCACGTACGTGCAGGACGTCAGACTCACAGAAGCAGAAGCCTGCGCGGCCACATTGGTGATCTGCAATGGCCGACTTCTACATGGAATGTTGCTAGTGGAACCGAGTTCGATTCCCACTTCAGGCACAGGCAGCTCCTTGTGACTCTGGGCAAGTCGCTTAACCCTCCATTGCCCCATGTAAGCTGCATTGAGCCTGCCATGAGTGGGAAAGCGCAGGGTACAAATGTAACAAAAATAAAATAGATACTATTGGAGATTCTACATGGAATGTTGCTACTATTGAGATTCTACATGGAATGTTGCTACTATTGATATTCTGTTGCTACTATTGGAGATTCTACATGGAATGTTGCTTCTGTTGGAGATTCTGTTGCTACTATTGGAGATTCTACATGGAATGTTGCTACTATTGAGATTCTGTTGCTACTATTGGAGATTCTACATGGAATGTTGCTTCTATTGCAGATTCTACATGGAATGTTGTTACTATTTGAGATTCTACATGGAATGTTGCAACTATTGGAGATTCTACATGGAATGTTGCTATTCCACTAGCAACATTCCATGTAGAAGGCTGCGCAGGCTTCTGTTTCTGTGAGTCTGACGTCCTGCACGTACGTGCAGGACGTCAGACTCACAGAAGCAGAAGCCTGCGCGGCCACATTGGTGATCTGCAATGGCCGACTTCTACATGGAATGTTGCTAGTGGAACCGAGTTCGATTCCCACTTCAGGCACAGGCAGCTCCTTGTGACTCTGGGCAAGTCGCTTAACCCTCCATTGCCCCATGTAAGCTGCATTGAGCCTGCCATGAGTGGGAAAGCGCAGGGTACAAATGTAACAAAAATAAAATAGATACTATTGGAGATTCTACATGGAATGTTGCTACTATTGAGATTCTACATGGAATGTTGCTACTATTGATATTCTGTTGCTACTATTGGAGATTCTACATGGAATGTTGCTTCTGTTGGAGATTCTGTTGCTACTATTGGAGATTCTACATGGAATGTTGCTACTATTGAGATTCTGTTGCTACTATTGGAGATTCTACATGGAATGTTGCTTCTATTGCAGATTCTACATGGAATGTTGTTACTATTTGAGATTCTACATGGAATGTTGCAACTATTGGAGATTCTACATGGAATGTTGCTATTCCACTAGCAACATTCCATGTAGAAGGCTGCGCAGGCTTCTGTTTCTGTGACGTGCAGGACGTCAGACTCACAGAAGCAGAAGCCTGCGCGGCCACATTGGTGATCTGCAATGGCCGACTTCTACATGGAATGTTGCTAGTGGAACCGAGTTCGATTCCCACTTCAGGCACAGGCAGCTCCTTGTGACTCTGGGCAAGTCGCTTAACCCTCCATTGCCCCATGTAAGCTGCATTGAGCCTGCCATGAGTGGGAAAGCGCGGGGTACAAATGTAACAAAAAATAAAATACCTGACACTACTACTATCTTGCTTTTGTCTCTCCTAGATTGTAAACCGCACTGAACCCTGGAAAGGGGGTATTAGTGGCATACAAGAATTGATTTGAATTGGGGTCTGATTACGTACCTTTCTGTAAACCTCTTAAGGCAGCTCTAGTCAGACAATATGAGCTTTCAGGCTAGGTTAATCATAATTTTACGTACTACTTGTTCTACTAAGATTTTGTAGATAACCTATTAGAAATCTGAGCTTGGCCTAACCAGATTTTACAGAAGCTTAGCTTAACTGAGCTCAATCTATACATGACTGTAATTTCTCTGATTGACTATTTCATGATGATTGTAACCTCCCAGTCTTTTCAACTGGTTATATTTTTAAATGGGATCCACTCCAAACCTATTTAAAGATATTTAGGGGAATAAAACTCTATGGTAATGTAATGTACAGGAAGAACAACTTGTCACTACAGCAGCAAGTGTGTGTATATTTCCAAATGCAAATGTTCAAAAGTGACTGCAGTTCCTTCAAACTTCCCCAGATTCATTTAAAGATACAAGCTGATTTTTCTCTTTCCACCCATTAAATGGATTTATACTGAGCTTCTCTTCAAGCAAAGGTGGAACATATAGATACATAAGATATCTACACATGAGGTCAGAAAGGTGCTTAAAATTAGGGTTACCATATGTCCGGATTTACCCGGACATGTCCTCTTTTTGAGGGTGTGAAAGGGGGCAGGGCATGTGTCCTCCTTTTTGAGGGACAAAATATGGTAACCCTACTTAAAACGATCTTAGCTAGGGTAGGAGTGGATAAGCAGCACGGGCAGCCCATGTGTGTGTGTCTGGTTAAAGAGTCTAGCTTTTACCTGCTTCCTGAAGTAGTGATAGCGTTGTGTGAAGCGAAGCCTTGGAGGGTGAGCAGAGATGGAATAAGATGCATGAGCAGAGATTCTCACAGTCTCACTCCATGAATGCAATGTGGATCAGTTGCAACAGCAGCTAAAACCAATTCAAGTCTTAAGTTTCTAAACAGGAAGTGTCAAGCTGAAGAAACTAAGAAGCAGAGACAGAAAGAGCTGCTTTTCAACAGCGCCCCGGCAGAAAGCGAAGCTCATACAACTGCCCGTTGGACAGGCAGGAAAAGCTAAGCTAAGCCCTACTTCTGCTGGGGTTTTGAATTTCTCAAGTACGCAAATATGCGTGTCGTCAAGAGCATGTACCTTTTTCCTGGGGTAAGTTTCAACACATACGAAATTCTGAGACTCTGGCAAAGCCTGTGCAGGGAAATCTGCACAGGTTTTAAGCACGGAGAGTAATTTTACAACACGGTGCTTAGGCAGGAAAGAAGGCTTCCACATTCACACTTAACACATATGCCAGGAAGAACAAGCCCACCCCCTCCACCAGGAACAGCTAATATTCTGATGTTCTTATGCTGCGTTTACCTGAGTGTGTGATGGTATGGCGCTTGAGCTGGTTAGGCGAAATAAATTTCTTGTCACATTCCTGACACTCAAAGATCTCATGGACCTGTAAAATGAGAGTCTAATGATGATTAAATGTGTCTTCACACATCTGGAAACACACAGAACATTTCCAGCAGACAGTAATTATTTCCTAGCTCGGAGTTTCAGACATCTAAAATTGATCATTACAGGAGCACATGGAACGAGGAGCTCTGAGAATAATTACATCTGAAATTTGGCACAGACAAGAAACATATATACTTAACATGACTGAACTATCCTCAAGAAATGCTGCCCAGAGAACAGAAACTACCTACTCCTATATTTACCCAGCTGCAAAAACACCATTTACAAAACTATCCACACAGCAGGATTTAGCTACCTGGGATCCAAATGGTGGAACTTGACACCAAAAACCATGAGAAGCATCACAAATCTCCTCCAGTTCAGAAAAGAAAACGAAAACCTACCTCTTCAAAAAAAATTCTACAGCTAATCAGAAAGATAAAGTCGCCTTCCTTTCAAAAACTATACAAAGAAATATTACCAAAACTCTACAACTGAACACAAAAGCTACCACTACCTATTCCACTTCAAAACTATCTCTTCAAAACCTCTATGAATAACCTCATGAACTCTAGATGCCCTCTCAACATTGCACAACACGACTGTAACTCCACCAAAATGTAAACTGTAAGTCACTTTGAACCGAAACTTGGTTTTGGATAATAGGGGGGATACAAGAATGCATAGATGAATAAATAAACACAACATAGTAACATAGTAACATAGTAGATGACGGCAGAAAAAGACCTGCACGGTCCATCCAGTCTGCCCAACAAGACAACTCATGTGTGCTACTTTTGTGTATATAAGTCTGCCCAGCACTAGCCCCGCCTCCCAACGACCAGCTCTGGCATAGACCATATAAGTCTGCCCAGCACTATCCCCGCCTCCCGCCACCGGCTCTGGCACAGACCGTATAAGTCTGCCCAGCGCTATCCCCACCTCCCAACCATCAGTCCCACTGCCCACCACCGGCTCTGGCACAGACCGTACAAGTCTGTCCAGCACTATCCCTGCCTCCCAACCACCAGCCCCGCCTCCCGATCTTGACTAAGCTCCTGAGGATCCATTCCTTCAGCACAGGATTCCTTTATGCTTATCCCACGCATGTTTGAATTCCGTTACCGTTTTCATTTCCACCACCTCCCGCGGGAGGGCATTCCAAGCATCCACTACTCTCTCCGTGAAAAAATACTTCCTGACATTTTTCTTGAGTCTGCCCCCCTTCAATCTCATTTCATGTCCTCTCGTTCTACCGCCTTCGTATCTCCGGAAAAGGTTCGTTTGCGGATTAATACCTTTCAAATATTTGAACGTCTGTATCATATCACCCCTGTTTCTCCTTTCCAACCTCAAGGACATTCACTGGAAACTGTTCTAATGTTTTTCAGGCTGGAGATGAGTATTGGCATAGTTAATGTTGGGCAGCTCTATTCAGATTAACCTCTTCAGCTCAGAAGAGAACTGCTTCACATCACTGTATAATGAAAAGGATCAAAGTGTCCCCCCCCCCCCCCCCCCAATTTCTCCTATTATTGCATATACTAGTAAAAAAGGCCCGTTTCTGACACAAATGAAACGGGTGCTAGCAAGGTTTTCCTCGGAGTGTATATGTTTGAGAGAGTGTATGTGAGAGTGACTGTGTATGAGAGACAGAGTGAATGTGCGAGTGTGTGTGTGTGTGAGAGAGAGAGAGAGTGAGTCTGGGTGTGAGTGTGTGTGTGAGAATGAAAGTGTGTGTAAGTGCGTATGTGAGACACAGTGTGTGAGAGAGAGAGAATGTGTTTCACACAGTTACAGTGTGTGCGAGACAGACTTTCTGTGAGACTGAGTGAGTGACTGTGTGATACAGTGTGAGACAGAGTGTGTGAGAGACAGTGTGAGAGTGAGAGAGTGTGTGTGTGACAGAGACACCTCCCCCCCTCTGGTGTCAGCCCCCCCCCCTCCCTCTCTCTGGTGTGAGAATGAGAGTGTGTGCAAGTGCATATGTGAGATACAGTGTGTGTGTGTGAGAAAGAGAGTGTGTGTGAGACACAGACTCTCTGTGAGACTGAGTGTATGAGACCAAGAGAGTATGTGAGTGACTGTGTGACACATAGAGAGTGAATGTGATACAGTGTGAGACATAGAGTTTGTGAGAGTGACAAAGACATTGACTGTGTGTGAGAGAGAGAGTGTGTGTGTGTGAAAGAGATACCTCCCCCCCTCTCTGGTGTCAGGCCCCCCCTCTCTCTCTGGTGTCTGAGCGTTACTGTGCAGGACACTGAGCTCTGGCTGTGCTTCAAGGAACTGACCAATCCTATTTAATAGAATGCACCTCCAACATTCTGAAGCCGAGAAACCTCATGTGGTTGGTCACTTCTTTGTGAGGAACCCGGAAGTACGTGATGTCAATTCAGGAGATGGATACAGAGAGCAGGAATGTTGGAGGTGCCTTTTATTATATAGGATGTCATGCTGAACAGTTTCTGATCTTTAAACAAAATGTAACAGAGTTTTTAATTATTACTTCATTTACATAACATAGAGGGGCATAATCGAACGGGGCGCCCAAGTTTTCCTGAGGGCGTCCTCGCAGGACGTCCCAGCGAAGGGGCTTGGAAACCCATATTATCGAAACAACATGGGCGGCCATCTTTCGTTTTGATAATACGGTCGGGGACACCCAAATCTCGACATTTAGGTCGACCTTAGAGATGGTCGACATAAATGTTGAGATGGTCGACCTTAGAGATGGTCGTCCCCGGTTTTCGGCCATAATGGAAACCGAGGACGCCCATCTCAAAAACGACCAAATCCAACTCATTTGGTCGTGGGAGGAGCCAGCATTCGTACCACACTGGTCCCCCTGACATGCCAGGACACCAACCGGGCACCCTAGGGGGCACTGCAGTGGACTAACTGATGCACTAACTGAACGGAAAAAGCACTTCCCTTACCAATCCTTTAGCGATTTGGAAAGGAACAGGCATGCATGAAGGAATTCGCATGCAAATGAGCTGCTCGCTGTTAGCTCATTTGCACATGATTTCCTTCCTAAGGAGGGGAAGCCAGTGCAGAGCAGCCAAGCGTTATGCATGGCTGCTCTGCGCATGCCAAAGACAGCTTCATATACGCACACAAGCTGTGTGTATAATAGCCATCTACAACCTTAAAAAAACACAACTCCAGGTGAAAAAGTCCAAGTGCTACTACTACTACTACTATTTAGCATTTCTATAGCGCTACAAGGCATACGCAGCGCTGTACAAACATAGAAGAAAGACAGTCCCTGCTCAAAGAGCTTACAATCTAATAGTGCTCGTCAGGGACGTCTCTTTTTTTTTTTTTTTTAAGTGTATGGGTGAAGGACGTCCTTCGCTATGCCTCCGTCCCTGCGACGGCAGTTGAGGACGTCCAAAATATGGACGTTTCTGTGAGAAGGATCTCCTTGCCTTTGCTATGCCTCCGACACACCTTTATTTATTTATTTGGATTTGGATCACAAGTAGCACCAGTGGGATTTGAACCGGCGACCTCTAGATTGCAAGACCAGTGCTCTAAGAGAAAGGGAAATAGGAAATGGGACTTGATATACCACCTATCTGTGGTTACAATCAAGGCAGTTTACATATTGTACATGGGGCAATGGAGGGTTAAGTGACTTGCCCAGAGTCACAAGAAGCTGTAGTTGGAATCAAACCCAGTTCCCCAGAATCAGAATCCGCTGCACTAACCACTTGGCTACTCCTCCACTAGCAACATTCCATGTGGAAGCCTGCCCTTGCACATCAGTAATGCGGCCGCGCAAGCTTCTGTTTCTGTGAGTCTGACGTCCTGCACTTATGTGCAAGACGTCAAACTCACAGAAACAGAAGCCTGCGCGGCCGCATTGCTGGTCTGCAAGGGCAGGCTTCTACAAGGAATGTTGCTAGTGGAATAGCAACATTAACATTCCATGTAAAATCTCAAATAGTAGCAACAGAATCTCAATAGTAGCAACATTCCATGTAGAATCTCAAATAGGGAAAGGGAATTGGGACTTGATATACCACCTTTCTGAGGTTTTTGCAACTACATTCAAAGCGGTTTACATAGTATATACAGGTACTTATTTGTACCAGGGGCAATGGAGGGTTAAGTGACTTGCCCAGAGTCACAAGTAGCTGCAGTGGGAATTGAACCCAGTTCCCCAGAATCAGAGTCTGCTGCACTAACCACTAGGCTACTCCTCCACCAATAAGAGCCAACCTCATCAGTGATGTCACAATGGCTTGATTGCCTGATACTTGGCTCACTTCTGATATTGTGATGTCATAAGGGAAAGGGAAATGGGACTCGATATACCGCCTTTCTGAGGTTTTTGCAACTACATTCAAAGCGGTTTACATATATTCAGGTACTTATTTTGAACCAGGAGGAATGGAGGGTTAAGTGACTTGCCCAGAGTCACAAGGAGCTGCAGTGGGAATCGAACTCAGTCAGTTTCCCAGGATCAAAGTCCACTGCACTAACCACTAGGTTACTCCTCCACTGGAGGTGATTCTGTGATGTGATGTCATAATGCCTCATTCCACCAGTGCCTGAGCCAACCTCATCAGTGATGTCACAATGGATGGCTTGATTGTCCTGTACTTGGCTCACTTCTGAGATATTGTGATGTCATAGGGGAAAGTGGGGGAAAGGGAAATGGGACTTGACATACCACCTTTCTGAGGTTTTTGCAACTACATTCAAAGCGGTTTACATATATTCAGGTACTTATTTTGTACCAGGGGCAATGGAGGGTTAAGTGACTTGCCCAGAGTCACAAGGAGCTGCAGTGGGAATTGAACTCAGTTCCCCAGGATCAAAGTCCACTGCACTAACCACTAGGCCACTCCTCCACTCCACTCCCTTGAAATTTGGCCGTCCCTTGGGGGGGGGGGGGGAGGTAGTTCAGGACGTTCAAAATGTTTGAAAGAAGGACGTCCATGCCTTCGCTATGCCTCCGCTGACACACACATACCTCATCCCCCAGGGACCAGCATACTGCTGTGATGGACCTGAGTATGACATTTCAGGCTGGCAAAAAAAGTTTTTAAAGTTGTTTTTTTTTCGGGGTGGGAGGTGGTTAGTGACCACTGGGGGAGTCAGGGGAGGTCATCCCCGATTCCCTCCGGTGGTCATCTGGTCAGTTCGGGCACCTTTTTGAGGCTTGGTCGTAACAAAAAATGGACCAAGTCAGCCAAGTGCTCGTCAGGGACGCCCTTCTCTTTTCCATTATTGCTCGAGGACGCCCACCTGTTAGGCACGCCCCAGTCCCGCCTTCGCTATGCCTCCAACACGCCCACAGAAACTTTCGTTCTTCCCGCAATGGGAATCAGTTGGGGATGCCCAAAATTGGCTTTCGATTATGCCGATTTGGGCGACCCTAAGAGAAGGACACCCATCTCCCAATTTGTGTCGAAAGATGGGCGCCCTTCTCTTTCGAAAATAAGCCTGATAGTAACATAGTGGGTGACGGCAGAAAAAGACCTGTACGGTCCATTCAGTCTGCCCAACAAGATAAACTCATATGCGCTACTTTATATGTATATCTGACCTTGATTTGTATCTGTCATTTTCAGGGCACAGACCATAGAATTCTGCCCAGCACTAGCCCCACCTCCCACCATCGGTGCTGCCACCCAATCTTCGCTAAGCTTCTGAGGACCCATTCCTTCTGAACAGGATTTCTTTATGTTTATCCCACGCATTTTTTATTCCGTTACCGTTTTCATCTCCACCATCTCCCGCGGGAGGGCATTCCAAGTATCCACCACTCTCTCCATTTGTTTTAAATTTTTTTTTTGTTACATTTGTACCCTGCACTTTCCCACTCATGGTAGGCTCAATGCGGCTTACATGGGGCAATGGAGGGTTAAGTGACTTGCCCAGAGTCACAAGGAGCTGCCTGTGCCTGAAGTGGGAATCCAACTCAGTTCCTCAGAACCAAAGTCCACCACCCTAACCACTAGGCCACTCCTCCACTCCTGAAAAAATACTTCCTGACATTTTTTCTTGTCTGCCCCCCTTCAACCTCATTTCATGTCCTCTAGTTCTACCGCCTTCCCGTCTCCGGAACAGGTTCGTTTGCGGATTAATACCTTTCAAATATTTGAACATCTGTATCATAAGGAACAAAGATATCCAACACCCATATCAACCATGTGAAAAAAAATCACTACCCCCTAAATTTAATATCTGGTTGGTTTTTGTGCATGAGCTGCTCACTTCAGGTCCTGCTACGGCATCTCTACTGGGTCTGGGTTCAAGTCAGGACACTGACTAAGCCAATACAATACTTTCATTTTGTTTCTCCTCAGCTATTCAGATGTAGACTTGCTTTTGCGTTTTGGATCATTTTCTTGCTGCATATTTAACCCAATTATACTTCAGTTTCAGCTTCAGCTCACGGATATTTTCCTTAAGAATTTTCTGGTACATTGCAGAATCTGTAGCGCCATCAATAACGTTAGGTTTTCTAGGTCCTGAGGCAGCAAACCATCCTCACACCATCACAGTACCACCACCATGGTATGACATTCTTGCTGTGGTATGTAGTACTTACTTTACACCAGATGTACTGGATCCTGTCTATCCATAGAACCATTCCAAAAGGCTTGGGAATCATCCGGGCATTTGCAAACGTAAGATGAGCACTGAGGCTATTCTTGGACAGAAACGGTTTCCGCCTTGCTCCTCTCCTATGAATCAAAATTTTTGCCCAGTCTTTTTACTACTACTACTACTACTACGCATTTCTATAGCGCTGCCAGGGTTACGCAGCGCTGTACAAGTTTAAACACGGGGAGGGACAGTCCCTGCTCAAGAGAGCTTACAATCTAACGGTAACAGACTACGTAATCAGTGTAGGTAACAGGAATGGGGAAGATGGTTAGGCGCCAAAAGCAAGGGAGAAGAGATGGGTTTTGAGTAAGGACTTGAAGATGGTCAGGGAGGGCGCATGGCGTATGGGCTCGGGAAGTCTGTTCCAGGCATAAGGTGATGCGAGGCAGAAGGGGCGGAGTCTGGAGTTAGCGGTGGTGGAGAAGGGTACAGATAGGAGTGATTTGTCCTGAGAGCGGAGGTTGCGGGTGGGAACATACGGGGAGAGGAGGGTAGAGAGGTAATGGGGGGCAGCAGATTGAGTGCACTTATAATTTTTTATAATTGTGGGGTTATCAATGCTGACCTTATCTGAGGCAAGAGAGGCCTGTAGTTCTTTGGATGGTTTTCTGTGATTTTTGTGACTTCCAAGATGAGTTGCTGGTCAGTCCTGGGAAGATTCACCAATGTTCCATTTGAAGAGAAATGGTTCATTGAGGTTTGGTGAAGCCCCTAGAGCTTTAGAAATGGCTTTCTAAACCTTTCCAGACTGATATTATTATTATTATTATTATTATTATTATTTATTGCATTTGTATCCCACATTTCCCCACCTATTTGCGGGCTCAGTGTGGCTTACAATATGATATGAATAATAGAGATACATTGGTTACAACTAGGTTATGGATTACATTGAACAGGGTTGTGCGAGACATTCGAATATCATTGGGATTATAACAATGGGACATCAACTGAAAAACATTGGAAAGAGACAGTGGGAAAAAACATTCATTGTTGGACACCAAGACATTTGGTGTATAAAGTTCTGTGAATAAATATGTGATTGACTGGATAGCGGGATGAGGGATAAGAAGTGGGTGTGCATTGCATTGGTGAACAGTGAGTGTGGTCTCTATGTGTTTAGGTTCTTTCTGTAGGTTTGTTCAAACAGGTGAGTCTTCAGTAGTTTACGGAAGGAGGCTTGTTCGTTAATCATTCTTAGGTTGCGCGGTAGTGTATATATACAGTGGTGGAAATAAGTATTTGATCCCTTGCTGATTTTGTAAGTTTGCCCACTGACAAAGACATGAGCAGCCCATAATTGAAGGGTAGGTTATTAGTAACAGTGAGAGATAGCACATCACAAATTAAATCCGGAAAATCACATTGTGGAAAGTATATGAATTTATTTGCATTCTGCAGAGGGAAATAAGTATTTAATCCCTCTGGCAAACAAGACCTAATACTTGGTGGCAAAACCCTTGTTGGCAAGCACAGCGGTCAGACGTCTTCTGTAGTTGATGATGAGGTTTGCACACATGTCAGGAGGAATTTTGGTCCACTCCTCTTTGCAGATCATCTCTAAATCATTAAGAGTTCTGGGCTGTCGCTTGGCAACTCGCAGCTT
This sequence comes from Microcaecilia unicolor, assembly GCF_901765095.1. Lineage (NCBI taxonomy): Eukaryota > Metazoa > Chordata > Amphibia > Gymnophiona > Siphonopidae > Microcaecilia > Microcaecilia unicolor. The sequence goes on along the minus strand of NW_021963582.1, from coordinate 686,231 downwards.
CAGCTCCCTCCATAAGTTTTCAATGGGATTAAGGTCTGGTGACTGGCTAGGCCACTCCATGACCCTAATGTGCTTCTTCCTGAGCCACTCCTTTGTTGCCTTGGCTGTATGTTTTGGGTCATTGTCGTGCTGGAAGACCCAGCCACGACCCATTTTTAAGGCCCTGGCGGAGGGAAGGAGGTTGTCACTCAGAATTGTACGGTACATGGCCCCATCCATTCTCCCATTGATGCGGTGAAGTAGTCCTGTGCCCTTAGCAGAGAAACACCCCCAAAACATAACATTTCCACCTCCATGCTTGACAGTGGGGACGGTGTTCTTTGGGTCATAGGCAGCATTTCTCTTCCTCCAAACACGGCGAGTTGAGTTCATGCCAAAGAGCTCAATTTTTGTCTCATCTGACCACAGCACCTTCTCCCAATCACTCTCGGCATCATCCAGGTGTTCACTGGCAAACTTCAGACGGGCCGTCACATGTGCCTTCCGGAGCAGGGGGACCTTGCGGGCACTGCAGGATTGCAATCCGTTATGTCGTAATGTGTTACCAATGGTTTTCGTGGTGACAGTGGTCCCAGCTGCCTTGAGATCATTGACAAGTTCCCCCTTGTAGTTGTAGGCTGATTTCTAACCTTCCTCATGATCAAGGATACCCCACGAGGTGAGATTTTGCGTGGAGCCCCAGATCTTTGTCGATTGACAGTCATTTTGTACTTCTTCCATTTTCTTACTATGGCACCAACAGTTGTCTACTTCTCGCCCAGCGTCTTACTGATGGTTTTGTAGCCCATTCCAGCCTTGTGCAGGTGTATGATCTTGTCCCTGACATCCTTAGACAGCTCCTTGCTCTTGGCCATTTTGTAGAGGTTAGAGTCTGACTGATTCACTGAGTCTGTGGACAGGTGTCTTTCATACAGGTGACCATTGCCGACAGCTGTCTGTCATGCAGGTAACGAGTTGATTTGGAGCATCTACCTGGTCTGTAGGGGCCAGATCTCTTACTGGTTGGTGGGGGATCAAATACTTATTTCCCTCTGCAGAATGCAAATAAATTCATATACTTTCCACAATGTGATTTTCCGGATTTAATTTGTGATGTGCTATCTCTCACTGTTACCAATAACCTACCCTTCAATTATGGGCTGCTCATGTCTTTGTCAGTGGGCAAACTTACAAAATCAGCAAGGGATCAAATACTTATTTCCACCACTGTATATCAAGAACTATATATTTTTTTTAGCTCTATTGGAATTTCCTTTGAATGTGACATATAAGTGTTCTTGTAGAAACTTTGTAGTGACTACTTCACTCTCATTGAAACATTCAAAATATAGTGAGGTTTAGATTCAACAAGGCTGGCTGATCATCAAATTTGCTCAAGGGGGCATTTAATTCTTTACATGGGTGATATGGCTGTTGGATAACTTTATGCCTCAAGGAAATTAAGTAATACTTTTAAACTGTTGTGTTTAACTCAGGGTCCCTTTGTCTAGTATATTTTGTTTAAGGATAAGAAACCATTTAGTATGACGTATATGCAATAGGGGAAATGAGGAGGGGGAAAAGTTCTCCCCATCCTTGTAGGTAAAGAAGTTACTATCTACTACTACTAATCATTTCTATGGCACTACCAGACATACACATTATATACAGGGACATTTTCTGTCCCTAGAGGGCTCACAATCTAAGTTTTGGTACCTGGGGCAATGGAGGGTTAAGTGACTTGCCCAAGGTCACAAGGAGCTGTAGTGGGAACTGAACCCAGGTTGCAAGGATCAAAGCCTGCTACTCCACTCCAGTGGAGGCCAGCAGTCAAAGCTATGTGAAAACTTGTCCCGAAAACCCCACTGCTAGTCACCTGGATATGTTAATTTACCTCATGCATATTGATTGTGGACAGCCTGAAAGCACCACTAAATGTGGAACAGGTTAAGGTAATCTGACCAACAGTGCTTTGTAAAACTACACAGCCCTGTATATCTCTACATTCTGCTGTCTTTAAAATGCAATCCAAAATCCATTCAAGTAGCAGTTTGTTTCACTGATATTTACACAATATGCTCTACATTTTCCATGTGGCAAAGCAATTTTATAAATACTCAAAAAGTGCTTCAGAAGAAGGAACACTAAGTTGCTCTATTTCCCATAAGTTAAACAAAGCCCACCTGTGTCCAGTCATAGTAGCAGAGTTGATTCGAGTACTCCTGGATGAAGAATCACTCTGCGATTCGGAAGCAAAGGTCTAAACATGTGGAACTCAGAGCTGCTGAAACCACTGCTATAAAGTTACTCAAAGGTACAAATTGGTAGAATGCTACAAGAAAATGTCTGTGTTTTTGAATATCCCTTGGGTGTGAAGAAAAGTCCATAAGCCATTATTAAGATGGACTTGGGAAAATCCACTGCTTATTTCTAGGATAAGCAGCATCAGTTTTACTCTTTTGGGATCATGCCACGTACTTGGTAACAGGATACTGGCCTTGATGGACCTTCAGTCTGTCCAAGTGTGGCAACGCTTATGTTCTTATCCTGCTACTACTAATGATTTCTATAGTGCTACGAGATGTACGCCGCGCTGTACACTTTATATGCAGGCACTTTCTGTACCTAGCGGGCTCAGAATCAAAATTTTACTACCTGGGGCAATGGAGGGTTAGATGACTTTGCCCCGGATCACAAAGGAACTGCAGTGGGAATTGAACCCAGTTCCCCAGGATCTCAGACCGCTGGAAGAAAACCGGTTTATCTGCTACAGGCCTGGGACAGGGAGAAGATTCACCTTTCAACAGGACAGGACAATGATCATAAGAACAAAGCAAAAGAAACAACTCAGTGATCTAGATTGTAAGCTCTTTGAGCAGGGACTGTCTTCTGTGTATGGTGTACAGCGCTGTGTATATCTTGTAGCGCTATAGATAGATAGATAGATAGATAGATAGATAGATAGATAGATAGATAGATAGATAGATAGATAGATAGAGCCAGGACGATGCGAATGTGCTCAAGCGACCCAGAGGTGAATCCAATAGAAACATCTATGAGAGATACATGGTCCACAGCCAACTAGGAAGAGCTTACGCTATTCTGCCAGGATTGCTCATCTTGCTGTATAAAGTTAGTAGACACTTGTTCTAAATAACTAATGGCTTTTATTACTGCGAGGGCTTCACCTACTACTGAGGAACAGGAACGTGAAAACTTACACGACTGAGGCTTTTTATAAAAACATTCAACAAGTAATTAACAATAAAAAATAATTCTTCTCACACATTGAAAAGGTGTAGAATAGGTTGCATAGATCAGTGAAATAAACTACTTTGATGCACCTTGAACTGTGTTCTTAAAAGAGCACAATGTGAAAAAAATGCAGAAGGGTGTGAAGAGCTGTAGCAGTCAGGTCACAAGTGAAGGTGATGTTCTTGCACTTGGTATGTGAAGAGGATTGGTGATAGGCACCATCCTCCCCCCCCCCCCCCCCCCCCCCATCTAACAGAATACAAATTACAAATACACAACTTATGTTCTGCATATTACCAAGACCAGATGCGGATCAAAGAGTCAGCTAGCAATTCCTAGGATACACAGCCTGAATTTCACATTACAAAAATCAATCACATTCTAATTTCTTAAAAAGCAGAGTTTTTAGTATTTTTACAAAACACGATATATAAACATATTCAGATCTAATATAAAAAGACAAAGTCCATACCAAGATTGCTTGATATGTAAATAATTGTATCAAAATTCTTTTTAATATCAGAATCCTTTGACATCTGCAAAATGGAACAAAAGTTGCCTTTTTTCCAGAGGAAGAAATTGATGTCATAAGAAAGTCCGTCTCCATCCCCCAGAAATTCAAAGAAAGAATGACACCACTGTTAATCAATACACTTCATCAGAAATGCTACAAGTAAAAAATGTGTGTATAATTAACAACTACATTAAGTATATATAAATACATGGGAAACCAGTACAAGGACTCAGAAGCACTGTTTAAAGTGCACCTAGTTTATATACATCTACCCTGGGTGGGGGTGGGAAACACCCAGCCGGCCAGATTTTCAGGATATCCACAATCAATATGCAACAAACAGATCCACACACAATGGAGATAGTAAATGCAATTCTCTCTCATGCAACGAAACAGTGTGACAAGGCGGTGGCCGTAGCCGTAGCTAGAAGGTTGTTAGGCTGTATAGAGAGAGGTGTGACCAGCAGAAGAAAGGAGGTGTTGATGCCCCTGTATAAGTCATTGGTGAGGCCCCACCTGGAGTATTGTGTTCAGTTTTGGAGGCCGTATCTTGCCAAGGATGTAAAAAGAATTGAAGCGGTGCAAAGAAAAGCTACGAGAATGGTATGGGATTTGCGTTACAAGACGTATGAGGAGAGACTTGCTGACCTGAACATGTATACCCTGGAGGAAAGGAGAAACAGGGGTGATATGATACAGATGTTCAAATATTTGAAAGGTATTAATCCGCAAACAAACCTTTTCCAGAGATGGGAGGGTGGTAGAACCAGAGGACATGATATGAGAGTGAAGGGGGGCAGACTCAAGAAAAATGTCAGGAAGTATTTTTTCACGGAGAGAGTGGTAGATACTTGGAATGCCCTCCCGCGGGAGGTGGTGGAAACGAAAACGGTAACGGAATTCAAAAATGCGTGGGATAAACATAAAGGAATCCTGTTCAGAAGGAAGGGATCCTCAGAAGCTTAGCCGAGATTGGGTGGCAGAGCCAGTGGGTGGAGGCGGGGCTGGTGGTTGGGAGGCGGGGCTAGTGCTGGGCAAGACTTCTAGGGTCTGTGCCCTGAAAATGGCAGATACAAATCAAGGTAAGGTATACACAAAAAGTAGCACATATGAGTTGATCTTGTTGGGCAGACTGGATGGACCGTGCAGGTCTTTTTCTGACGTCATCTACTATGTTATATTAACTGTGGTTATCCTGAAAAACTGTGTGCTGAGGGCTGGCTTGAGAACCACTGGCAGACCCCAAGTTGGAGAGTTATGAAGCTTGTATACAACAGGGTTGGGGTGGGGGTTAAGACTGAAAATGATAGGAATAATAGAGCAGAACGCAAAGAGAGAGCAAAGGGAGGAAGGAAGCTAGCAGTAAAGTCAACATTCAGGGAGTGATGGGGAGGAGGAAGAGAAGAAAGAACTGGGGAATTGTAGAAATCATGACTGCAGCAATGTGGACATGATAAGGGGAGACAGGACAGGGACACAGAAGTGGATAAGCAGATATCAAATAGCAGGATAGAATAGTCCAATAAGGTTTTGTGCAAACACTTGTTCGACACGTTGTAGGATGCTTTACAAAAACCTTCAGAAAGTGTTCAAAAAGATGAACAAATCTACAAACGTCTCCTGATTCTCTTATCAGCAATAAGAATCTTCCTTGTCAGAAATTTTTCTCTCACCATTTTTCCTTAGAAAAAAAAAGGTAACAAAACACAATACACTGCAGAAAACCAAGTCATGGTAAAATGTGCTGGTTTAGACAGCAAACTCTCAAAAGTGCAATTTAAACGGCAAGTAGGACTCCAGAAAATAACTCCCTGTGGGACAAGGAATCTGCAGCTCTTCACAGGACATCGTGTAAGAAAGGGGTATGTATGCTGGAAGGCACCGTTTCCAAAGGAAGACTCTGCATCCACAATGTTTTCCCTACCTTCAAAGGGTATTCATGAGTTGTCCAGCAAATGTCACCCATTTACAAAGATCCAAATGATCACCTGTTTGTCTGCACAAACTTATTCATTTTCTAATGATACTGAACTGGACTGCAGTTGGGTCACACCTTTTATGACTATCATTCTCAATGTCTGTTACAAATCAATACATATGAAAGTACACTACTACTACTACTACTACTATTTAGCATTTCTATAGCGCTACAAGGCGTACGCAGCGCTGCACAAACATAGAAGAAAGACAGTCCCTGCTCAAAGAGCTATGTAATAAAAGTGAGCCAAGTATAGGACAATCAAGCCATTGTGACATCACTGATGAGGTTGGCTCTTATTGGTGGCCTGAGGCATTATGACATCACAATATTAACTCTGGTTACAAGAGACTACTACTACTACTATTTAGCATTTCTATAGCGCTACAAGGCGTACGCAACGCTGCACAAACATAGAAGAAAGACAGTCCCTGCTCGAAGAGCTTACAATCTAATAGACAAAAAATAAATAAAGTAAGCAAATCAAATCAATTAATGTGAACGGGAAGGAGGAGAGGAGGGTAGGTGGAGGCGAGTGGTTACAAGTGGTTACGAGTCAAAAGCAATGTTAAAGAGGTGGGCTTTCAGTCTAGATTTAAAGGTGGCCAAGGATGGGGCAAGACGTAGGGGCTCAGGAAGTTTATTCCAGGCGTAGAGTGCAGCGAGACAGAAGGCGCAAAGTCTGGAGTTGGCAGTAGTGGAGAAGGGAACAGATAAGAAGGATTTATCCATGGAGCGGAGTGCACGGGAAGGGGTGTAGGGAAGGACGAGTGTGGAGAGATACTGGGGAGCAGCAGAGTGAGTACATTTATAGGTTAGTAGAAGAAGTTTGAACAGGATGCGAAAACGGATAGGGAGCCAGTGAAGGGTCTTGAGGAGAGGGGTAGTATGAGTAAAGCGACCCTGGCGGAAGACGAGACGGGCAGCAGAGTTTTGAACCGACTGGAGAGGGGAGAGGTGACTCAGTGGGAGGCCAGCAAGAAGCAGATTGCAGTAGTCTAAACGAGAGGTGACAAGGGTGTGGATGAGGGTTTTGGTAGAGTGCTCGGAAAGAAAGGGGCGGATTTTACGGATGTTGTAAAGAAAGAAACGACAGGTTTTGGCGGTCTGCTCATATGGTTTGTTTTGTAAAAAGGTTTTAGCTTTTTTTGTTTTCTTTTTTTAGATGTTTTACTATGATCCACTCTGGACTATTTTGCTAAAGTGAGCAAATCAAATTTGAATAAATACAGGATTAAATCATGAGACTGCCAAACCCATCCCTCACTCTCAATAAAGGAACAGAGAAGGATCCAAAGCACAATAATCGATAACCTCACTAAACCACCCCACCAACCTACTCAGTTATGAAAGTCCACCTTCTATAACTACCCTAATCAATCCCCTCTTTCCTCTCTTCCCTACTTAATCTTTACACAATACTAACTGTATCTGATATCCTGAAATGACAATGCTATTAAAACTGAGCCTGCAAATAGGTGGGAAAATGTGGGATACAAATGCAATAAAATAAAATTAAAAAAAAATACTCTCTACTCAATCACAACAAATACACTTTCCCCCTCTAAGCCCTAATAACCCCTAGATCTCCACTTCACTATTAGTACACTTGTCAATCTATGCAATGGAAATTAGACGCCTGCTAAACAGTGTACACAAGAAATTACCAAATCCATGGATGGATTTACACATGTAGATCAAACAGTATAGAATACCACCCCATGGGAGCCTGGATACTATGGTGCCTCGACCCTAACGAAGGACTTGGAAACATGAATTCATGTTGGGAGAGGTGGCTATTTGGATATTTAAGATAAGCGCAAGACTTTTGAAATTATTCAATCAAAAATATATTTAAAAATTGATATAAGCTCATAAAAATGGTTCAAAATGTTTAAGACAGAATCTACGGACCTATGAGGAACTGGACCTAGACAGTATAACTGTTTTCAATGCTCAAGAGCCGTCTTCAGGATCCATCAGAATTTACAATGAACTCCCCAAGGGACGGTATTTTATACGGTTTGATCTATATGCCAAATTAGACAGCATTCTTACTCAAGAGAGCTTATACAGAGATCCATAATGAAATGACACTGGGAACAGCTGATTTCAAAAGAAAAGGCTCATGGGCAGGCAACAAAACAGTCTACATCTAAGCAGGTCCCCGGTGAGCCAACCCCATGGCCTTACAACTGGGCCAACCTTCATTTCACTGACCTTTCGATGCTCTTGAAGATTTACTGATGAGGACCCCTTCTTGTTACACATGGAGCTCATCAACTTCTTTCTCACGTTTCCTAAAAGAAACAAAAAACTAAAATCGTAAGAAAGGACTGCAAAGAAAATGTCAAAACACTTGCACTAGCCATCTGACGGCCAGCGACTGCAGACATTTACCCTACCGTCAACAACGCTGGATTATTGCAAGGTCTCGTTGGTATACTCTGACTGTTGTTTAGATGTTGTTTCATTAAATGTTTCAAAAACTCAAATTGAAAGTGTATTTCAAATCTGATATAGTGGTGTTCATAAAAGACTACGGGGGGCCCTTTTACCAAAGCCTAGCACATGCTAAATGCTAAGAAGCCCACTCCTCCACTGAAGCGCATAATAGTAATTACTACTTGGGTTATTTTTATGGACAGATTCATCATTAAACTGCAGAGAAAAAGAGACAAAGCAGAGGAGGAGAAAATGGCAAACGCGACTGACTGCACAGCCCCCTATCACAGACTCATTAGTCACCGAACTTACTTCAGCAGCGGTCAAGGCCTTGAACTCGCACTTTGAGAAATCGTTGGATCAAATTTAGAGGCTGACCGAATGTCAGCTACAGTGTCAAAACTGGCCCAAAATCCTTTCTGCCTGGTTTTGGTTGAAAAGCTACAGCCATGGTTTTGGTTGAAACAGAGTTTTTGGTGGACACTGAAAATTTCTCCTTTGTCCTGTGTCTCCCTCCCTCTCCTCCGAAAAAGAGTTGCCTCTCCTTCCCCCCCCCCCCCCCCCCCAGGCCTATCTTAAAATCCCTGGCAGTCTAAGGATGTAGACGAGCCAGGAGTGATCCCCAGTCACTCCTGCCCATGCTGGCTCTGCTCTTAAAATGGCTGCCATGACCTGCAGTGGTAATCTCGCAAGACTGCCGCAAAAGGTCACAACAGCGATAAAATTCTACTGCTTTGTCACCCTCTAACCACCATACATATCTCCCTGTCTCTCACCTAACCCACCCCATCCTCATCCTATGAGTGTCACTGACATGATTTGATGTTTCACTTATATATATACTATGATTTATCAACATTTGCTTATTTCTGATCTGATGAAGAAGGGCTACCTTCAAAAACTAATCAAAAAATGTATTAAGGTATCATCTTACTTTCTTTTCTATGTTTTATTATCAATTCATAATTAAATCAACAATGAACATGATATTATATACTTGATTATGGTCTTTCTTTGGCGTTTCTGGAACATAGACCATAGAAGTTCGCCTGGCCCTATCCTTATGTTCCAACTGCTGGCGTTGTCGCTGAAGCCCACTCCAGCCTGTCTTCTCATTTGCGGGAAACAGACCGTAAAAACCTGTCCAGCACTGTCCTCATGCTCCAGCCACTAAAGTTGCTGTCTAAACCCTTTCCAGCACATCATAAACCAGATTGCCATATATAAGAGACAGACTATACAAAAGTCTGCCCGGTATCGGCCCTAGTTCATCACAGTCGGAGTCACCATCTAAGCGTTACTTAACACATCCACACACATCAGCCATTTAAGTTTAGGTTTTTTATAACTTCCATTTTCTAATACGAGATTCTCTGTGTTCACCCTGTGCGTTTTTGAATTCCGTCACTATTTGTGTCTCTACCACCTCCTTAATGGACCCTTTCCGCATCTGTGTTGTTAAAGCAAGGAGGAGGAGGAGGAGGAGGAGGAGGAGACAGCACTCAAGGAACTTGGTACTCAGTGTTTCTGTTCCCACGAGAATCCTGCAGGAATGGCTTCCATCCCCACAGGATTCCCGTGAACCCCATTCCCGTGCAAGTCACTACTTGATTCCAGTAAGGAATTAAAGTAACATGCTATAGTAACATAGTAGATGACGGCAGAAAAAGACCTGCACGGTCCATCCAGTCTGCCCAACAAGATAAACTCATATGTGCTACTTTTTGTGTATACCTTACCTTGATTTGTACCTATGCTCTTCAGGGCACAGACTGTATAAGCACTATCCCTGCCTCCCAACCACCAGCCCCGCTTCCCACCACTGGCTCTGGCACAGACTGTATAAGTCTGCCCAGCACTATCCTCGCCTCCCAACCACCAGCCCCGCCTCCCACCACCGGCTCTGCCACCTAATCTCAGCTAAGCTTCTGAAGATCCATTCCCTCGGAACAGGATTCCTTTATGTTTATCCCACGCATGCTTGAATTCCATTACCGTTTTCCTCTCCACCACCTCAGAAATTCAAGCTACAATCAGGACAAAATTATAGGAATCATCATAGATCGTGAACTATCCTTCGACAAACAGGTCACAAACACTACAAAGAAAATGTTTCAGACAATGTCGAAACTAAAACACGTAAAAAAAAACCTACTTTCCACGAGAAATGTTTCGCTCCCTTGTCCAAATCATGGTCCTTGCACACGCAGATTACTGTAATGGAATCTACACAGGATGCAAGGAACAGACCTTGAAAAAGTTACAAACTGCGCAAGACATATCTATGGCAAAAATCGATTTGAAAGTGCAACAGCTCTGCTCCAAAACCTACACTGCCTACGCATTAAATCGTGCATTTCATTTAAGATCTGTACCTTGGCCTTTAAAATAATCGCTGGCCTCACCCCAGCCTACATGTCTGACCTAACTGCCCTACCACTCACTATGCAATGCAACAAAGAGCGCGAGATCCTACCTAACCCGTCACGTCCCCAAATGTCAAGGAATGAAATACAAAACCACCTCCTACGTCTGCACCAAAATCTGGAACTCCATAACGAAAAACATAAAATCCATAAACAACTATTTATTTATTTATTGCATTTGTATCCCACATTTTCCCACCTTTTTGCGGGTTCAGTGTGGCTTACAATATGAGATGAATGATGGGAATACAGTTGTTACAAATTGGTTATGGATTACATTGTGCAGAGTAATGCGAGACAATCGAAGTGTCGTTAAGGAAAGTAACAAAGGAACACAAACATTGAAACGATGGAAGGAGACAATGGGAGCTTAAAGGGCGATCATAATGCAAAAGACATATGGTATACATATTTCTGTGAGAAAAGGTATGAGTGATGTGAGATTACGGGGGATGAGAGTTCAGAAGTGGATGTATGATGCATTAATGAACAGTAAGTGTGGACTTTATGTGTTTTGGCTCTTTCCGTAAATTTTTTCAAAAAAATGGGTCTTCAGTGATTTGCGGAAGGAAGCTTGCTCATGGATCGTTCTTATGTTGCGCGGCAGTGTATTCCAAAACTGCATGCTCATGTGAGAAAAGGTTGACGCGTGTAGCGTCTTGTATTTCAAGCCCTTGCAATTGGGGAAGTGGAGGTTGAGGAAGGTTCGGGATGATCTTTTGGCGTTTCTGGGTGGTAAGTCTATTAACTCGGACATGTAAGCTGGGGCTTCGCCGTGAATGATTTTGTGGACTAATGTGCATACTTTAAAAGTGACGCGTTCTTTGAGTGGAAGCCAGTGCAGTTTCTCTCGTATTCAGAAAACAACTGAAAGGACAAAAATCACTCCTACGAGAAGACAACACTTAGTCCAACAGCAAACAGACCAACATCTGAAATAAACACGATCTGAACTACTCGTAAACAGATTATTCTAAAGGAACTTCCCCATCGCACCAAACTGCCTCCAATATGTAAGCCACACTGAAACTACCAATAGGTGGGAAAATGTGGGGTATAAATGCAATAATTTCAAGAAATAAACGAGAGAACAGATTAGAGAGGCTTTTTAAAGCTTTAACTGGGATAATTATATTCTGACAATACGGAGTAAAAGTTGCCAGTCTACAAACTGGAGCTAAATTACAAATAAATTCATCAAGATAGCAATGTCATGTGGCAGTTAAAAGTCAATGAAACACGTATTTCTTATTTACTGCAGGGAAGTCAGACTTTTCAAAAGCAGAGAAATGAGAAGCAGATGCATGGTTTACATTTTCAATTATTCACCCAGAACCAGCTGAGAAGCCTTAACTTGCAACTTAATCCTTCCACTGAAAAACACACTCTGATGACTGAGTGGTCAATGCAGAAAGCTAGCACAGGCAGAAGCAGGCCGTTAGTGAGGTATCTGTGCACAGTTTCATGGCCACACATTGCAGAGAAGTGTTTCATGCAGGAACAACACTGTATGAATTCCCCCATGTAGAACTCTGACACACAGTATATTACAATGAGTGGTAATAAGGCTCCAGTGCTGAGAAATATGCTAAAACTCAGAGGATTTAATTACATTTTTTTTCTTTTTTGCTCAGAGCATAACTGCCCACAACTTAAACAGAATGGAGGATTGGAGGCATAGCCTAGTGGTTAGTGCTGTGGCACGAGAACTCGGGGAACTGTGTTCATATTCCCACTGCAGCTCCTTGTGACTCTGGGCAAGGTCACTTAACCCTCCATTGCCCCTGGTACAAAATAAGTACCTGAATATATGTAAACGCGACCACACAGGCTTCTGTTTCTGTGAGTCTGACGTCCTGCACATATGTGCAGGACGTCAGACTCACAGAAACAGAAGCCTGCGCAGCCGCATTGGTGATCTGCAAGGGTCGACTTCTACATGGAATGTTGCTAATGGAGGAGTAGCCTAGTGGTTAGTGCAGCGGACTCTTGATTCTGGGGAACTGGACTCGATTCTCACTGCAGCTCCTTGTGACTGTGGGGAAAGTCACTTAACCCTCCATTGCCCCAGGTACAAAATAAGTACCTGTATGTAATGTGCAAACTGCTATGATTGTAACCACAGAAAGGCAGTATATCAAGTCCCATCCCCTTTCCAGAATGGAAGGTGATGGTTCTGCACTCAGGACAAACAGAAAATAGATTGTATCTACACATAAACAGGAATGTTGTTCTGCATTCATGGCCTTTGCAAAATTTTTATGTGCAAGAAGTTTTCACAAGGCTGATATTTACCCTTAGAATAACATTCCACACATGCACAGACATTTCATTTTACTCAGCTGTACACACAGTGCACTCACTGCAGAAACTTCTGTGCATGTGTCTGGCAGGCCTCCCTAATTACTAGCTTAGCGCATCAGTGGGCAAAAAAGCTTCTATTAGAAACTGTGCACTCAGCCATCAGCACACGGCTTTAATATGTGGCTCTCTGCACTGGCCCCTGGACCAGGGGCGGCCCGACTATTAGGCCACCTGAGGCGGGGGCTTCAGGCAGCATTCTTTCAGGAGCGGCATCTCCCCCTTCTTTTCTCCAGCCCGTCCCTGATTTTACCTTCTTATTACATTTTTTTAAAGCTGGCGGAAGCAAGATTACCATAGCTGCCGTGCTGCCAGCACCCACCTCGTCCCTTTACTGCGACCATCTCTCTGATGTAACTTCCTGTTTCCTCAGAGGCAGCCGCAGTAGAGAAAAGGGGAATCACTGCCACCGTTGGCTTTTTAAAGAAGCATAAAAAGAAGGCAAAAATCAGGGTGGAAGAAGAAAGGGGGGAGATGCCAGTACTTGGCCCCGAGGGGCATCTCAGCACTGCCTCAGGCAGCATCTTGCCAGGACACTGCTGTGGCATAACACCCATAAGATTCCCAGTCCTCACTTGCTTCTTACCAGAGTGAATGTTCTCCTTGTGTTTCTTCAGGGCATCTTTGCTCTTGAACCTCTTCCCACAGCTGTCGGCTTTGCCTAAGCGGGTATCCTCCCAGCATGCCTCTCTGTGTTGCTCAACACTAAAAGAGAAGGCATGGGGAGAGAGAGAAAGATTTAGAAAGGGGGAGTGGACCATGCCTAACCGTTAACGTTCGGGACATAAGCTGCTCAGCAAGGGATCCAAGGTCACCTATGCATTACCTAAAGCAAAGCAAGCAGAACGGGTTTCACTTTTGTTCAGCATTCCACCTCAGGAAGAAGAAAATGAAAGGCCAGGATGCTTACAGTGTGACCTCAGTAAGCTCTGAACCAGAAGTCCAGAAATGAGCGAACGGTCAAGCTGCTAGGCTGCAAAGTTCATAATTTTTAAAATTTATATACACTGATGCAGGGGCGTATCTGAAAGTCGGCGGTAGCGGGGGCCGAAGCCAGAGTGAGGGGGCACATTATAGCCCCCCCCGCCGCCGCCATTTCCGACCCCCCCCCCCCCCCCCCGCCGCCGTGGGTACCTTTGCTGGTGGGGGACCCCAACCCCCACCAGCCGAGGTCCGCTTCCTCCTGCCGCTGTGAGGTTTTTTAAGTTCTTCATCGGGATTCGTCCTCCATCACTCTGTGCTGCTGTTCAAAGAAGCTGCTAGCTGAATGCAGTTTCGGACTGAGTCTGACGTCGCTGCTGCACGTTGTACGTGCAGGACGTCAGACTCATGTACAACGTGCAGCAGCGACGTCAGACTCAGTCCGAAACTGCATTCAGCTAGCAGCTTCTTTGAACAGCAGCACAGAGTGATGGAGGACGAATCCCGATGAAGAACTTAAAAAACCTCACAGCGGCAGGAGGAAGCGGACCTCGGCTGGTGGGGGTTGGGGTCCCCCTCCAGCAAAGGTACCCACGGCGGCAGTAGGGGGGTCCAGGGCGAAATCTGCGGGGGCCCAGGCCCCTGTGGCCCCACGCAGATACGCCCCTGCACTGATGAGAACCTGAAACTAAAATCACACTATAAGTTGAAAGCAGGCACGCAAAGAGGAGTCAGAAGGCGGAGAGCAGGAATTGAGTAACGTGAACACAGAACCTCAACTCAGAGTTGAAGGAGGTATTGCAAACAGAACACCAATAGCTCCTGGAGATCAAATCAAATCACTCAATTCTTGTATACCACTAATATCCCCTTTTCCAGGGTTCAGCATGGTTTACATTCTAAGTGAGACAAAAGCCGATAATGGCAGCATGAGGTATGAGAACAATTAGAGACCATTGGTGTGAAGCATGAAATCCCCTGGACTGCTGCTCGAAGTACACTGGGGGGAAGAGGGGGGGGGGAATAGAAAACACACACACAAAAAAAAAGTCTCCTTGAAGTGTAACACTGATAACATCAGCCAGATGTAACAACAGGGCAAAACTCCCACAGTGCCAATTTCTGCATCTCTGAGTATGTGCAATTTTTCTGTTTTCCACAAAATATCCCTCCAAGTTTATCAATCAGGACAACTTGTATACTTCAGACTTGCTAAAGAAATGATTTGCATAATTCATGATGTTTTCTTCAAATTGCAGAGGAGTGTGGTAGCCGTGTTAGTCCACTCTTAAGGTTATCAATAGAAATCAAACAAAATAAAACATGGAAAAGAAAATAAGATGAGACCTTTTTTATTGGACATAACTTAATACATTTCTTGATTAGCTTTCCAAGGTTGCCCTTCTTCGTCAGATCGGAAATAAGCAAATGTGCTAGCTGACAGTGTATATAAGTGAAAACATTCAAGCATTACTATGACAGTCTGACAGGGTGGGAGGATGGGGGTGGGTAGGAGGTATGCATGGGGATTTCTCTGTTGATCACCCTCCCCTCACCTCACCTATCCACACCCATCCTGTTAGAATATCAATGATATGCTTTGATGTCCCCATGCATACCTCCGACCCACCCCCATCCTCCCACCCTGTCAGACTGTCATAGTAATGCTTGAATGTTTTCACTTATATACACTGTCAGCTAGCACATTTGCTTATTTCCGATCTGAGGAAGAAGGGCAACCTTGGAAAGCTAATCAAGAAATGTATTAAGTTATGTCCAATAAAAAAGGTGTCATCTTATTTTCTTTTCCATGTTTTATTTTGTTTGATTTCTATTGATAACAAGGATCTGGGGTTCCTAGCCCATTATAAACCATAAAGCTGTATGTCTCTGTTGATCACTCTCCCCTCACCTACCCACACCCACCCTGTTAGAATATCAATGATATGCTTTGATGTCCCCATGCATACCTCCTACCCACCCCCATCCTCCCACCCTGTCAGACTGTCATAGTAATGCTTGAATGTTTTCACTTATATACACTGTCAGCTAGCACATTTGCTTATTTCCGATCTGAGGAAGAAGGGCAACCTTGGAAAGCTAATCAAGAAATGTATTAAGTTATGTCCAATAAAAAAGGTGTCATCTTATTTTCTTTTCCATGTTTTATTTTGTTTGATTTCTATAGATTCTACATGGAATGTTGCTATTCCACTAGCAACATTCCATGTAGAAGTCGGCCCTTGTAGATCACCAATGTGGCCGCGCAGGCTTCTGCTTCTGTGAGTCTGACGTCCTGCACGTACGTGCAGGACGTCAGACTCACAGAAACAGAAGCCTGCGCAGGAATGTTGGTAGTGGAATAGCAACATTCCATGTAGAATCTCCAATAGTAGCAACATTCCATATAGAATCTCCAATGGTATCTATTTTACTGTCATAGTAATGCTTGAATGTTTTCACTTATATACAGTCAGCTAGCACATTTGCTTATTTCCGATCTGACGAAGAAGGGCAACCTTCGAAAGCTAATCAAGAAATGTATTAAGTTATGTCCAATAAAAAAGGTATCATCTTATTTTCTTTTGTTTGATTTCTATTGATAACCTTCAAATTGCAGAAACCTTTATGTGTGAACCTGAAATCTGGCACAAAACACAAACTACATTACATTACAAATATTGCATTATAATGATCCTTATAATCCGCATTCTCCTTATTTAGGTTCGAAGCAGATTTTACATTAACAAGAGAACTTGGACAATACCTATAGTTACATTTCTAGATTACAAAGAGGGGCATAATCGAAAGGGACGCCCAACTTTTCCTGGGGACGTCCTCGCAGGACGGCCCCGTGAAGGGGTGGGGAAACCCGTATTATTGAAACAAGATGGGCGTCCATCTTTCGTTTCGATAATACGGTCGGGGACGCCCAAATCCTGAAATTTAGATCGACCTTAGAGATGGTCGTCCTTAGACTTGGTCGTTTCTGATTTTCTGTGATAATGGAAACCGAGGACGCCCATCTCAGAAATGACCAAATCTAAGCTATTTGGTCGTGGGCGGAGCCAGCATTCGTAGTGCACTGGTCCCCCTGACATGCCAGAACACCAACCAGGCACCCTAGGGGGCACTGCAGTGGACTTCACAAATTGCTCCCAAGTGCATACCTCCCTTGTGTGCGGAGCCCCCCCAAAAAAACCCACACCCTTATTCCTTATTGGTCCTGTCTGTCTGTCCTGATTTAGATTGTAAGCTCTTTTGAGCAGGGACTGTCTTTTCTTCGTGTTCAATTGTGAAGCGCTGCGTACGACTGGTAGCGCTATAGAAATGATTTATAGTAGTAGTAGTAGTAGAAGCCTCTGTGCCAGCCTCAAATGTCATACTCAGGTCCCTTGCAGCAGTATGCAGGTCCCTGGAGCAGTTTTAGTGGGTGCAGTGCACTTCAGGCAGGCGGACCCAGGCCCATCCCCCCCATCTGTTACACTTGTGGTGGTAAATGTGAGCCCTTCAAAACCCACCAGAAACCCACTGTACCCACATCTAGGTGCCCCCCTTCACCCCTTAGGGCTATGGTAATGGTGTAGAGTTGTGGGGAGTAGGTTTGGGGGGGGGATTGGGGGGGGGGCTAAACAACCAAGGGAAGGGAGCTATGCACCTGGGAGCTATTTTTTTTTTTTTAATTTTTAGAAGTGCCCCCTAGGGTGCCCGGTTGGTGTCCTGGCATGTCAGGGGGGCCAGTGCACTACAAATGCTGGCTCCTCCCATGACCAAATGCCTTGCATTTCGCCGGGTTTGAGATGGCTGGCATTATTTTCCATTATGGCCGAAAACCGATGCCGGCCATCTCAAACCCAGCGAACTCTGATATTTGGCCGGGGCCAACCGAATTAGCGAAGAAAAAGATGGCCGGCCATCTTTCTGGAAAATACGGTTGGCTCCGCCCGCTTGCGGCGCCGGAGATGGCCGCAGCCTTTCGATTATGCCCCTCTTATGTTACTATCATCTACTATGTTACTATGAGTCTGCTTGCAGTGTTTAAGTATGAATGACCTGAACTTCAGCCACCTGCTTCACAGTGCACCACAGGTAGGTCTGAATGGCCAGCTTTGTCATGTGTCAGTGCCATTCTGAGCCATAAACCACACCAGGGAGAGCAGAACGGCATTCATTGTACAATGTTGGGCTAGAAAGCATGCTGATCGGTACATACTGTCTCTGTAAAGCCTGTTTTACTGGAAACTTCTTTCCACAGCTCCTGCATTTGAATTCTTTTTGTTCACTGGGTTTCTGGTGTAGTGACTGAAGGTGCTCAGCAAGGACCTCCTGGCTGGGGAAGCTGGACTCGCAGTACAGACAAGGGTAGTCCTGTTTGGAGCTGAATGTATCTGTGTAAGAAAACCATGAACAGCTTCAGAGAAGACAAAAGCATCTTCATAATGGCAGTTAATAAATCCCAATCAAACATATAAACGGCGAGTGACCGTACTCACTCGCAAATGTGCAGTAGAGACCTTCTCTGCCCCGCCCCCATGTCAATACGTGATGACGGGGGACGGAACACAGAGGGTCTGTACTGCGCATTGCTGAGGGAGGGACACCGCCGTCTAACGCTCCCCCCACCCGAGTCGCCGCCGCCACCCACCTTCTACCCGGTCGGGCCCTCGCTCCACTATTGAAACAGCGAGGGTCCGGGAACGCAGCACTGAGCTCTGCTGAGCTGCCGATATCGCCCTTCCTTCTTCTTCTGTGCCTCTGTCCCGCCCTCGACGACGTTACGTCACACAAGGGCGGGACAGGCAGCTGCAGGCAGAGAAGAAGAATGAAGGCCGACGTCGGCAGCTCAGCAGAGCTCAGTGCTGCGTTCCCGGACCCTCGCTGTTTCAATAGCGGAGCGAGGGCCCGGCCGAAGGTGGGTGGTGACGGCTCGGTGGTGGGGGCGCAAACTCGGAGGGGGAGGGGCAGCGGCGAACTCGGCGGTGGGGGCGGGCCTTTCAACCCCCCCTTCCTATAATAGCCCGTTTTTACGGGCTCAAAGTCTAGTAAATAAATAAATAAAAGCAGATGAACTGCTTCCAACAGGAGCAGTGGCATATCCAGTCAAGGTGTATGTGTTGCGAACACAGCCCGTCAGTCCCTCCTTTCTCCCTCATGCTGCATCTCTCCCTTCACTTCCAGGCCCCACAAGGCTCTCAGAGTTCCTTCCTCTCCCCCCCCTTAAAATCACCTCCAGTCTTCACCTGGGCAGTGCCAGCGACACTCACGTGCTACCTCGGCCTGCATCAGGGCTTCTCTGTAAAACCGTCCCGCCCTTCTGATGCAACTTCCTGTTTTTTGAAGGGTGGCACGGTTCAGAGAGGAAGCCCCGATGCAGACCCCAGGCAGCCTATGAGTATCACTGCCCGGACAAAGAATAGAGGTGATTTTAAGGTAAGAGGCAGGGAGAGATGCAGCGGGACATGCAACCCCTGTTCAAAATCCCTGGCTACGCCACTGAACAGGAGACAGAAAAGCAGTGGTGGCAGGCGCTGAGGAAAAGCCGGGGCCACCAGTAGCAAGGAAAGAGAATTCAAATATCATGCAGCTTCCTTACAGAGCCAACGCAGCCAGAGAAACAGCACCTGAGGTGAATTACTGGTATACCCTCATTTTCATACACCTCTTCTTCCCACTCCTTAGCATCCTCAAGTATTTCCAGCCTCTGGTGAGATGGTCAATATTTCCCTAGCCTTTTGCTTAAACCATATGCTTCTTCTCCATGTCCATATAGTCCGCTACACAGAGGGTGTGCTGGACAATATTTGTTAATACATGTGCCTTGAGCTTGAAAAGCGAGAAGACACTGGATTTGGAAGACAGGCCCATTAGCACATTAGACAGGCAGGTGTGTGGCAATTTCTACCTCCTCCTTCTGGCAGTGGGTGACAAGGTCGGGCCAATCTCATTAAGAGCTGTCGGTTACTACCATTTGTCAGACCCAACATGGTAATCTTACTGCTTTACCTTTCTCAGCAGGCTGAGGCACTTCTTTCGTACTCTCTTCTTTGATCACAACCACCACTTCCTCCTCCTCTTCAGCTTCCTCCATGTCACTGTCCAGGTAACCGATCAGCAGCTCTGTATTGGCCTCAATATCATTCACAGCCAAGTAGAAAATGTTTTCCCCTTCCTACCGGAAAGGACAAAAACCAAGACACTGCATCATCACCCAGGTAACCGCAGCACGTTAAAACCTGAATAAAATACATAACCATCCATTCTACAAAGTAATCATATCTCTCAACATTTGCAGGTGTTTTACCTTTTATTTTATTTATTGCATTTGTATCCCACATTTTCCCACCTCTTTGCAGGCTCAATGTGGCTTACAATATAGCATGAATATAGGAATAGATTAGAAAATAGTCATTTAGTGTTACAGAAGGATCTTGGTAGCATTATAGTGATAAAACATGATAGTTATATAACAAGCAGATATTATAAGACAATTCTGAATGTATTTGGAGGAGTTGTGTGTATTTACGTTTGTTGATCTTTTTGGTAAGCCTTATTAAAGAGATAGGTCTTCAGTAGTTTGCGGAAGTTGGTAAGTTTGTAGTTCGATTTTAGGTTGCGTGGTAGTGCGTTCCATAGCTGTGTACTCAAGTATGAAAAGGTAGACGCATGCATTAGTTTGTATTTCAAACCTTTACAGTTAGGGAAGTGAAGATTAAGGAATGTGCGGGATGATCTTTTAGCATTCCTGGGTGGTAGGTCTATCAGGTCTGACATGACACCTACTCACAAAGGGTCTAAACCCTTGGTCTTTATTGTCAGCCCTCAAGGGCTTCCAAAGGATTAGGTTTTCAGGGTATTCCTAATGAAAACATAAGAGCAATTTGCATGCAACTGAGACAATAGGCATGCAAATCTCTCTTGCATATTCATTAGGAATATCTTGAAAACCTGACCTATTGGTGACCCTTAAGGACTAGAGAAGAAAAACCAAAGTGTAGGTGTAAACTGTAAGGTAAAGCCAAGATTAATGAAAAATATTTGCAAGAGTGATTGGCTTGTAGATGGCAAAAGGACTCTTACAAAGTCATATATGGTAGAACCCACTATAACGGGCCTCTAGGAACAGAACAAAGGTAGGCTTTATTGAAAAGACCCAACACGAGCCGTGTTTTTGCGTCCAAGCGTCTGCGTCAGGGGTTGCAAAAAATATCCTACGAAGGGAATTTGTGCAGCAGCACCACATTTGTTACTTCAAATTGCCACCTATATACTCCTCTAAACGATCACAGTATATCAATAATTTGGCAGTCTTTTCAGATACTGCTTTTGGAGCACAGGGCAGAGGTCTGTGCATTAGAAAGAAGAAGTGAAGACAGTAGAACGAGAGGACATGAAATGAGATTGAAGGGGGGCAGACTCAAGAAAAATGTCAGGAAGTATTTTTTCACGGAGAGAGTAGTGGATGCTTGGAATGCCCTCCCGCGGGAGGTGGTGGAAATGAAAACGGTAACAGAATTCAAACACGCGTGGGATAAACATAAAGGAATCCTGTTCAGAAGGAATGGATCCTAAGGAGCTTAGCCGAGATTGGGTGGCAGAGCCAGCCGGTGGTGGGAGGCGAGGATAGTGCTGGGCAGACTTATACGGTCTGTGTCAGAACCGGTGGTGGGAGGTGGGGCTGGTGGTTGGGAGACGGGGATAGTGCTGGGCAGACTTATACAGTCTGTGCCAGAGCCGGTGGTGGGAGGTGGGGCTGGTGGTTGGGAGGCGGGGATAGTGCTGGGCAGACTTATACGGTCTGTGCCAGAACCGGTGGTGGGAGGCGGGGCTGGTGGTTGGGAGGTGGGGATAGTGCTGGGCAGACTTATACGGTCTGTGCCAGAGCCGGTGGTGGGAGGCGGGGCTGGTGGTTGGGAGGCGGGGATAGTGCTGGGCAGACTTATATGGTCTGTGCCAGAGCCAGTGGTGGGAGGCGGGGCTGGTGGTTGGGAGGCGGGGATAGTGCTGGGCAGACTTATACGGTCTGTGCCAGAGCCGGTGGTGGGAGGCGGGGATAGTGCTGGGCAGACTTATATGGTCTGTGCCAGAGCCGGTGGTGGGAAGCGGGACTGGTGGTTGGGAGGTGGGGATAGTGCTGGGCAGACTTATACGGTCTGTGCCAGAACCGGTGGTGGGAGGCGGGGCTGGTGGTTGGGAGGTGGGGATAGTGCTGGGCAGACTTATACGGTCTGTGCCCTGAAGAGGACAGGTACATATCAAAGTAGGGTATACACAAAAAGTAGCACATATGAGTTTGTCTTGTTGGGCAGACTGGATGGACCATGCAGGTCTTTTTCTGCCATCATTTACTATGTTACTATGTAATCTCGTTTTTTTGGCGGAATTTTTAATGTAGCATTTTTAAAAAAAGGCATAGTCATGTTTCAGCACCTTACCTGCATCAGAAATCTCAAAAATGTCTTTACAAAAATCACCTAAAGAACGATCATCCATTCATGCTATCTGGGTGTAGCACTACAGAATAAACCACTGAAAGCTTAGGAGTTTTAACATTCATGCTAATGATACCTCTGACTCTTGGGCTTCTCATTTCTCACTTTAACATCCTCTTTCAATCTTCAACTGTGTTCCACTACCCCTAACTCACCAGAATGGCCACAATCTTGATCTTATCTTCTTCTGAAAGTGCTCACTTTCCAGTTTCTGTATCTCAGCTCTTTCCCTCTGACTATTATCTGATAACTTTTTCACTTAAACACCCTCCCCCGCCCCCCCCCAAGATCCATCCAATCTTCACCAATACATTCAGGAATCTTCAGGCTATTGACTCTTCTACTCTGTCCTCCAGTGTTTCAAACCTCGTCAATCACTATGGCCCTAGCAATTCCCACGCAGCAAATGAGAGGAAGCCCATGGGAACTGAATGGGCTTCCTCATTTGCCACACTGAGAAATCTGCAGAGCGGCTTTGTAAAAGAGGCCCTATGTTAATCAAGTCTGCCAATGAGGCTGTCTCTTCCTATAATACTAATTCTCTGCTCTGGATACTCTCGCTCCTCCCATTCCCCGTTCTATAAGGTGTAAAGAGGTGTGGTAGCAGTGTTAGTCCACTCTTAAAGGTTATTAATAGAAATCAAACAAAATAAAACATGGAAAAGAAAATAAGATGATACCTTTTTATTGGACATAACTTAATACATTTCTTGATTAGCTTTCGAAGGTTGCCCTTCTTCCTCAGATCGGAATTAAGCAAATGAGGTAGCAGATAGTATATATGAGAGAAACATCAAAGCATTACTTTGACAGTCTGACAGAGTGGAAGGGTGGGGGTATGCATGGGGGACATCAAAGCATTTCATTGATATTCTAACAGAATGGGTGTTGGTAGGTGAGAGGAGGGTAATAAACAGAGAAATACAGCTTTATGTTTTATAATGAGTTAGAAAACCCAGATCCTTATTAAGTCCTGTTGTTGGGTGTCAAAATATTCAATCATTCTTATTTCAAAGGTCTTACGTTCCTGTATTGTTTTAAAATTACCTTTCAGTATTCTTACTGTGAAATCATTGGTGCAGTGTTCTGGTCTTGTAAAGTGTTGGCCCACAGGGGTGGGGGCCTGACTGACACCTGCTATTTTCATGTGATGTCTGTGCAGATTGAATCTTGTCTTAAGCATCTGGCCTGTTTCTCCAATATAGCATCCTTCGTTACATTTCTTACACTGAATGATATATACCACATTGGAAGATGAGCATGTAAAATAGTCCTTTATGTTGAATATTTTTCCTTTGTGAATGACTGTGGGGTCTTGTGAAATGTTTTGGCATAGTTTGCAGCTGGCTGTGTTACAGGGAAACGTGCCCTTTTCTTTTTCCGTCTGTGTTGGAAGTTTACTTCTGATCAGCTTGTGTTTTAAGTTTGGTGGCTGTCGGAAGGCCAGCACTGGTGGGGATGGGAATATCTCTTTCAGTAATTCATCCTCCTGGAGTATAGGTTGTAGATCTCTTATGATTTTCCTCAGTTTTTCCAGCTCTGGATTGTATGTCACTACAAAGGGAATTCTGTCTGTGGATTTTTTCTCCTTGTACTGTAGCAGATTCTCCATGGGTGTTTTGAGGGAGGAGGCAATATTCTTGGAGATTATTTTGGGGTTGTAGCCTTTCTGTTTGAAGGATTCAGTCAGGCTTTTAAGGTGTCTGTCTCTGTCCCCTGGGTCAGAGCAGATACGGTGGTATCTTGTGGCTTGGCTGTAAATGATGGATCTTTTTGTATGTGAAGGATGGAAGCTGGAGTTGTGGAGGTAGCTGCATCTGTCTGTGGGTTTCTTGTATATAGATATTTGTATACAGCCATCACCAAATTTAAAACACAAGCTGATAAGAAGTAAACTTCCAACACAGACGGAAAAAGAAGAGTAGGCTTAAATGGTCAGTATTCTCAATGTAGAAGGGCAGATAGTGGGGTTCCCCAGGGGTCTGTGCTGGGACCAGTGCTTTCTAACTTATTTATAAATGATCTAGAGATGGGAGCAATTAGTTAGGTAATTAAATTTGTTGTTAAATCGTGGGAGGATTGTGAAAAATTACAAGAGTACCTTACGAGACTGGGAGACTGGTCATCTAAATGGCAGATGTTTAATGTGAGCAAGTGTAAAGTGATAAATGTGGGAAAGAGGAACCCAAATTATAGTTATGTAATGGAAGGTTTTTTCACGTTAGGAGTCACAGACCAGGAAAGAGATCTAGAAATCATCGTTGATGATATTTTGAAACCCTCTGCTCAGTGTACGGCTGCGGCTAAGAAAGAAATAGAATGTTAGGTATTATTAGGAAAGGAATGGAAAACAAAAATGAGGATGTTATAATGTCTTTGTATTGGTCTATGGTGCAACTGCACCTTGAATACTGTGTTCAATTCTGGTCACAGCATCTCAAAAAAAAGATATAGTGGAATTAGAAAAGCTACAGAGAAGGGCGACGAAAATGATAAAGGGATGGGATGACTTCCCTACGAGGAAAGGCTAAAGCGGCTAGGGCTCTTCAGCTTGGAGAAAAGATGGCTGAGGGGAGTACATAAGTAATGCCATACTGGGAAAAGACCAAGGGTCCATCGAGCCCAGCATCCTGTCCACGACAGCGGCCAATACAGGCCAAGGGCACCTGGCAAGCTTCCCAAACGTACAAACATTCTATACATGTTATTCCTGGAATTTTGGATTTTTCCAAGTCCGTTTAGTAGCGGTTTATGGACTTGTCCTTTAGGAAACCGTCCAACCCCTTTTTAAACTCTGCTAAGCTAACCGCCTTCACCACTTTCTCCGGCAACGAATTCCAGAGTTTAATTACACGTTGGGTGAAGAAAAATTTTCTCCGATTTGTTTTAAATTTACTACACTGTAGTTTCATCGCATGCCCCCTAGTCCTAGTATTTTTGGAAAGCGTGAACAGACGCTTCACATCCACCTGTTCCACTCCACTCATTATTTTATATACCTCTATCATGTCTCCCCTCAGCCGTCTCTTCTCCAAGCTGTATAGCCCTAGCCTCCTTAGTCTTTCTTCATAGGGAAGTCATCCCATCCCCGCTATCATTTTAGTCGCCCTTCGCTGCACCTTTTCCAATTCTACTATATCTTTCTTGAGATGCGGCGACCAGAATTGAACACAATACTCAAGGTGCGGTCGCACCATGGAGCGATACAACGGCATTATAACATCCTCACACCTGTTTTCCATACCTTTCCTAATAATACCCAACATTCTATTCGCTTTCTTAGCCGCAGCAGCACACTGAGCAGAAGGTTTCAGTGTGTTATCGACGACGACACCCAGAGCCCTTTCTTGGTCCGTAACTCCTAACGTGGAACCTTGCATGACGTAGCTATAATTCGGGTTCTTTTTTCCCACATGCATCACCTTGCACTTGCTCACATTAAACATCATCTGCCATTTAGCCGCCCAGTCTCCCAGTCTGGTAAGGTCCTCTTGTAATTTTTCACAATCCTGTCGCGATTTAACGACTTTGAATAACTTTGTGTCATCAGCAAATTTAATTACCTCGCTAGTTACTCCCATCTCTAAATCATTTATAAATATATTAAAAAGCAGCGGTCCTAGCACGGACCCCTGAGGAACCCCACTAACTACCCTTCTATGATAGAGGTCTATAAAATAATGAATGGAACGGGTAGACGTGAATCGCTTGTGTACTCTTTCCAAAATTACTAGGACTAGGGAGCACGCAATAAAGCTAAAAATTTAAAACGAATTGGAGAAATCTTTTCATCACTCAACATGTAGTAAAAGCAGTTAGCTTAGCAGGGTTTTAAAAGCTTTGGCTGCTTCCTAAAGGAAAAGTCCATAGACCATTATTAAAATGGACTTGTGGAAAATCCACTGCTTATTTCTAGGATAAGCAGCATAAAATGTATTGTACTTTTTTGGGATCTTGCCAGGTACCTGTGACCCTAATTGGCCACTGTTGAAAACAGGATGCTGGACTTGATGGGCCTTTGGTCTGTCCCAGTATGGCAATACTTAGGTAAGTCTCCTATTCGAAACCTCAACCATCTCACCAACAGAACACCTATTCTCAAAATCTAAACAAGACAACCATTTCTAAAAATTCATCTAATTCAAATGAGGGCCACCAGTGGCGTAGGAAGGGGGAGGGCGGTGGGGCGATCCGCCCCGGGTGCACGCCGCTGGGGGGTGTCGGCGCCTCGCTGGTTCCTTGCTCTCTCTGCCCCAGAACAGGTTACTTCCTGTTCTGGGGCAGAGAGAGCAAGGAACCAGCGAGGCGCCGACACCCTCCCAGCGGCGTGCTGTCGGCGGGTTGGCCCGCCCACCCGCCCCTCTACCGCCTTCCAGGTATGTTCTCGCGGGCGGGGGGGGGGGGGGTTGCGCTACGGAGGGGGGAGGGTGCGTCGCGCTGCACCCGGGGGGGGGGGGGGGGGGTGCGCAGTGGCGACCCGCCCCGGGTGTCAGCTGCCCTCGCGACACCACTGAGGGCCACATTAATATTTCATGCTGTTTGAGTTACTCCTGACTGATGATGACATTAATAACCTCTCTCAAAATACAAGATGAAGAGAATGACCAGGAACATGAGCAGTTTTCTGTACACACTGTTTAAAAGAACATGCACTAAAACTATCAAACTGATTGTAATGTTTTCCTTTTAATTCAGATTCTATAATCATGCACGTTAACACTAGAGGCGTCCATAAAAATACTAGCACACCTTAGTAAACAGGGTCCATAATGTTTTCATTTCACCAGAAATTTTGTGTAAAAACAAAAAAAACTTGTACTATAAAGGGGCGTATCTGAACTTCAACGGTAGGGGGGGCCAGAGCCGAGGAGAGGGGGCACATTTTAGCCCCCCCCCCCCCCCCCCGCTGAAGACGAAGACGACGCCACCACTCCTCCCCCCGCCCGACTACTTTGAACCCCCCCTCCTCCCGCCGTCGCACCTCACCTCCCTTTGCTGGCGGGGGCTGGCCCGCCAGCTGAAGTCTCCGTCCTTCCTTCCATCACTCTGCCGTCATGCCTCACTTCCCTTTGCTGGCGGGGGACCCCAACCCCCGCCAGCTGAAGTCTCCGTCCTTCCTTCGTTTGGGTTTGGTGGTTTCTGACGTCCTGCACGCTGCACGTTGTACGTGCGTGCGTGCAGGACGTCAGAAACCACCAATCTCAAACAAAGGAAGGAAGGAAGGACGGAGACTTCGGCTGGCGGGGGTTGGGGTCCCCCGCCAGCAAAGGGAGGTGAGGCGCATCAGTGGAGTGACGGCAGGAGGAGGGGGGTTGAGAGTGTCATTGGTAAGGGGGTCCAGGGGCAAATCTGCGGGGGCCAGGCCCCTGTGGCCCCATAGCAGATACGCCCCTGCTATAAAAATAGCAAAAGAAAGAAAAGAAAGGTTTGTCATTCGAAACTTCTAAAATATGCCTCACATTGAAATACAAAAGAAATCTGCTTAAACTGAACCTACAAAATAGAAAGAAACCCCCTAACTTTGCAGGGCAGCATTGCTTAACAAGTGCAATATCAGACTGAAACAAGCAAGACGCAGTGACACACAAAATATCCAATCTATGTTCCAGAATTAAATCTGAAATTAAAAGTCTTGCTGCGCATTGATGTTGCATTAATCAAACCCACCTGTAAAACATCTAAAAACACCACAAGATCCTTTCTGCAAAGGAATTATCTGTAAAGCATCAGTCACTCCAGGAGATAATCTCCTACAACGTGAAACCCTTGCTAAAATCACCATACCAACCTCATCCTGTTACACCTGAATTGAAACTTGAATACTTCAAATTAACATAGACCCCCCACCAAAATAACAAAACCCAACAACTTACCATACCTATTAAGTCCGCCCCAAGAAAGGTACTAGTGGTGCTCCTTTGTCAGCGAGACATAATCGGCAAGTCTGGCGTACAGTGCGTCCAGCATGCACGCCACAATTAAAAGGCCATGTGCCCCAGTGACATCACAGGGAACGGAGCCAGCACTCATTCCAGCAGGGCACAATGGTGGACTCGTAGGAGGTGAACCAAGAATGTAACAAGGTTCAGTTGACCGACACCACCAAGACTGAGGTTCTTTCCTGTACACCAGTACTTGCATATGAGCATGCTCAGTCTATACTCAGTCTGATTCCTTCATATCATGTAAAGGACTATAACATAGTAACATAGTAGATGACGGCAGAAAAAGACCTGCACGGTCCATCCAGTCTGCCCTACAAGATAAACTCATATGTGCTACTTTTTGTGTATACCCTACCTTGATTTGTACCTGTCCTTTTCAGGGCACAGACCCTGTAAGTCTGCCCAGCACTATCCCCGCCTCCCAACCACCAGCCCCGCCTCCCACCACCGGCTCTGGCACAGACCGTATAAGTCTGCCCAGCACCATCCCCACCTCCCAACCACCAGTCCCGCCTCCCACCACCAGCTCTGGCACAGACCGTATAAGTCTGCCCAGCACTATCCCCGCCTCCCACCACCGGCTCTGGCACAGACCATATAAGTCTGCCCAGCACCATCCCCGCCTCCCAACCACCAGCCCCGCCTCCCACCACCGGCTCTGGACCAGACCGTATAAGTCTGCCCAGCACCATCCCCGCCTCCCAACCACCATCCCCGCCTCCCGCCACTGGCTCTGCCACCCAATCTCGGCTAAGCTCCTTAGGATTCATTCCTAAGAGTCTTATTACATTAAATAATCAAGACTGACTGTGTTTTGTGCTTTGTGGTTCATGGGTTTGATGCTAAGGGAGTGACAGGGAGAGAAGATGGCAGGGATGGGCAAGGCCATATGTTCTTTTAATTGCCTTCATTTTTTCTGTTTATATGTAAAGATACCTAAACCAGACCACCACTACTCTTGATGCATGCAGGGCCCTCTGAGCTGCAGTGTCTTAAAACAGGACACGAGTACATTTATTCTGTGAAGTCACAAAAACATCTTCCGTCGACAGCAATTCAAAGTCTCAGATTTGAGTGACTTGCACCCTAGCGATCTCACTATTTTCGTAAAGATGGCCTCCTTAGAGCCCTGTATCCATAAACAGGAATGAAAGCTGTCTCAACATGTAAAGCACTGCACATGAATAAAGAGGGAAAGAACTGTTTAGACAGAGAGAAAAAGAAATCTCCAGAAGACAGAACGTCAGCTTACAATTACCACAGGCCCATGGGCTTTGTTGTTCTTGAGACTGAATAGACTCAACACGCTACCACACCACTTTACTCAACAATTTAAACACACTTCAAAAAGCAAGAGAAGCAGCTGTCGATTCTAGGGGCCCAGGATAGCTGGCAATGAAGACTCATGGCACCTTAGCCCAACAGCCAGTCAGCTGTGTGCGAAAGCCAAAAACCTTTGGCGCAAGGAAGGCCAACAGGAAACCCTGTTTACCTAATGAAGCTGTCCAACTGATGTCATAAATCTCAATGGTTATCTGATTAACTGAGCCCTACTCATACACTTCATCTAGCCCTTACAGTCACCGATAGGCTGCATAAAGACAAGATGTTATTTTAAACTCTGCAATGTAACGAGATTAATTTCAACTGTCAACAGGAGATGCAATATTTCTGGTATAGTGATCGGTTCATAATAAAAGAAAAAAAAAACCCAACAACTTAAAAGAAGTTTTAGAAACAGTATTTAAGTCAAAAATCACAGATCAGTTATGGCCTTCATCTTACAACAGCAGCAGGATATGAAAGAAATGTAATTAAACATCCTCTCCGTGGTCTATATTTCATGGACAGTCTAGACATCCACCAGGATTTCATCTTTGCTCCTGCTCACACCAAGAAAGTATCGTTTTTCAACTACCCACACTGTGATTCCAGCAAACTAATTTTCCAAGATGAAAATAAAAAATAAATCACCATTAAAAAATAGGTCATGTTGCTCATTTGCATTTCAGGGGTATGAAAGTTATGCTGCAATCAGCACAGGCATCCAAAGTTACTATTATGGATGACAAAGTACTTCATGAAAGACTCCAGAGGAAATTGGAGAGTCATGGGATAGGAGGAAGTGTTCTATTGTGGATTAAAGACTGGTTAAAAGATAGAAAACAGAGAGTAGGGTTAAATGGTCAGTATTCTCAATGGAGAAGGGTCTGTGCTGGGACCGCTGCTTTTTAACATATTTAGAAATGACCTAGAGATGGGAGTAACTAGTGAGGTCATTAAATTTGCTGATGACACAAAGTTATTCAAAGTCGTTAAATCGCAGGAGGATTGTGAAACATTACAAGAGGACCTTACGAGACTGGGAGACTGGGTATCTAAATGGCAGATGACATTTAATGTGAGCAACTGCAAAGTGATGCATGTGGGAAAGAGGAACCCGAATTATAGCTACATCATGCAAGGTTCCACGTTAGGAGTCACAGATCAAGAAAGGGATCTAGGAGTCGTATGGATGATATGTTGAAACCTTCTGCTCAGTGTGCTGCTGCGGCTAAGAAAACAAATAGAATGTTAGGTATTATTAGGAAAGGAATGGAGAACAAAAATGAGGATGTTATAATGCCTTTGTAATCGCTCCATGGTGTGACCGCACCTCGAATATTGTGTTCAATTCTGGTCGCCGCATCTCAAAAAAGATATAGTGGAATTAGAAAAGGTGCAGAGAAGGGCAACGAAAATGATAAAGGGGATGGGACGACTTCCCTATGAGGAAAGGCTAAAGCGGCTACGGCTCTTCAGCTTGGAGAAAAGGCGGCTGAGGGGAGATATGACAGAGGTCTATAAAATAATGAGTGGAGTTGAACGGGTAGGTGTGAAGCTTCTATTCACGCTTTCCAAAAATACTAGGACTAGGGGGCATGCGATGAAGCTACAATGCAGTAAATTTAAAATAAATCTGAGAAAATCTTTCTTCACTCAACGTGTAATTAAACTCTGGAATTTGTTGCCAGAGAATGTGGTAAAAGGCGGTTAGCTTAGCGGAGTTTTAAAAGGTTTGGACGGCTCCTAAACGAAAAGTCCATTGACCGTTATTAAATGAACTTGGGGAAAATCCACTATTTCTGGGATAAGCAGTATAAAATGTTTGTACATTTTTGAATCTTGCCGGGTATCTGTGACCTGATTGGCCACTGTTGGAAACAAGATGCTGGGCTCGATGGACCTTTGATCTTTCCCAGTATGGCAATACTTATGTAATTTGTAATGTCAAATATAAGGGACACAAAATACCTGATATGGGCACACGTGAGGGCAGAAACCACATGTGCACCAGCTGATGAATGAGTGGGAGACATTGACTGTGGTGGAAACAGAGTCATTTTCCCTAAACTGTCACTGTGTATTTCCGCCTCTAAAGCAATGGTGAAATTTGTTCTTAACTGCTAATTTCCTCTCCTAGATTTCAACTTGACCAGTCCGAATGAGTTGGTTTTGATTCCAACCAGCAGCTGGCTGCAGTACAAAGGGTGGTGAAGCCCTGGAACTTACCAGTACACTTTGACAATGCAGACCAGTAAAACAGAATATTAGCGACAAACCCTGACTGACGAGAGGCGCCAGATGGTGGTGGTTAATAGAATTCACTCTGAGGAAGGACAGGCGAATAGTGGAGTGCCTCAAGGATCAGTACTGGTGCCAATTTTATTCACAGCAAACATGAAAGTAGAGGATAACACACTGACTTCCACGCGGGGCATGTCAAATAACAGGTCTTTACTGGGCACAAACAAAACACCAGACAAATTATGTCGTAGTGATAGGGTGGATCGAATTGGTGGAGGGGTAGCATTGTATACTAAGGAGAGCCTTGATCAAATAGATTGAAAATTCTGCAGGAAACAAAACACATCTTGGAATCACTGTGGATTGAAATTCCATGTGTAAAGGGGAAAAGGATAGTGATAGGAGTGTACTACCATCCGCCTGGCCAGGATGAACAGACGGATGCAGAAATGTTAAAGGAAATTAGAGACGCAAGCAAACTGGGCAATGCAATAATAATGGGTGATTTCAATTACTCTAATATTGACTGGGTAAATGTAACATCGAGACACGCTAGGGATGTAAAATTCCTTGATGAAATCAAGGACAGCTTTATGGAGCAGCTGGTACAGGAGCCAACGAGAGAAGGAAAAATTCTAGACCTAGTCCTTAGTGGAGCGCATGATCTGGTGCGGGAGGTAATGGTGCTGGGGCCGCTTGATAACAGTGATCATAATATGATTGGATTTGATATTAGCTTTGAAGTAAGTATACATAGGAAATCAAATATGTTAGCGTTTAACTTTAAAAAAGGAGACTATGATAAAATGAGAAGAACGGTGAAAAGAAAACTTAGAGGAGCGACTGCGAGGGTCAAAAATTTACATCAGGCGTGGATGTTCAAAAACACCATCCTGGAAGCCCAGGCCAAATATATTCCGCTTATTAAAAAAGGAGGAAGGAAGACCAAACGACAGCCGGCATGGTTAAAAAGTGAGGTGAAGGAAGCTATTAGAGCTAAAAGTCCGCTACTAAATGGACTTGGGAAAAATCCACAATTCCAGGAATAACATGTATAGAATGTTTGTACGTTTGGGAAGCTCACCAGGTGCCCTTGGCCTGGATTGGCCGCTGTCGTGGACAGGATGCTGGGCTCGATGGACCCTTGGTCTTTTCCCAGTATGGAATTACTTATGTATTGTAAGCCACACTGAACCCGCAAATAGGTGGGAAAATGTGGGATACAAATGCAATAAATAAATAAATAAATAAAATAAAATACTAAGAAAATCCTTTAGAAAACGGAAGGAACCGACTGAAAATAATGAGAAACAGCATAAGGAATGTCAAGTCAAATGCAAAGCGCTGATAAGGAAGGCTAAGAGGGACTTCGAAAAAAAGATTGCGCTGGAGGCCAAAACACATAATAAAAACTTTTTTAGGTATATTAAAAGCAGGAAGCTGGCAAAAGAATCGGTTGGACCGCTAGATGACCGAGGAGTAAAAGGGGCAATCAGGGAAGACAAAGCCGTAGCGGAGAGACTGAATGAATTCTTTGCTTCGGTCTTCACTGAGGAAGATTTGGGTGGGATACTGGTGCCAGAAGTGGTATTCGAAGCTGATGAGTCGGAGAAACTTAATGAATTCTCTGTAAACCTGGAGAATATAATGGGGCAGTTCTTCAAACTGAAGAGTAGCAAATCTCCTGGACCGGATGGTATTCATCCCAGAGTACTGATAGAACTGAAAAATGAGCTTGCGGAGTTATTGTTAGTAATATGTCATTTACCCTTAAAATCGAGCGTGGTACCAGAAGACTGGAGGGTGGCCAATGTAACGCCGATTTTTAAAAAAGGTTTCAGAGGAGATCCGGGAAATTCTAGACCGGTGAGTCCGACGTCGGTGCCGGGCAAAATGGTAGAGACTACTATAAAGAACAAAATTATGGAGCAGATGCTGGAACTAGTGCAGATGGGAGGAGAAATTGAGAACCCACAGCCTAGAAATAAGAACAGGGAGTTCTCCCTCTGTGGAACAGCCTGGTTGTTTCGGCATCATCATCCTTGGCATCAGGAATCTCTCCCTCAGGAACAGTGGCCTAAATGCCACTGAAAAAGCCGTGTGTCTCAATCGTGATCAAAGCTACAGATACTTCTTCTAGGTTCTTAAAGTTGCACTCCCCTTCTTTTAACCTGAGAATCCTCTAAGGGAAGCTGAAGGGACAATGGAACACAAGCCAGCACTGCTGTCCACCTACTCTACAATTAAGTTCTGGAAAGGATCAGCAGCAAAAAATGACACTGAAGAGCTGTGGAAGGAGCGGTGTGTGGAGAGGCGCGTTAAAGCAGCAAAATGGCACAGCTGAGACACACCGCCAAAACAGTCTCCTGCTGTTCTTCCTCCCACAGGGCACTGTGCTCCGATACAGTTTAGGGAGGCTGGGACTGCCAGACACACATACACAGTAACTAGTAGATGACGGCAGAAAAAGACCTGCATGGTCCATCCAGTCTGCCAACAAGATAAACTCATGTGTATACCTTACCTTGATTGTACCTGCCTTTTTCAGGGCACAGACCGTACAAGTCTGCCAGCAGTATTTCCCGCCTCCCAACCACCAGTCCCGCCTCCCATCACCGGCTCTGGCACGGACCGTATAAGTCTGCCCTCCCACTATCCTCGCCTCCCAACCACCAACCTCTCTTCCCCCACCTGCTCCGCCACCCAATTTCGGCTAAGCTTGAGGATCCATTCCTACTGCACAGGATTCCTTTATGTATATCCCATGCATGTTTGAATTCCGTTACCGTTTTCATCTCCACCACCTCCCGCGGGAGGGCATTCCAAGCATCCACCACCCTCTCCGTGAAAAAAATACTTCCTGACATCTTTTTTGAGTCTGCCCCCTTCAATTCATTTCATGTCCTCTCTTTCTACCGCCTTCCCATCTCCGGAAAAGATTTTTTTGCGGATTAATACGGATTAATAGCCACATTGAGCCACCCTGTAACTGGTCGGTGGCTCCTACACCACAAACAGCACTTGACTCAGCTGACAGGAGGAAAGAAGGGCAGTACACAACCCAATCAGGAGACATTTACTGCAGATAACAAGGCTCCCACGCACTGCTAGTCTGAACGGTTAGATTGCCAATAACACACAAACTCCACTCAGCCCAGAGTGCAGCTTTTTGTGTTGGGGGGGGGGGGGGGAGGATCTGGCATCACCTGGTTTACACCCAGCAGGTTTAGGAACTGTACTTACAATCCCCAACTCAACTGAACGTAGACTCTAGACTAGGAGAACTGCACAGGCATGCTGCTACTGCCTGCTACAGACACAGTCTAGCACAGCTCTGCCTGAAAAGCCACTGTGCAGCTGCTCCCAGCCAGTATTCTCTACCACCACCTGCTGGGAGAAGGGCATAACCCACAAGTCTGGACTGATCCTTTGTGGATGTAACGGAATGTATAAATCTTTATCTTTTCCTAGACCCTGAACGTTTAAAGAATTTTTTTTGGTAGCAAGGCAATCTACTCCCTCTGTTACCCAGATTTGGAACGAAGTAACTGCTGCAGTGTATATAAAGTTATTCTAGTTCCGTTCTTAACATTTTCCTTTGAATAGATTAACAATAAAGTTTCCATTTTCTGGATCTGCTGGTCCCCTTTTTCTGCCTTAATTTTGTGGTTGTGGATATTTCTTGCAATGTACTACCTGTAACAATCTTGGATGTTTCCTCTTCTAACCACCCCCACCCCCCCCCCCCCCCCCCCCCCCCTCCAGTTTAAAAGCAATATCTTATTATCTAAGTTTATTGTGCTTGTTTTGAAAATCTTCCAAAGAAAAAAAAATGAATGTAATTTCCTTTACACAATTGAATTCACCATTATTCAGTGGCTGGCAAATACTTCTGACCTTGGAGATTAAAAATTAGTCTTATTGGCTTAAAAAAAAAAAAGAAAAAAAAGACAATCCAAATCTGTTCCGAGACCCCAGGACGTTAATGCCATCTTAATTTATTACTCGTATTTCATAACAAATTAATCTGCCTTCACAGAACCCTGGATGTTGTAATTATGTAAATTCATTAAGCAGCTTATCAGAATCTGTCCTTGATTTCCAAGTAAGTCGCCTTCCTCTATTTGTGCCTGCAACACCGAGATAGTCCACCTCTTGCACAAGTCTGCTGAGAGTTGGGTGTCTTGCTGTAGTACATTAATGACTGTGGCTTCCAAACACACTTCTGGTTCCTGGTATATGAATCTTCACCCCTTCAATAGTTTACTTGTCCTTCCAACTATCACCCCATCTCCCTCCTCCCTTTCCTGTCCAAGATACTTGAACGTGCTGTTCACCGCCACTGTCTTGACTTTTTCATCTCAAACTATTCTTGATCAATCTGGCTTCCGCCCTCTACATTCCTTGCTAAAAGTCTCCAAAGGTCTCTATTCTATTCTCATCCTTCTCGATTTATCTGCTGCTTTTGACACTGTTGATCATCACCTACTCCTTGATACTCTGTCCTTGCTTCAATTTTAGGGCTCTGTCCTTTCTTGGTTTTCTTCTTATCTCTTCCATCACAATTTTAGTGTATGCTCTGCTGCATCCTCCTCCACTTCTATCAGTTGGTGTACCTCAGGGCTCCGTCTTGGACCTCTTCTTTTCTCCATCTATACTTCTTCCCTCGGAGCTCCAATTTCCTCCCATGGTTTTCAGTATCACCTGTTATGCTGATGACTCTCAGATCTACCTCTCCACACTAGAAATTTCAGCAGGATCCAGGTCCAAGTCTGCTTGGATGTCTCATCACCATCTGAAACTAAACATAGCCAAGACTGAGCTTCTTACATTTCCCCTAAACCCACCTCTCCATGTTGTGAAATATGAAGAATGTCAAATTTATTTATTATTTGTTACATTTGTATCCCACATTTTCCCACCTATTTGCAGGCTCAATGTGGCTTACGCAGTACCGTAATGGCAATCACCAATTCCGTATGAACAAATACAAAGTGATGTTGTGATAGAATAAAGATCATGTGTAACAGACACATTAGGGAATCGTAGGGAGGAAGAGTTTAAGTTATGTACAGTACGAGCTTTGGTTTCATTGTGTTGTAGGGTTCAGGCATTTAAGTTGGATCGGTAGTGTATGCCTTGTCGAACAGGTTCGTTTTGAGTGATTTCCGGAGTTTAGGTGGTCATACGTTGTTTTCACAGCGTTTGGTAATGCGTTCCATAGTTGTGTGTTTAAATAGGAGAAGCTGGATGCATAAGTTGATTTGTATTTGAGTCCTCTGCAGCTTGGGTAGTGGAGATTTAGGTATGTTCGTGTTGATCTTGTTATGTTTCTGGTTGGTAGGTCAATGAGGTCAGTCCATGTATCCCGGGGTTTCGCCGTAGGTAATTTTATGAACCATGGTGCAGATTTTGAACACAATATGTTCTTTGATTGGGAGCCAGTGCAGTTTTTCTTGTAGGGGTTTGGCGCTTTCGATCGCGTTTTTCCATAATTTAGTATTCACAATAGATTCAAGACGTTTAGCAAGCCATGGTAGTTTGCCACTGGTTTATAAATTTCAGGCTAGACAAATCAGCTCCCATTGATTTGGGAATAGGAGTCAGCAGAAGGTGTTGACTTAAGTAAAAGGAAGGACAGACATCTATGTAACTAGCTTTCTTAGACAACCTTTTGAGGTAGACATTAATAGTATTATATCAACTTCCAAAAATTAATTCCACAGCATATCTCCTCTCTCCTTCTGTTGCTCCCACCAATGGCACTACTGTCTGGTTTCAACAAAGACTTTGCCTAATAATATCTATTTTAGTGCAAAATAATTTGCTCTCTCATCCGCCGTAGGTTGTATTTCACGTTAAATCATCTGTTATCAATGAGTTGAAAATCTAGAAAAGCTGTTTGATGAATTTTATCAGCTATCATTTTTCCATATATTCCATTTGACACAACAGAATTTTATATATTTTAATCTCTTCTTCCACTGTCTATAAATACCAGGATCCTTAGTTTACTCCAGCATCTCTCTAGCCTCCTACAGCCCCTCTTAAGATTTGCCAACTCTGGTATATACCAGTGATTCTGTTTTTAAGCAACCATTCCTTTTTTTCAGGGGTGCTAATTCGTCTAAGAATAAAGACGGCATTATTCCAAACCTGTAGTCGTTGTATCTCTGACTTTAGTTCTTCCCTCACTTTCTACCAATAAAAAGTTCTGCATCAATTTTTCCCCGGCCAAGACCTGTATTAATCTTAGACTTGGATTGAAAACTCTTAAATGGTCTTAGAATAAAATTCAAAACAAAATGATCCGTCCAAGGAATTGCATTCCACTTCCGATGTCCTATTAGTGTCTCTGAGTCAATCCTTTTGGTGAAAGCCAGAAAATCAAGTGTATGACCATCTTTATGTCACTTGATCAGTATCAATCCTAATTGCAACAAAACATTTTTTTAAAAACTGCTGTACTGAAACGTCACTACAATTTTCCATGTGGATATTCATATCTCCTAAAATAATTAATTCCTTAAAAAAAAACGTATATGAAGCTATGATTTCAAGTATCCGCTCACTAATATCATTCCAATCCAGGTGGCCTACAGATTAAAATTATCCCCCGTTTCTCCTTCTTCATAATATCAGTAAGTTGGCAGACCACCACTTCCAACCCTTTTCCATAATGTTTTCTACCTATCTTTATAAATAATAGCCAACCCGCCTCCCTTCCCGTCTTGCTAGGATTATGTAATATCCGATAAACTATAGGACAAAGTTCTAACACATGGGGAGAATTAGGGTCTGGCAACCAAGTTTCTGCTATAAAGTGAAACCCACTTATGTACCATTAATCAGGTCATGAATTAAAATTGTCTTATTACAGACTGAAAGGCAGATGATCAAAAGCTATTAGACCTATGATCAGAGATAATGCATGCAAATTTAAGCAGCGCAATTATCTCTGATTATGGGGTAAAAGTGCGGGAGAATTGTCCCTGAGCATGCGCTCAGCACAATCCTCCCACACTTGTTTGACAGGTCTGGGCTGGAGACCAACGAAAAGAGAAGGACGCCATCTTTAAATTGGAAGATGGATGTCCTCAACTGCCCTGTTCAGGGACGGCCAAATTTCAAGGGGGGGTGTCAGAGGTATAGCGATGGG
This sequence comes from Microcaecilia unicolor, assembly GCF_901765095.1. Lineage (NCBI taxonomy): Eukaryota > Metazoa > Chordata > Amphibia > Gymnophiona > Siphonopidae > Microcaecilia > Microcaecilia unicolor. The sequence continues at coordinate 647,192 of NW_021963582.1, read as the reverse complement.
GCAGTTAAGGACGTCAAAAATTGGATGTTTCTATGAGAAAGACGTCTTTCTCATAGAAATATCCAATTTTGGACGTCCTTAACTGCCCATTGCAGAAACGTCCAAATTTTGGACATCCTCAACTGCCTTCGCTGGCAGGTTTGCTATAGGGGGGAATGGGGGCCTGCCAGCATGCAAGACAGGGCTCACCATTCCTCCCCAATGATCTGCAAACCCTAACGCCAGCTCGGAGCTGGCGAAGGGTTTGTCGCGGCCAGCGACCCAATCTTTGGCACACTGGACGCTGATCATTGAGGATGAATGCGTTAAGCGCTGATTAGCATGCATTTGCATGCTACTTGCACTAAGAGCCCTTGAGCGCGTTGTTTCGCACGCCAAGGGCTCCGATCATGGTGCGGTAGCAAATGCCGGCGCTAGTATGGCGCTAACAGCCTCTAGCACCTGCGTTTGCTTTTGATCATCTGCCTTTGAGCGTGCATTTAAACAAGCATTCAATTGACCCATAATCTTCTTCAGTAGGAACCTTTTGAATATACACCTACCCTTGTCTCTTTGTTCTTTTCTTCCTAACATTATCATAAAAAGGTCTAACCCCATACCACTTCTGGGATCCGTATACATGATGTTATACAAATTACCCAAATCTCTACTTACTCTATTCCTGTGGCGTATTTGTTTGTAACCTGATTGTATTATTAGTATTGATAAACTCTCTAACTCCCCCATGTTTTCCAACTTCTGCTTTTCCACCCCCAACCCTAGATAACACAGCTGTAATAGTAACAACCAAGACATTATGCTTTTACAAAAGGTCTGTTGAACAGTACCTTCACTTCCAGTAGCCCTAAAGTTGCCCACAAAGGTGCACACTAAGGTGCGTGAAACCCCCCTTAAATGTGCCCCTTCAGCGGCGCGCCACTCAGACTTGGCACGCTGATAAGGTTCCTCTGCGAGAGCGTGTTAGAACCGCTGATGATGTCATGAGAGGGCGGGGCTTCGTGCCACGCTGTTGGAAAACGAGCAGGAAAGGGTCTCTAGTTGAAAACATAAGCACAAGAACATAAGCACCGCCATACTGGGAAAAGACCAAGGGTCCATCAAGCCCAGCATCCTGTCTCCGACAGCGGCCAATCCAGGCTTCAAGAACCCGGCAAAACCCCCTCCAAAAAAAATATTTAATAATGTTCAAAGGACATTTCCTTCAGGAATCTATCCAAACCCCCCTTAAACTCTGTAAGGCCAGCTGCTGTCACTACATTTTCCGGCAACGAGTTCCAGAGTCTAACTACACGCTGAGTAAAGAAAAACTTTCTCCTGTTTCTTTTAAATCTACCATATTCTAGCTTCATCTTGTGTCCCCTGGTTCTATTGTTGTTTGAAAGTGTAAACAACGCTTCACATCTGTCCGCTCTACTCCGCTCATTATCTGTTAGACTTCGATCATATCACCTCTCCAGTCCGCCTTTCCTCCAAGCTGAGAGCCCTACCTTCTCAGTCTTTCCTCATAAGACAGTCGGTCCATCCCTTTATCATTTTCGTCGCCCTTCTCTGCACCTTCTCCAATTCCTTATATCTTTTTTGAGATGCGGTGACCAGAATTGAACACAATATTCGAGGTGCGGTCGCACCATGGAGCGATACAATGGCATTATAATATCCTTGTGTTTGTTTTCCATCCCTTTCCTAATAGTATATATTAGTATGTTATATGACAAGGCTACAGCCCAGAGGTACAAAATGAAACAACAAAATCCTGACTACGTCTCCCAGAATGCATTGCCCGTCCCAGCAAAGGGAGCCCCAGGGATAGACAAGATGGGTATATACCAACTCTGACCACAAGAGGGAGGGAGAAGGAAGAAGCCCAGTTCCCTGGCTCCGTAATCAATACATGATGCCTCCCACCTGTAGAGGAAGGGTGGGGTGAGAGCAGGTGGAGGAGGGGTTAAGGCTGAGCAAGAAGCAGAAGGAGGATGGAATGGGAGCTGGAGAGCCCTGAGGAAGGTAGCACCTAAAGGGGAAAGCTATGTGTTTAAAAGTTTTGATTTAAAATCTGTTGGAAGGAAGAAGCCTGTTTTGATTTGAACTGTTTGCTGTGGGGGAAGGGCAGAGGATGGAAGAGTTATAAGCCTGGTTCCCCAGCTGCTCCTGTTTGTTGTGTAAGAACCAGTGTTGCCAAGTGGGCGTTTTACCGCCCAATTGGGCGGTTTTCCGCGACCCGCTGCGGTCGCGGTTTTTTGGACTTCTTTTTTTTTTCTTTCCGCGGTTTTTTTCGGCCGCGGGGGGCGGGTTAGTGACGTTTTGGGCGTGGTTAGTGACGTTCTGGGCGGGCCGATGACAGCGGGGGCGGGGTGATGACGCGGGGGGGGGGGGGTCAGGGGGGGGGTTTTGAGTTTGGGCGGGTTTTGGGCTGTTTTTAGGTTGGATTGGGTGGGAAAAAAATTTTCCACCTGGCAACCCTGGTAAGAACTGGGGGAGCTGGAAACCCTGGTTGGACAGGAGGGAACAATTTTGGCTGAAGGCCAGCAGCACTGCTTGTGATACGTACTGTGAAAAGGAAGTATTTCCAAAGGGGACTATTGCAGCCCTCAAGAAAGGTCAGAGAACTTTGGATTGCTGGTGAGGGGCAGCACTATCCTGCCTGGGCAGCCCTAACCCAGGGCTGGACTGAAGCTTTTGTGTTGTAACTTGGAAACAAAAATAAAAAGAAAAGAATATTTGAAATTATCTGCTGGTGGCATTTGTGGGCTGGATTAATCCTGGGGAGGAGACTTCCTTCCTCCCCCTACTGCGCAGCGGACCCGTTACAATATGTATATATATAAGTATACACTGTCAGCTAGCACATTTGCTTATTTCCGATCTGAGGAAGAAGAGCAACCTTCGAAAGCTAATCAGAAATGTATTAAGTTATGTCCCAATAAAAAAGGTATCATCTTATTTTCTTTCCATGTTTATTTTGTTTGATTTCTATTGATAACCTTAAGAGTGGACTAACATGGCTACCACACCTCTCTACTTGTAGTGGAAAAAGTGGTGATCCTTCCCATACTAACCAAAAACACACTGGACCCACATATAGGTGACCCCTGCAGCCATAAGTGCTATTCTAGTGGTGTATTGTTGGGGACAGTAGGTTTTGGTGGGTTTTGGAGGACTCATTATACAATGTAATGGAGCAACAGTGAAATGGAGCTTTTATGTGCAGTCCACTGCAATACCTCCTAGGTGCCTCACTGCCTCCTGGATGTTGAGTGCCAGTTTACTAAGAAACGCTGGTTCCTCCTACATCCCAATGGCTTGATTTTGTGCATTTTTCACTTGGAATTTTGTTTTTTTTTTAAATGGTCAAAAAAAGATAGACGTACTGAGACGTAATGATTAGAAAAGGGCATTTTCGAAACAAAAGATAAACATTTTCCGTTTCAAAAATGGTCATATTTTCTATTCAATTTTTGGACGTTTTGAGTAAAATGTCCAAAGTTGGATTGAGATGTCATCTCGAAAATTCCCTCTATATTATCGACTCTATTTGGAAGATACTTCTGACCCTTTGGCACTGACTTCCGTGCTTTTGTAGATGTTTCTTTTATTCACATGTGAGACTTCCACACCTCTCCTTAGCCTTAGCCTTGAATGGGTGGCAGAGACGTTGGGAGGCGGGGCTAGTGCTGGGCCCCTTATATGGTCTGTGCCAGGGCTGGTGGTTGGGAGGCGGGGATAGTACTGGGGCGGACTTATACGGTCTGTGCCCTGAAAAAGACAGGTACAAATCAAGGTAAGGTATATACAAAAAACTAGCACATATGAGTTTATCTTGTTGGGCAGACTGGATGGACCGTGCAGGTCTTTTCTGCCGTCATCTACTATGTTACTATCCAGCTTATAATCGAAAGTAATCGCCGGCTATTTCCCGACACAAATCGGGATATGGCCGGCGATTTTGCAAAAAGCGGCGAAAAGCATATATTCGAAAGCTACATTTGTGATAGCTTCGCCGCTTTCCCCTTCGCCTCGCCGGCGAAAGTTCAAAGGGGCGTGTTGGCGGCGAAGCGAAGGCGGGACATGGGCAGGCTTGGGCGTGGCTACCAGACGCCGGCTTTCGCGGATAATGGAAAAAATAAAACCCGGCGATAAGCATTATTTCGCCGGGTTTACTTGGTCCTTTTATTTTCACGACCAAGGCCTCAAAAAGTGTGCCCCAACTGACCAGATGATCTCCCCTTACTCCCCATTGGTCGCCAACCCCCTCCCACACTAAAATTATTAAAATACAAACCTTTTTTGCCAGCCTGTATGCCAGCCTCAAATGTCATACCCAGCACCCTGACAGCATTATGCAGGTCCCTGGAACAGTTTGTTGTTGGTTGCAGTGGACTGCAGAAAGGCAGAGCCAGGCCCATCCCCCCCCCCCTACCTGTTTCCACTTGTGGTGGGTATGTTGAGCCCTCCCAAACCCCCCAAAACCCACTGTACCCACATGTAGGTGCTCCCCTTCAGCCCTTAGGGCTAGGGTAATGGTGCACACTTGTGGGCAGTGGGTTTTGGGGGGGATTGTGGGGACTCAGCACACAAAGGAAGGGTGCTATGCACCTGGAAGCTAATTTGGTTGTTTATAAAAGATGTTTGAAGTGCCCCCTAGGGTGCCCGGTTGGTGTCCCTGGCATGTGAGGGGGACCATTGCACTACAAATGCTGGCTCCGTCCCACGGCCAAATGCCTTGGATTTCGCCGGGTTTCAGATCGGCCGGCATTTTTTTTCCATTATTGCGGAAAAAACAAGAGTGGCGATCTCAAACCCGGCGAAATCCAAGGCATTTCGCCGGCCCACACCGTATTATCGAAAAAAAAGATGGCCGGCCATCTTTTTTGAAATACAGTTCCGGCCAGCCTGTTGCGCCGCCGCCAAAATAGATCGCCGGCGACCTATTCGCCAGCGACGTTCGATTATTCCCCTCCATGTTACTAATCATACTTTAGATGGTAGTTTTTGTCCAATTGCTCATCTTTTTCTTCGGATAGTGCAATGGCCTGAAACCATGGGTCCATTTGTCCAGTTAACTTCAATGGTTAGGTACTGAATATTGACACAACCACATAAGTGCCCACTCCATCCCACAAAATGGACAGCTATAGCTTTAGGGTTAGTCTTAACATTCAGCCGCACTGAGGCTCCCGAGGAAATTAAAAGAAATGGGATAGGAGGCAAGATCTCGTGCTAGAATCGCTAACTCGGTTAAAAGAAAGAAGGGTAGGGTCAACTTTCTCAATGAAAGAAGGTCAAAAGATATCATAAGTACATAAGTAATGCACACCTGGGAAAAGACCAAGGGTCCATCGAGCCCAGCATCCTGTCCATGACAGCGGCCAATCCAGGGTAAGGGCACCTGGCGAGCTTCCCAAACGTACAAACATTCCATACATGTTATTCCTGGAATTGTGGATGTTTCCATTTAGTAGCAGTTTATGGACTTGTCCTTAGGAAACCATCTAACCCCTTTTTAAACTCTGCTAAGCTAACCAGTAATCAGTAAGAAAAAGGAGGATGATCAAATCTGTTGACAACTAAATTGTTCAAAAGCTGTTAGATCATGAATGGATTTTGAGGCATTGTAAGACAGGAAAACTAGCATCTAGATTGCATTTCTCTGCAGTAAATTTCAACAGCTAACTTGTGCACATAGGGAACAACCACTGAGCTTTAAAAAGATGACAGAGGTGTATAGATAGTATCATGAGTTAAAGGGTAAACGGAACGGATTGTTTTCCCTCCTTCAAAAAGGACAAAGATCAGGGGACAAGCCATGAAATTAATCATAGAAAATATTTATTCATTCAACGCTCAATTACGGTCTGGAATTTGTTACCACAGGACACAGTAAAAGCAGTTAGCCTAGCTGGGTTCAAAAAAAAGGTTTAACAAATTCCTGGAGTACTACTCCAAGAATTACTATTAAGGTAGACCTGGGGAAGCCAGTGCTTATCCCCGAGGTAAGTGACGTGGAATCGTGCCAGCTTTCGGGATTTTGCTATGCGCTTGTGATGGGGACAAGACACTCCTGGAAAAAGAATACTTGCATTGATGGACTTTTGTCTGATCCACTGTGGCCGTACTTATTTACTTGTACAGTTGGAAAAGCTGTTTATTTTAATTTATTTAAGGCCAAAAGGGCAGAATTCTAAGCTTAACTTAATCTTTCAGAATTCTTTTTTCTTCATCTAATCTAAAGCCATATAAATCTGTATTCATCTGTATTTTAATTGAACTACATTTCCTGAAATGACTTTTCAATTATTATATTCTAAATCAAAGAAAAGGAACAGAAAAAGCTGAGTGCAATACAAAACTCCAACCATTTACCTGGATGGCAGCCAGATTCTTCTGCTCCTGCGATGGAGCCTCATGGATGAATCGCAGCCAGTTGGAATGACGTGGATTACTGGCATCAAGGACATACAGGACTTCTCCCTTACTCCCACGAACCTGAAACACAGCAGATCATGGTAACATTAGACCCAGCAACCCAAAGAGGGGCATAATCGAAAGGGACGCCAAGTTTTTCTGAGGACGTCCTCGCCTCTAAATTCTAAAGCATGCAGTTAAAAAGGGGCGTGGCCATGGGCAGGGAAAAGGGCATTTTCATGGGTGTTCCCAAATTTAGGTGTATTGTTATAGCATATGGCCCAGTCAGAGTAAATCTATGCACAGGGATTTACGCCAAAATTTTCGTAGGTGTAAATCGAGGCGTGTAGTTTTAGGCACGCCTAAATCTTATAGAATATGCTTAGGCAAAAATGATTTCTGGACAGATTTTCCAGGCGCCATGTAAAAATCCTGAGCAGCTGTATTAAAAAAAACCCAAAAGAAAACCCCATAATCTCCAGAAAAATGATACAGCATACCAAGATTCATTCAGATTTATTTTTCTTAATTACTTCTAAGCTGTTTCCATAAAAACATATATAGTGTTATTTAGCAACATTTGCTTGTGTTCTCGTGAAGAAGGGTTACCTTCGAAAGCTAATCAAAAAATGTATTAAGTTATTCCAATATGTCCAATAAATGTTTTTTTAAATTAGTCAAACAGTGGACGTCAGACTCACAGAAACAGAAGCCTGCGCAGCCTTCTACATGGAATGTTGCTAGTGGAATAGCAACATTCCATGTAGAATCTCCAATAGTAGCAACATTCCATGTAGAATCTCCAGTAGTAGCAACATTCCATCTAGAACCTCCAATAGTAGCAACATTCCATGTAGAATCTCCAATAGTATCTATTTTATTTTTGTTACATTTGTACCCTGGCGCTTTCCCACTCATGGCAGGCTCAATGCGGCTTACATGGGGCAAGGAGGGTTAAGTGACTTGCCCAGAGTCACAAGGAGCTGCCTGTGCAGGGAATTGAACTCAATACCTCAGGACCAAAGCCCACCACCCTAACCACTAGGCCACTCCTCCTTCTCATCAGTTTATATCACTGTGCTGCCAAAGCCGGGGAAAGATATTGAATTGGTAGGTTCTTACCGTCCTATCTCACTAATAAACCAAGATCTTAATCTTCTGGCCGGCATACTGGCGGCACGGTTGGGGGGGCTTTTGTTCCCCCAGCTTATACATCCTGATCAGGTGGGATTCGTCCCGGGTAGATCTGCGTCAGCTAACATCTTAAAAGTGTGCAGGATACTACGGGAAGGGATGAGATGCCCTGGGGAGTGGAGGAGTGGCCTAGTGGTTAGGGAGGTGGACTCTGGTCCTGGGGAACTGAGTTTGATTCCCACTTCAGGCACAGGCAGCTCCTTGTAACTCTGGGCAAGTCACTTAACCCTCCATTGCCCCAGGTACAAGTAAGTATCTGTATATATAATATGTAAGCTGCATTGAGCCTGCCATGAGTGGGAAAGCGTGGGGTACAAATGTAACAAAAAAAAAAAAAAAATTCTAGCTGAGTTTGAACACGGAAAAGGCATTTGATAAGATAATATGGGAATACCTGTTTGGGGAGTGGTATGGCATATCGGGAGCTTTTTTGGACTGGGTACGGGTGCTATACAGTAATCCCACAGCTCAACTTCTCACCAATGATGTTCTTACTGACTCAATCTCATTGGACCACAGCACAAGACAGGGAGGCCCACTTTCACCCGTGCTTTCACTAGAACCTCTGGCCGTTAAGATTGAACAGGAGGAGGAGCTGGAGGGCATAAGGGTAGGAGACTGTGAATATCAGGTGAATTTATTCGCCAATGACATGCTACTACTCCTGAACAACACCTCAGTCACATTACCTCTTGTTATGAAGATTATAAGAGATTTTGGAGACTTTATTTATTATTTATTTATTTAGATTTTACTCACACCTTTTTCAGTAGTAGCTCAAGGTGAGTTACATGCAGGTACTCTGGATATTTCTCTGTCCCAGGAGGACTCACAATCTAAGTTTGTACCTGAGGCAATGGGAGGGTTAAGTGACTTGGCCAAGATCACAAGGAGCAGCAGTGGGATTTGAACTGGCCACCTCTGGATTGCAAGAACCGGTGCTCTAACCACTAGGCCACTCCTCCACTATAGCAACATTCCATGTAGAATCTCAAATAGTAGCAACGGAATCTCAAATAATAGCAACATTCCACGTAGAATCTCAAATAGTAGAAACAGAATCTCAAATAGCAGCAACATTCCATCTAGAAACTCAAAGATGTTTATTTAGATTTTGCTCACACCTTTTTCAGTAGTAGCTCAAGGTGAGTTACATTCAGGTACTCTGGGGTATTTCTGCTGTCCCAGGAGGGCTCACAATCTAAGTTGGTACCTGAGGCAATGGAGGGTTAAGTGACTTGCCCAAGATCACAAGGAGCAGCAGTGGGATTTGAACTGGCCACCTCTGGATTGCAAGACCGGTGCTCTAACCACTAGGCCACTCCTCCACACCCACTTTGCTGGGCTACAAATTAATTTTGGGAAATCAGAGGCTCTGCCTATTAGTAGCCCATGCAGAAGTACCACCATTGCTAATTTCCCCTTGGTGTGGGCACGAACTGGCATAAAATACTTGGGGGATTACTTGAGCGCTGACTACAATGGATTTACAGAAAGACTTGAGATCATACGCTGGTTGTGCTTGCATTGGAACGACTTACCGGCGAATTTCTTGGGGTCGTGTAGATCTTGTAAAAATGGTTGCCCATTTGGGTGACGCAGAAGGAGGAAAAACTATATCGTAGTGTCATTAGCTCATTCATATGGCATTACTACTACTTAACATTTCTAAAGCGCTGCCCGGGTTACGCAGCGCTGTACAATTTAACAAAGAAGGACAGTCCCTGCTCAAAGGAGCTTACAATCTAAAGGACGAAAAGAGCAGTCAGTCAAATTGGGGCAGTCTAGATTTCCTGAATGGAGGTATAACGGTTAGGTGCCGAAGGCGACATTGAAGAGGTGGGCTTTGAGCAAGGACTTGAAGATGGGTAGGGAGAGGGCTTGGCGTATGGGCTCAGGGAGTATATTCCAAGCATAGGGTGAGGCGAGGCAGAAAGGGTGGAGCCTGGAGTTGGCGGTGGTGGAGAAGGGTACTGAGAGGAGGGATTTGTCCTGTGAGCGGAGGTTATGGGTAGGGACGTAAGGGGAGATGAGGGTAGAGAGGTATTGAGGGGCTACAGATCGAGTGCATTTGTAGGTTAGTAGGAGAACCTTGAACTGTATGCGGTACCTGATCGGGAGCCAGTGAAGAGACTTGAGGAGAGGGGTGATATGAGCATATCGGTCAAGACGGAAGATAAGACGCGCTGCACAGTTCTGAACGGATTGAAGGGAGGCCGGTGAGGTGTAGGTTGCAGTAGTCAAGGCGAACGGTAATGAGAGAGTGGATGAGAGTTCAGGTGGTGTGCTCAGAGAGGAAGGGGCGAATTTTGCTGATGTTATAGAGGAAGAAGCGACAGGTCTTGGCTGTCTGCTGGATATACGCAAAGAAGGAGAGGGAGGAGTCGAAGATGACCCCGAGGTTGTGGGCAGATGAGACGAGGAGGATGAGGGTGTTGTCGACTGAAATAGAGAGTGGGGGGAGAGGAGAAGTGGGTTTGGATGGAAAGACAATGAGCTCAGTCTTGGCCATGTTCAGTTTCAGGTGGCGGTTGGATATCCAGGCAGCAATGTCGGATAGGCAGGCCGATATTTTGGCCTGGTTTTCTGCAGTGATGTCTGGTGTGGAGAGATAAAGCTGGGTGTCATCAGCAAAGAGATGATATTGGAAGCCATGAGATGAGATCAGCGAGCCTAGGGAAGAGGTGTAGATTGAGAAAAGAAGGAGTCCAAGGACAGATCCCTGAGGAACTCCAACAGAGAGCGGGATAGGGGTAGAGGAAGATCCATGGGAATGTACTCTGAAGGTACGGTGGGACAGATAAGAGGAGAACCAGGAGAGGACAGAGCCTTGGAATCCAAATGAGGATAGTGTGGTAAGGAGTAAATTGTGATTAAGTGGAGGGGATAACTGAACAAAAACGTCTATCTCCATGGGCGTTTATCTCCGAGAACGGGTCCGTGAAGGGGCGGACCAAACCGTATTTTCGAAAAAAATGACGTCCATGTTTTATTCGACAATTTGTGAGCTGGGCGTTTTTGTTTTTCAGTGATAATGGAAAATGAAAGCGCCCAGCTCAAAAACGAATAAATCCAAGGCATTTGTTTGTGGGAGGGGCCAGGATTTGTAGTGCACTGGTCCCCCTCACATGCCAGGGCACCAACCGGGCACCCTAGGGGGCACTTTTACAAAAACAAAAAAAAAGGTAAGAGCTCCCAGGTGCATATCACCCTTCCCTTGTGTGTTGAGCCCCCCAAATCCCCCTCAAAACCCACTGCCCACAAGTCTACACCATTACTATAGCCCTAAGGGGTGAAGGGGGGCACCTACATATGGGTACAGTGGGTTGGGGGGGGTTGGACGACTAAGCATTAAGCAGCACAATTGTAACAGGTAGGGGGGGGGATGGGCCTGGGTCCACCTGCCTGAAGTCCACTGCACCCCCTAACAACTGCTCCAGGGACCTGCATACTGCTGCCAGGGAGGTGGGTATGACATTTGAGGATGAAAATAAAAAGTTGTGAAACATCATTTTTTGTGGTGGGATGGGGTTAGTGACCACTGGGGGAGTCAGGGGAGGTCATCCCCGATTCCCTCTGGTGGTAATCTGGTCATTTAGGGCACTTTTTGGGGCCTTATTCGTGAAAAAACAGGGTCCAGGAAAGGTGCCCTAAATTCTAGCTACAAACGCATACTTTTTTTCCATTATCGGCGAAAGGCGCCCATCTCTGTTCGGGTGATAACCACGCCCCAGTCCCACCTTCACCACGCCTCCGACACGCCCCCGTCAACTTCGTACGCTTCCGCGATGGAGTGCAGTTGAAAACGTCCAAAATCGCCTTTCCATTATACCGCGTTATTCGTTTTTGGGAGATAAACGCCTATCTCCCGATTTAGGTCGCAATATAGGCGTTTTTGTCTTTCGATTATAAGCTGGATAGTAACATAGTAGATGACGGCAGAAAAAGACCTGCATGGTCCATCCAGTCTGCCCAACAAGATAAACTCATATGTGTATACCTTACCTTGATTTGTACCTGCCTTTTTCAGGGCACAGACCGTACAAGTCTGACCAGCAGTATTTCCCGCCTCCCAACCACCAGTCCCGCCTCCCATCACCGGCTCTGGCACAGACCGTATAAGACTGCCCTCCACTATCCTCGCCTCCCAACCACCAACCGCTCTTCCCCCACCTGGTCCACCACCCAATTTCGGCTAAGCTTCTGAGGATCCAGTCCTACTGCACAGGATTCCTTTATGCATATCCCACGCATGTTTGAATTCCGTTACCGTTTTCATCTCCACCACCTCCCGCGGGAGGGCATTCCAAGCATCCACCACCCTCTCCGTGAAAAAATACTTCCTGACATCTTTTTTGAGTCTGCCCCCCTTCAATCTCATTTCATGTCCTCTCGTTCTACCGCCTTCCCATCTCCGGAAAAGATTTTTTGGCGGATTAATACCTTTCAAGTATTTGAACGTCTGTATCATATCACCCCTGTACCTCCTTTCCTCCAGGGTATACATGTTCAGGTCAGCAAATCTCTGCTCATACGTCTTGGAACACAAATCCCATACCATTCTCGTAGCTTCTCTTTGCTACAGTGTCAAAAATGGCGGATAGGTCGAGGAGGATGAGGATGAGGATGGAGCAGTGACCTTTGGATTTGGCAAGGAACAGGTCATTACAGACTTTAGCGAGTGCTGTTTGTCGAGTGTAGAGGGCGAAAACCGGATTGAAGCGGATCGAGGATGGCATGAGAGGAGAGAAAAATCAAGGCAGCGGCTGTGAACAGAAGTATTTTGGAGAGGAAGGGTAGGAGGGAGATGGGGCGGTAGTTGGAAGGACAGGTAGGGTCTAGTGATGGTTTTTTGAGGAGTGGTGTGACTACAGCATGCTTGAAGGTGTCAGGGACAGTTGCAGTGGAGAGAGAGAGGTTGAGGATATGACAGATGGGGGGGGTGACAGTAGGAGAGATGGTGTTTAGTAAGTTGGTGGGGATGGGATCCGAGGAACAGGTGGTGCATTTCGAGAAGGAAAGAAGGCGGGCGGTTTCCTTCTCGGTGATATCAGGAAAAGAGGAGAGGGAGGCCTGGGATGGTTGGTTGAGGGAGTGGGTTAAAGGGTGAAGAGGAGGAGGTGGTTTGGTAGTGAATTCGAGGCTGACCTTCTGCACCTTGTCGCGGAAATAGTCAGCCAGTGATTGAGGAGGGAGTGGGAGCAGAGGGCACTTTGAGGAGGGTGGCGAAGAGACGGCGAGGGTTGGAGCCGAGTGAGTTAGTCAATTGGGAGTTAGTCAGTTTGGCAAGGAATAGGGAAGACTGGAAGGAGGATAGCATGAATTTGTAATGAATGAAATCGGTATAGGTGCGAGATTTCCTCCAGAGGCGTTCAGCAGATCGGGTGCAGGAGCGAAGGTATCGGATGCAAGGGGTTAGCCAGGGCTGGGGATTAGTACGCCTTGTGGGACGGGAGGTGGATGGTGCAAGGGTGTCCAGAGCAGAGGAGAGAGTGGCATTGTAAGTAGAGACAGCCTTGTCGACAGACTCAGAGGACATGATGGAGGGGAGGAGATTAGAGATACTAGAGGATAAGGTGGGAGGGTCGACAGCCTGGAGATTCCTGAAAGTAGTGGTTAGTGTTGGGCAGGACTGAGGGGGAGGGTGATGAAGTGTGAAGGTGATCTGGTGATGATCTAAGAGAGGAAGAGCTGAGGTGCAGAAATTGGAGGGTGAGCAGGTAAAGGAGAGGACGAGGTCAAGACAATGGCCAGTTTGGTGAGTAGGGGTGGTGCAGCTCAGCTGGAGGTTGAAGGAGGATGTCAGAGTGAGGAACTGAGAAGCGTAGGAGTCGGATGGGTCGTCAGCATGTATGTTAAAGTCTCCAAGAATGAGGGACAGAGATGAGGGTTCAAGGAAGACGGAGAGCCATGCATCGAAGTCGGTAAGGAAGGAGGGGAGGGACTTATCAGGGGGGCGGTAAATGACTGCAACTCTGAGTGGCAGCGGGTAGAATAGACGGATGGAGTGAGCTTCAAAGGATGAGAAGCAGTGAGACTGTGGTAGGAGGAGGGGTTGAAAACTGCAGGAGGGCGAAAGTAGAAACCCAACGCCTCCTCCGCGGCCAACTGGGCAGGGAGTGTGGGAGAAAAGATAACCTCCATGGCATAGAGCCGCGACTGAGGCAGAATCATTCTAAGCGACCCCGCATTGCCTTTGCTAAGTTAACAAAGGACAGATCCAAGGGGGGGTGTGCGCCTCCCAGACCTTAGGCTTTATAATGTGGGTGCACGAGATACACACACTGACCACTAGGTACGCCCTGCCTGGTTTCTGGCAAAGTTGGTGTGCCCCTATTGATACATTCTATGTCTTGCAGGGTTGGGGATGACGTAGAGGAGGTAAAGTGGGAAGGAACCAGTTTGCCAGTTTGTGCTAGCTCTAAGTAAGGCCTGGAAATGGTGGAGGGTTACAGTGGGGGGAGCCGGGAAAGTTTACCCGTTCCTATCTTTGATAAATATTCCGGATTTCCCAGCAGGTATGCGGCAAGGCACTTTTCAACGATAGGCAAGAGGGGGATGTCAGTACTTTAGGGCAACTGATGGAACTGGGGGGGTTCAAACTTTCCTACCTTTGATCAGATCAAGTGAGTGTGGAGCCTCTCTAACTCTCAATTTTTACAAGTTCGAGATTACTACAATTCTGTGGTGAGGTTAGTGGGATCCCAGGTGGCCTTTACCAAACTAGAAAACCTGTTTTTAAGCTTGCCTGCTTCCTCCAATAGACTTTCCCAATGGAGCCGCCTGATAGGGGATCACAGAGCGGCATCCTACTTGGAGGGCTTGGCTGCATGCTGGAGCGCGGATTTGGGTGAGACAATTTCCCGGGACCTTCTAAGAGGGGCGTTTGAGATAACACCTAGGATCACAGTGAATGCTGCACTTCAGGTTATCCAATATAAAGTTTTACATAGAGTGTACATAACTAGTCGGAGGGGAAAAGTTTGGGGTTTATGGGATGAAGATTTGTGCATAAAAGGCCACTCGGCTACGGGCAACCTCCTTCATTCGTTCTTGGAGTGCCCGTTACTCTCGCAGCTATGGCATCAGTCCCTGGCAGTGGCTTCATCCAAGCAGTCCAACATCCCGAAGATAAAAACTAATCAGACAAGCAGCAACACTGGAGCCGACATTCCTGCTCCTTCCATTTCGGCTGCCTGCCATAAATGCTCTGCATGATGTCACCAATTTATCTACTTACACTCCTAAGCATCTTTTTGTCTTATTCTTGGCAGCAGCTTCTCAGGCTAAAAAATTAATTATCCTTATTATGTCTGTAACTTCCCAAGAATTAATGTCACGGTCCATTAATTTGTAACCCTTGGTTTGAGTAGAACATCGGTGGGCTATACAAATGTAATTTTTATTTGGACTGGTTGAGGACTGAGCTGGGGGTAGCAGAGAAAGAAGGCCAGCTGGCCTGTTCTCTCATGCAATAATGTGGTCCAACTGTGGAGGGTTTTACTTTAAACTTGGATGAACTAACCTGAACAATCACCGCAGGAAAACTATTTATGCAATTGGTATAATCCAGTAAATGAAAGTACTTTAAAAGTACAGTCCTAAGAGAAAGCAGGTTATCCATCAGAGAGATGTCCAAAGTGTAAAAGACTTTTTCCTATCTTCTCCTCTTACATAATAGTGGAAGACTAGTTCCATTCAGATTTCAGCTGAAAACCAAAACTGCCCCCCTACCCCCCCCCCCCCCCCCCCCACCAGCAGAAGACAGGCCTGCCGGCAGCTGCCCCCTTCTGGCCCCACAGACCCAGTGGCTGCCCCCTCCTGGGCCTACCTTTTCACTGGTGAGTAGTGGGCCCAAGAGTATCCCAGCTGCCGTTTTGAGATTGGAACCACCACAGGCAAGAGTGATCCTCACTCTCTTGCCTGTGCCAGTTCCAGTTCCAAATCTCAAAATGGCTGCCGAAACTTCCTGCAGCAAAATGGCTATCATGGGAAGTCCCAGAAGCCGGCCGTGCACAAGAGCGAGTGAGGATGCTCCCATGCCCACTATCCACCAACAAAAAAGTGGACCCAGGAGGGGCAGTTTCATTTTCAGCGATGGTTTCTAACAAAACCAAGCAGACAATTTTGGTCACAGATTCTGATTCAGCAGAAACCGAAAGATCCAGTTTCAGTCGTGCTCTGGTTCCTATATTTCCTGGAAGCAGCCCAGCAGCAGTATGGCTCTGAGGCTCATTCCCACTCCTAGCTCCTCGGGGTCAGTGACCCTTAAGTCAGAGATCTCTCTTGTTCCATCATCACTGGCTTCGAGCCTCTTTCAGACTCCAATTCAAAATCCTACTGATGGCTTTCAAAATCTTATTTTCTTAACTGCTCCCAATCTGACTCACTTAGTACTACTACTACTTAACATTTCTAGAGCGCTACTAGGCTTACGCAGCGCTGTACCTTGCATATCTCTCCGCGTAGTATTCCCAACTCTTGGCTCATCAGCAATAAGCCAGTAAAGAATCCACATGCCAATGTACCTTCTCTCACTACCAATACTTAATCATTTCTATAGCACTACTACTACTACTACTACTACTACTACTACTATTTAGCATTTCTATAGCGCTACAAGGCGTACGCAGCGCTGCACAAACATAGAAGAAAGACAGTCCCTGCTCAAAGAGCTATGTAATAAAAGTGAGCCAAGTATAGGACAATCAAGCCATTGTGACATCACTGAGGAGGTTGGCTCTTATTGGTGGCCTGAGGCATTATGACATCACAATATTAGCTCTGGTTACAAGAGACTACTACTACTACTACTACTATTTAGCATTTCTATAGCGCTACAAGGCGTACGCAGCGCTGCACAAACATAGAAGAAAGACAGTCCCTGCTCAAAGAGCTATGTAATAAAAGTGAGCCAAGTATAGGACAATCAAGCCATTGTGACATCACTGATGAGGTTGGCTCTTATTGGTGGACTGAGGCATTATGACATCACAATATTAGCTCTGGTTACAAGAGACTACTACTACTACTATTTAGCATTTCTATAGCGCTACAAGGCGTACGCAGCGCTGCACAAACATAGAAGAAAGACAGTCCCTGCTCAAAGAGCTTACAATCTAATAGACAACAAATAAAGTAAGCAAATCAAATCAATTAATGTGTACAGGAAGGTGGAGGCGAGTGGTTACGAGTCAAAAGCAATGTTAAAGAGGTGGGCTTTCAGTCTAGATTTAAAGGTGGCCAAGGATGGGGCAAGACGTAGGGGCTCAGGAAGTTTATTCCAGGCGTAGGGTGCAGCCAGACAGAAGGCGTGAAGTCTAGAGTTGGCAGTAGTGGAGAAGGGAACAGATAAGGAGGATTTATCCATGGAGCGGAGTGCACGGGAAGGGGTGTAGGGAAGGACGAGTGTGGACTAGACGTACGCAGCACGGTACACTTGAACATGAAGAGACAGTGCCTGTTTGACAGAGTTTACATCTAATAAGGACAGACAAACAGGACAAATAAGGGAATTACTTAAGGTGGGAATGATAAAAGACATGGGTACTCAATAAGGGGTTAGGAGTTAAAAGCAGCCTCAAAAAGGTGAGCTTTTAGGCTTGATTTGAAGACAGCCAGAGATGGAGCTTGACATACTGGCTCATGAAGTCTAGTCCAGGCGTACGGTGCAGCATGATAAAACAGAGTCCGGAGTTGGCAGTGGAGGAGAAGGGTACAGATGACAGAGATTTACCCAATGAACGGAGTTCCCAGGGAGGAGTGTAAGGAGAGGTAAGAATGGAGAGGTACTGAGGAGGAAGCCATGAAAAGGTGCAAACCATACATATTTCTAGTTTTTATTTATTTATTTATTTGTAGCATTTGTATCCCACATTTTCCCACCTATTTGCAGGTTCAATGTGGCTTACATTTGCCGTAATGGCGATTGCCATTCCGGACTACAAATATGCACATGGTTTTGCAATCAAGTGCGTACAAACATGGTGAAAGAATGCATTGTGATCTTGCGTACATATTAGTGCATGGTTTTACAATCAAGTGCGTACATACATGGTAGAGGAATACATTGTGATCTTGTGTAGGTGTTGGCATTATGTAATTGCTCAGGTGAGGACAATTAGGGTGAGAGTATTAGTGTATGGCAGTGAGGTTAGTCGACATTTTGTGGTTGCATAGTAGACGATATTAGATTAGAAGTGGTATTATTTGTTCATGAAGGTCATTGAGTTTGCTCGGTTGCGTGATTGGGTCGGGCCAATCTTAACCTTCATTCTTATTGTTTGGTAATTAGGACGGTTGTTTGTTGAATGCCTTCTTGAATAAGTCAGTTTTCAGTAGTTTTCGAAAGATGGTTACCTCTTGCGTTATCTTTATGGTCTTCGGAAGCGCGTTCCATAGCTGCGTGCAAATGTAGGAGAAGCTAGTTGCGTAAGTGGACTTGTACTTTAATCCTTTGCATGTGGGGTAATGGAGGTTGAGGAACGTACGTGCTGATCTTTTCGCGTTCCCAGCAGGCAGGTACATAAGTACATAAGTACATAAGTAGTGCCATACTGGGAAAGACCAAAGGTCCATCTAGCCCAGCATCCTGTCACCGACAGTGGCCAATCCAGGTCAAGGGCACCTGGCACGCTCCCCAAACGTAAAAACATTCCAGACAAGTTATACCTAAAAATGCGGAATTTTTCCAAGTCCATTTAATAGCGGTCTATGGACTTGTCCTTTAGGAATCTATCTAACCCCTTTTTAAACTCCGTCAAGCTAACCGCCCGTACCACGTTCTCCGGCAACGAATTCCAGAGTCTAATTACACGTTGGGTGAAGAAAAATTTTCTCCGATTCGTTTTAAATTTACCACACTGTAGCTTCAACTCATGCCCTCTAGTCCTAGTATTTTTGGATAGCGTGAACAGTCGCTTCACATCCACCCGATCCATTCCACTCATTATTTTATACACTTCTATCATATCTCCCCTCAGCCGTCTCTTCTCCAAGCTGAAAAGGTCTATAAGGTCTGTCATGTAGGCCGGAGCATTCCCATGTATAATTTTGTGGACCATGGTACATACTTTGAACGCAATTCGTTCTTTTAGAGGGAGCCAGTGTAGTTTTTCTCTAGGGGTTTGGCGCTTTCGTATTTTGCTTTCCCGAATACGAGTCTAGCTGCTGTATTTTGGGCTGTTTGCAGCTTCTTAATGATTTGTTCTTTACAACCTGCGTAAATTGCGTTACAATAGTCTAAGTGGCTCAGCACCATTGATTGTACTAGGCTGCGGAATATGTCCCTTAGGAAGTAAGTTTTGATTCTTTTAAGTTTCCACATGGCGAAAAAACATTTTCTTTGTTGTATTTTTCGCATGGTCTTCTAGTGTGAGATTACGGTCGATCGTAACTCCCAGAATTTTCAGGCTGTCAGAGGCCGGGAGAGTATAGTTTAGAGTGTTTATAGTATTGTTTTTATTTGAGTTGTATTGTGAAGATAAGATGAGACATTGAGGGCATAATGGAACAGAAACGCCTATCTCCATGGGCGTTTATCTCCGAGAACGGGTCCATGAAGGGGCGGACCGAATCGTATTTTCGAAAAAAACATGGACGTTTATCTTTTTTTGAGCTGGGCGTTTTTGTTTTTCAGCGATAATGGAAACCGAAAACGCCCAGCTCAAAAACGAATAACTCCAAGACATTTATTCGTGGGAGGGGCCAGGATTCGTACTGCACCGGTCCACCTCACATGCCAGGACACCAACCGGGCACCCTAGGGGGCACTTTTACAAAAAACAAAAAAAAGGTAAAACACCTCCCAAGTGCATAGCACCCTTCCCTTGGGTGTTGAGCCCCCAAAATCCCCCTCAAAACCCACTGCCCACAAGTCTACACCATTACTATAGCCCTAAGGGGTGAAGGAGGGCACCTACACGTGGGTACAGTGGGTTTGGGGGCCGGTTTGGAGGGCTCCCATTTACCAGCACAAGTGTAACAGGTGGGGGGGGGGGGGGATGAGCCTGGGTCCACCTGCCTGAAGTCCACTGCTCCAGTGACCTGCATACTGCTGCCAGGGAGGTGGGTATGACATTTGAGGGTGAAAATAAAAAGTTGTGAAACGGCATATTTTCTGGTGGGAGGGGGTTCGTGACCACTGGGGGAGTCAGGGGAGGTCATCCCCGATTCCCTCCAGTGGTCATCTGGTCATTTAGGGCACTTTTTGGGGCCTTATTCGTGGAAAAACGGTCCAGGAAAAGTGCCCTAAATTCTCGCTAAAAACGCATATTTTTTTTCCATTATCGGCGAAAGGCGCCCATCTCTGATCGGCAGATAACCACGCCCCAGTTCCGCCTTCACCACGCCTTCGACACGCCCCCATCAACGTTGTCCGCATCCGCGACGGAGTGCAGTTAAAAACGTCCAAATTCGGCTTTTGATTATACCGCTTTATTCGTTTTTGGGAGATAAACGTCTATCTCCCGATTTGGGTCACAACATAGGCGTTTTTCTCTTTCGATTATAAGCAGGATTGTGTCTTTTCTGCGTTTAGTTTCAATTGAAATGCATCCGCCTATGAATTCATTATTTGGAGGCCGTGTTGGATTTCTTTTGTAATTTCTGTTAGGTCATGCTTGAACGGGATATATATCGTGACATCATCTGCATAGATGTACGGGTTAAGGCCTTGGTTGGATAGCGATTTAGCTAGAGGTGTCATCATTAGGTTGAATAAGGTTGGTGACAACGGTGATCCTTGTGGAACTCCACATTCTGGTGTCCATGGTATTGATGTTTTTGATTTTGAGATCACTTGGTAGGTTCTAGCTTCTAGGAATCCTTGGAACCATTTTAGTACGTTTCCTCCAATCCCAAAGTAGTCTAGGATGTTCGAGAGTATTTGGTGGCTAACCATGTCAAACGCGCTGGACATGTCGAATTGAAGGAG
This sequence comes from Microcaecilia unicolor, assembly GCF_901765095.1. Classification (NCBI taxonomy): domain Eukaryota; kingdom Metazoa; phylum Chordata; class Amphibia; order Gymnophiona; family Siphonopidae; genus Microcaecilia; species Microcaecilia unicolor. The sequence continues at coordinate 626,662 of NW_021963582.1, read as the reverse complement.
CAGCACACTGTGTCCGGCTGCTATTAGTTGTTTGAATTTGGTTATGATGGTAGTTATCACAGTTTCCGTACTATGGTTGGATCGAAATCCTTACTGTGATTCATGTAGTATTTTGAATTTGTCTAAGTAGTTGGTGAGTTGTTGTGTTACCATACTTTCCATTATTTTGACAATCAGGGGGATGGATGCCACTGGTCGATAATTGGTCGTGTCGTTTAATTTTTTCTTTAGGTCTTTGGGTATCGGTGTAAGTAATATGTTTACTTTGTCTTTGGGGAAGAGTCCATGTTGTAGCATGTAGTTCAGGTGTGTTGCGAGTTCTGTTATGAAGCGTTTGGGGGCGGACCTTACTAGATAGCTAGGACAAGTGTCCAATTTGGAGTGGGTTTTGGAAAATTTGTTGATTGCTTGAGAAACAGTGTTTTCGGTTAATAGATCGAAGCTATTCCACATTCGATTTTAATATAACTATTTTGCTTTTCTCGAGCTGGGAGCAGACTTAAGAATTGCAAGACAGCTATAATGTGCTTTTTCTGAAAGCTACCCTTCTAAGGTTGTGGTTTGATATTTGGCCTATGCTAACTTGTGATAAGTTGCTGGTCAGCAACTAAGACAAAGACTCCTATGACTAAGGGCATCTGCTGTATCCAGATAAACAATCAAAAGGAGAAGTAAGTGGGTGTGAGCAAAATTACATCCTTAGCAGGAGGGTGGGGGTAGTAACAAAGTAACTTTACTCATTATCTAATGAAAAAACTAACTGTCTTGTCTGCCTGTATTATTTAGATTGTAAGCTCTTTTGAGCAGGGACTATCTCTTTGTATCAGGTGTTCAGCGCTGCGTGCGTCTGGTAGTGCTATACAAATGCTAATAATAATAATAATAAAAACTTACATGACAGGCCCTAACTGCCAATATAATGGACGAATAAATGAATTAATTTGATGCAACATGTTGGAACATGATTCATCACAGGAAACAGAATATTCTGGAAAGATGCATATTCATTAGGTAGGAAGGGTAATTATAATTAAGATAATGAAGAAAGGAAAAAAAAGTATTTAAGAGGAAACAGAACTGAGGATGGCGAGCCTCAGTGTGTCCACTAGGAGGTGGACAGGTCCCAGGGAAAACTCTGTTTTTATTTGCTACATATTATACTCTATTGGGAGTTTATTTCTTATTATTTCAATAATTACTGATTGGCTTCTCTGACAATTTGAATAAACATTTATTATGTCTAATACTTATTTAGCAGCCAGAGTTTTTCTTGCCTGGAATTCTGCCTGGGGGTATCGGTCCACCCCCCCCCCTCCCCCCCCAGGAGACCTCCAGAAGGTTACTTCTCTCTCAGAGGCAAGACAGAAAGTAAACAAGAGTGAATGTACCTGTAAGTCAATAAGAGGAGTTTGAATTGTATGTGGAACAGATAGGGAGCCAAAGAAGTGAGGAGAGGGCTAATATGAGCATAGTGACACTGGTGGAATATAAGTCGTGAGCAGAATTTTGAAGGATAGAGATGGCTTAGTGGGAGATTTGTGAGAAGCAAGTTGCAAAAGTCTAAGCGAGAGGTGATAAGAGTGTGGATAAAGGTTTTAGTAGAATGCTCAGAAAGGAAGGGTCGAATTTTAGTAATATTATAGAGAAAGAAACTACTAGTCTGTTGGATATGTGTGAGAGAGAGAGAGGGCAGATGAGAGTGTTATCCACAGAGATAGAGAATGGGGGAAGAGGAGAGGTTGGTTTAAGAGGAAAAGATAAGAAGCTCAGTCTTGGTCATGTTTAGTTTCAGATGGCGCTGAGACATCCAGGTGGCAATGTCAGACAGGCAGGCAGATACTTGGAACTGGATTCCTGCTGAAATTTCTTGTGTGGAGAGGTAGATCTGAGAGTCATCAGTCAAGACAAGAATATTTTTCAAAGCGAGCACCTTAATTTTCAAGATACTATTCGGAATGGCACCCGAATATATGCTTAACATGATTGAACTATTCTAAAGAAATGCCTGCCCAGAAAACAAAAACTACCTACTTCTACATCTACCCAACTGCAAAAACACCATCTACAAAACTATCTACACAGCAGGATTTATCTACCTAGGTTCCAAATGGTTGAACTCGATACCAAAAACCATAAGAAGCATTACAAATCTCCTCCAATTCAGAAAAGAAATGAAAACCTACCTCTTCAAAAATATTCTACAGCTAATCAGAAAAATATTGTTGCCTTCCTTTCAAATCTGTCTCTTCAAAAACTCTATGAATAAAATATCACCAAAACTCTACAACTGAACACAAAAGCTACCACTACCTTTTCCTCTTCAAAACTATCTCTTCAAAAACTCTATGAATAACCTCATGAACTCTAGATGCCCTCTCAACATTGCACAACACGACTGTAACTCCACCAAAATGTAAACTGTAAGTCACTTTGAACCGAAACGTGTTTTTCGATAATAGGGGGGATACAAGAATGCATAAATAAAGGTGATACTGAAAACCATGGGATAGAAACATAGAAGCATAGAAACATGACGGCAGATAAAGGCCATATGACCCATCCAGTCTGCCCATTCTCTGTAACCCCTAATTCCTCCTGTTCCTAAGCAATCCCACATCTTTTTAAATTCTGGAACAGTCCTCGACTCCACCACCTCCACCGGGAGGCCTTTCCACAACTCCACCACCCTTTCTGTGAAATAGTACTTCCTTAGATTACTCCTAAACCTATTCCCTCTTAACTTTGTCATATGCCCCCTCATTCCAAAGCTCTCTTTCATTTGAAAAAGGTTCTCTTCCTGTACATAATGCCCTTGAGATATTTAAACGTTTCTATCATGTCTCCTCTCTCCCAGCGTATACATGTTGAGGTTCATAAGCCTGTCCCTATAATTTTTGCATTCAAGACCACTTTCAAATTTTGTAGCCGCCCTCTGGACCGACTCCATCCTGTTTACATCTTTCCATAGGTGCGGTCTCCAGAACTGCACGCAGTACTCCAAATGGGGCCTCACTAGAGACTTCTCTTACAAGAGCACGCAGTTATGGAATGCATTACCTACAGACCTGAAAGCAATCAAAGACACAACTATCTATCGAAAATCTCTGAAAACATTCCTCTTCAACAAGGCCTACAACAAGAACCTACAACCTCATTGATATCCTGTTCTGACAATGCTACCAAATTTTATGTAAGCCACACTGAGCCTGCAAATAGATGGGGGAATGTGGGATACAAATGCAAATAAATTAATTAATTAAATAATTAAATAAATAAAATAAACTTATACAAGGGCACTATCATCTCCTTTTTCCTGCTGGTCATGCCTCTCTTTATGCAGCCAAGCATCCTTCTGGCTTTGACTGTCGCATTTTCTACCTGTTTGGAAGCTTTAAGGTCATCAGACACAATCACCCCCAAGTCCCGCTCTTCCTTTGCACACTGAAGCACTTCACCCCCTATACTGTACCGTTAACCTTGGATTCTTGCGACCCAAGTGCATGACCCTGCATTTTTTGGGATTAAACCTTAGTTGCCAAATATTGGTCCATTCCTCCACCTTCACTAGGTTCTTCCTCATGTCATTCACACCCTCCAGGGTGTCCACCCTGTTGCAGAGTTTAGTATCATCCGCAAAGAGACAAACCTTACCAGACAGCCATTCCGCAATATCGCTCACAAAGATGTTAAAAAGAGCCGGCCCTAGGACCGATCCCTGCGGTACTCCACTGACGACCTCCTTTTCTTCAGAGCAAGCTCCATTTACCACTACCCTCTGTCTCCTACCATTCAACCAATTTTTAACCCAATCCATTACTCTAGGTCCCATACCGAGGGCACTCAAATTTATCAGTAGCCTGTGCAGAACCGTGTGAAAGGCTTTGCTGAAATCCAAGTATACCAAACCAAGCGCCCCTCCCACATCCAACTGTTTGCTCACCCAGTCGAAGAAGACAGTCAGATTCGTCTGACACGACCTGCCACTAGTGAAGCCATGCTGCCTCGGGTCCCGCATTCCATTTAGTTCAAGAAATCTCACAATCCTCCTCTTAGAAGCGTTTCCATTAGCTTACTCACCACTGAGGTCAGACTGACAGGTCTGTAATTCCCAACCTCCTCCTTACTTCCACTCTTGTGCAAAGGAACCACATCCGCCCTTCTCCAGTCCACCGGGACCACTCCAGTTTCTAAGGAAGCATTGAAGAGGTCCGCCAGCAGAGCCGACAGAACTTCTCAGAGTTCCTTAAGCACCCTCGGGTGTATCCCATCTGGCCCCATCGCTCTGTCTACTTTTAGTTTGGCAAGTTCCTCACGAACACAGTCCTCCGTAAATGGGTCTTGGTCTACCATACATCCATCCCCTTTAGCCTTTGTTTTCTGCAGCCCTACTCCCGGTCTTTCATTCGTGAACACAGAGTTAAAATAATTGTTAAACAGTTCAGCTTTATCCTTATCTGCCACATATTTCTCTCCCTCAGCTTTGAGCCTCACAGTGCTATTATGGCACTTCCTCTTGTCACTTACATATCTGAAAAAGGTCTTATCACCCAATTATACCGTATTAGCTATCTTTTCCTCCATTTGCCGCTTCACTTTCCTGATAGCTTTTCCAGCTTCTCCTCGCTTATTTAGGTATTCTCTCCTGTCTTCATCTTTCTGAGTCGTCTTATAATGTGCAAAGGCTAGCCTCCTTTCGCTTATCTTTTCAGCTACTACATTCGAGTACCTTATCTTTTCAGCTATTACATTTGAGTACCAGAGAGGTCTTCTTTTCCTCTTACTTTTATGGAATTTTCTAACATAAAGAAACTGAACATATCTTGTATGATATGTTCAGTAGGATATTTAGCTTTATCATTTGTGCCAACATGGATGAGTAGCATTGGAGTATGGTCCATAGGTTTGATGAGTCTAGGCAATCTTTCCACAATATCGCAAATCTTGGCACCAGGCAGACAGCACACCTCTTTGGACAACATATCTGGCCGGCAGATGGGTGCTTCGGTACCCCTGAGAAGTGAACCTCCAACCACCACTACCTTTTGTTTCTTTGGGGTCAATTGTCTGGCTGAGATGGCATTTTTGGTCATTGTTGCCTCCTGTTTTTTTAGATGTTTCTAGCTCTTCAACCTCCAGGGCTGTGAACAGATTCTTTAGTTGGGATGAGATCAGATCACCAAGGGAAGAAGTATAGATGGAGAAAAGAAGAGTTCAACCAACCGATAGTGAGATAGAAGCGGAGGAGGATCCACCAGAGTATACACTAAAAGTGCAATGGGAAAGATCAGAAGAAAACCAGAAAAGAACAGAGCCCTGAAAATCAAGTAAGCATTATCAATGAGTAGATGGTGATCTTTTGACACTGTTGATCACCGCCTAATCCTTGATAATGCTTACTTGGATTTCAGGGCCCTGTTCTTTCTTGGTTTTCTTCTGATCTCTCCCATTGCACTTTTAGTGCAATACAGATAGATAGAGAAGGATGAGGATAGAATAGAGACCTTTGAATCTGGCCAGGAATAGGTCATTGGAGACCTTAGTAAGGGCTGTTTCAGTTGAATATAGAGGGCGAAAGCCAGACTGAAGTGGATCAAGAATAGTTTGAGATGAAAGAAGGCCAAGACAATGGTGGTGAACAGCACGTTCAAGTACCTTGGATAGGAAAGGGAGGAGGGAGATCGGGTGATAGTTGGAAGGACAGGTAGGGTCCAATGAAGGTTTTTTTGAGAAGTGGTGTTAACTACAGCACGTTTGAAGGCATCAGGAACAGTTGGCAGTGGAAAGTGAATGATTGAAGATATGACAGATAGAAGGGATGACAGTGGGAGAGAGAGTGCTAAGTAGATGGGTGGGATCAGAGGAACAGGTAGCCAGTGTGGAGAAGCATATCATTGGGCCAATTTCCGAGGATAAAATGTCTATGTACTAATCAGAACATCACTGTTGGTTGTGCAATAGAGTTTCCACAGCTCTTATGGTGGCTCATTTCTTACAGTATTCTTATGAATTCATTCAGTTCCAATGGTTAATCATTCCATTGGGTAGTGATGAAGAATAGTATCTCACCCTCCAGGAACATTTTTGGATATATGAACAGCAAGCAGTTGTTCCACACGGTCTGAATAATTTGGTCGAGTGCAACACTGGTCATCAAGACTTTTCAATTAAGTTTGTTGAACTAACGTCGTCACGTTTCTGATGTTATTGACACTGGTTTCTGGCATCTTTTTTTTTTTTTTTTCAGAGGCTGTAGAAATACACAAGAACTGGATGCCTGGTGATGGTTATTTGTTGACCATCATGTCAGGAGTGTTTTTCACAAGCTGGCTGACTGATCACTAGGAGTGGCCTAGTGGTTAGGGTGGTGGACTTTGGTCCTGGGGAACTGAGGAACTGAGTTGGATTCCCACTTCAGGCACAGGCAGCTCCTTGTGACTCTGGGCAAGTCTCTTAACCCTCCATTGCCCCATGTAAGCTGCGTTGAGCCTGCCATGAGTGGGAAAGCGCAGGGTACAAATGTAACAGAAATAAAATAGATACTATTGGAGATTCTATATGGAATGTTGCTATTCCACTAGCAACATTCCATGTAGAAGGCTGCGCAGGCTTCTGTTTCTGTGAGTCTGACGTCCTACACATATGTGCAGGACGTCAGACTCACAGAAGCAGAAGCCTGCGCGGCCACATTGGTGATCTGCAAGGGCCGACTTCTACATGGAATGTTGCTAGTGGAATGTAGAATCTCAAATAGTAGCAACAGTGGAGGAGTGGCCTAGTGGTTAGGGTGGTGGACTTTGGTCCTGGGGAACTGGGTTGGATTCCCACTTCAGGCACAGGCAGCTCCTTGTGACTCTGGGCAAGTCACTTAACCCTCCATTGCCCCATGTAAGCCGCATTGAGCCTGCCATGAGTGGGAAAGCGCAGGATACAAATGTAATAAAAATAAAAAAAGTCAGTTTAAGTGTATTAATAGTCCACAATACCGAAGGCTTTCCACTCTTTTCTGTAATACTTTGATGCAATAGTAATTGAGTTAGTACCTTGATTTAATCTTTTTTTGAGGGACAGAAAGAGAAGTAGCAGAAATGTAGATGCATTACAAGCTTTTAAATGTGGTACTCATCGTGCAGTATCCGCTTTACTACTACTACTTAACATTTCTAGAGCGCTACTAGGGTTACGCAGCGCTGTACAAATTAATAACTAAGGATGGTCCCTGCTCAAAGGAGCTTACAATCTAAAGGACGAAATGTCAAGTTGGGGTAGTCTCGATTTCCTGAGTAGAGGTGTTGTGATTAGGTGCCGAAAGCGACATTGAAGAGGTGGGCTTTGAGCAATGATTTGAAGATGGGCAGGGAGGGGGCCTGGCGTATGGGCTCAGGGAGTTTGTTCCAAGCATGCGGTGAGGAGAGGCAGAAAGGGCGGAGCCTAGAGTTGGAGGTGGTGGAGAAGGGTACTGAAAGGAGGGATTTGTCTAGAGAGCGGAGGTTACGGGTAGGGACGTAAGGGGAGATGAGGGTAGAGAGGTAAGGAGGGGCTGCAGATCGAGTGCATTTGTAGGTTAGTAGGAGAAGCTTGAACTGTATGCGGTATCTGATCGGAAGCCAGTGAAGTGACTTGAGGAGAGGGGTGGTATGAGTATACCGGTCAAGGCGGAAGATAAGACGTGCGGCAGAGTTCTGGATGGACTGAAGGAGGGATAGGTTGCTAAGTGGGAGGCCGGTGAGGAGTAGATTGCAGTAGTCAAGGCGAGAGGTAATGAGAGAGTGGATGAAAGTTCGGGTGGTGTGCTCAGAGAGGAAGGGGCGAATTTTGCTAATGTTGTAGAGGAAGAAGTGACAGGTCTTGGCAATCTGCTGGATATGAGCAGAGAAGGAGAGAGAAGAGTCAAAGATGACCCCAAGGTTTTGAGCTGAGGAGACAGGGAGAATGAGAGAGCCATCAACAGAAATAGAAAACGGGGGGAGCGGGGAGGTGGGTTTGGGGGGGAAAATGAGAAGCTCGGTTTTGGTCATATTTAATTTCAGGTGGCGTTGAGACATCCAGACAGCAATGTCAGACCAGCATGCTGAAACTTTGGTTTGGACGCAAGGTGAGATATCAGGGGTAGAAAGGTAGATTTGGGAGTCATCAGCATAGAGATGGTAGGAAAAGCCATGGGATGAGATTAATGAACCAAGGTTATGGTTTGATAGAAGTTTTGCCAAGGGGATCATCATTAGGTTGAAAATAGTTGGTGAGAGGGGTGATCCTTGCGGTACTCCACATTCAGGTGTCCATGTAGCAGACGTAGTTGAATTTGATGTGACTTGATATGAGCGCAGGGTTAGGTTAGTAGGAGAAGCTTGAACTGTATGCGGTATCTGATCGGAAGCCAGTGAAGTGACTTGAGGAGAGGGGTGGTATGAGTATACCGGTCAAGGCGGAAGATAAGACGTGCGGCAGAGTTCTGGATGGACTGAAGGGGGGATAGGTGGTTTTGTGAATACCATGCTAAAATCACATGCATTAAAATCACAGGTTATATGTCCTTTAGTAAACAGGCCTCCTAGTAATGCATAATTGATATTTTTTTTTTTTTCTTGAACTGAAGTACCTGCGATTTCCTCTCTGTTCTAAAACCTACCACGGGAGTAGGAAGGAAACAATACGGCAGACGAGGTTAAAAATCCATTGTGTTGGAAGCATCATCAATTGCATTTCTGGCAGCTCCATACTAAGCTTTATTACAACAGTTACTCAGCAGCTCGACAGTAATGCTGCACTTACTTCCCACATCAGCCTGGTGTCCATGCTTTCATCCAGCTCAAGGGGAATTCGTTTCTCTCCAGCAAATGGGCCAAACTTTTCACCCTGAAGAGCAAAAGTTCAAGTACATTTAGTGCAGATCCATATTGTACGGGAGACATGACACATTCATTTTTATTACTTTAATACAATTCTCTCTAATACAGCATCTATCATAACAATGTACCTCTCCACCCCTTCCCCCACCCCAGTTCTGTATGATAAAAGGATATCAGTATAACCAAAGGGGAAGACGTAAGCTCGGAGACTTGTTATTAAGAGTGAAAGAGTTGGTAAGAGACAGGGATACTAGTTATTTACGACAAAAAGGAAAAAAAAAAGAAAGACTTTCCATTAATAGTAGCTAATTGAATACAATACAAGGTCCTTCAACCTAATGGAGTAGAGTCAGAGGAAACAGGAGGATTTTCACTTTAGTACAGCTATATAAACTACTTTTATTTTTGCAGTCTGTTCTTTCTTCCTTACACAGCTGCCAAAATACACAACATAAAAGTTAACAAAGTGGATGGCAAGAGGCACTAACTGGTTTGATATTCAAGGACTGCACAGCAGTACTGGAACGCGTAGAAAGAAAAGAATGAAAGAAAGGGATACAGAGGGAAGTTCAGCTCAAAGTAACAAAACCAAGAGGGAACAAAAGAAAAGGGAGTGAAAAGGATGGCTCAAAACTATGTACTAAATTAGAAGAGAAAGCAAGGAACTACAAGTGGTAAAGACATGGAAGAAGCTTTAATTTCTTATAGGTTGCAGGCAGCCTACAATTAGAGTACAGTAGTATTTCTCTGTTCCTGGAAGTTGTAACATTTCTGAAGTTGTCATTGAAAAGCTCCACTCCAACCCATCACAACTAAGAAGATGTTCCACTCCATGTGGAAACTCAAAAGAGTTAAACCTTTCTTCCCAAGGTCTATTTTCACCACCTGGTACAGTCAATGGTACTAAGTCACCTGGACTATTGCAACGCACTATATGCTGGCTGTAAAGAACAGATCATCAAGAAACTCCAAACAGCCCAGAATACCGCAGCCAGACTCATTTTTGGAAAAAAAAAATATGAAAGTGCTAAACCCTAAGAAAGAAACTACACTGGCTACCATTGAAAGAACGAACCACATTCAAAATCTGCACAATTGTTCATACAATCATTTACGGAGATGCCCCGACCTACATGCTAGGCCTCGTAGACCTGCCACCCAGAAATGCTAAGAGATCCACCCGCACCTTTCTTAACCTACACTTCCCCAACTGCAACAGAATAAAATACAAACTAACACACGCGTCTAGCTTTTCTTATATAAGCACGCAGATGTGGAACTGTCTTCCAATAAACCTAAGAACGATCAAAGAACTGACCGATTTCCGCAAATCCCTGAAGACATACCTCTTTAGCAAAGCCTACCACGAAAACCCTTAACTAACGACAACACAATACCTAAGCAAAATGGCACAGAATGTATTTTCCAATAATGACTTGTTCAAACCTACCTGTATTCCTCTACCTCTATGTAATACCAATTGTCTTCTTTAACCTGCTATAGTTATGCTATAACAGGTCTCTGTAAGCCACATTGAGCCTGCAAATAGGTGGGAAAATGTGGGATACAAGTGCAATAAATAAATAAATAAATTTGGTACCTTGGAATGCAGTTAAGAATCCAGATCAAATTTACAAATACAATTAGGGTAAATTACTTCCAGAAGTGCAGAGATTTGCAAAGATTAGGGCAGGACAGCAGTCAAAAGATGAATATACTAATGTAGGAGCAAAAGACCCTACATAAATAACTGTAAAGGTCTAAAATACTAACTAACGCATGCGTCTACCTTCTCCTACTTGAGTACACAATTCTGGAACGCGCTACCACGCAACTTAAAAACGATCTATGAACTAACCAACTTCCGCAAACTACTGAAGACCCATCTCTTTAATACAGCAAAGATCAACAAATATGAACTCCTCCACATGCATCCAGTATTGCCTTATAATATTTGCCTTTATATCATGCTTTATCATTATCATGTTACCCAAAATCCTTCCATAATACTAAATGTATATTCTATTATACATTTCCAATATTCATGATGTATTGTAAGCCACATTGAGCCTGCTAAGAGGTGGGGAAATGTGGGATACAAATGCAATAAATAAAAAATAATAATAAAAAAAAAAATTAGCACTACAGCAAAGCTATACAGAACGATAATATATGGCACTATAAGAACCTGACTTATTAAAGCATCCCGACACTTGCTGGGCTAAAACACAGTCTACAGGCATTCCCTAGCCAACTGGGCTGATGCAAGAGGACAGCTGGAACAAAACCTCCATATTTATTTATTGATTGGAACAATGACCCATGGTCAAGGTCACCCTTCAGTGGAACAATGTTGCGATTCCTCGAGTCATAATATCTGAAACAGGCGAGATTGTTGTGATAAACATTCGGGGCCTGTGCGTGAACAGCAAGGCCAAGTAAACTAGCTGCAGCCTGCAACCCCTGTATAAATAGATGCTGAAAACCAATGCAAAAGGATGCTGGGTTTCTACTAATCCAGAACAGTAGTCACCCACTCTGCCTGTCTGGCTGATTCATCTGAGCAACTTCTGCCTACTACTTGTCAACTGATGCTATCTACATTCAGGTTGTCTTGGTCTACGACTCCTAATGTGGAACCTTGCATGACGTAGCTATAATTCAGGTTCCTCTTTCCCACATAAATCACTTTGCACTTGCTCACATTAAACGTCATCTGCCATTTAGACGCCCAGTCTCCCAGTCTCTTTGTGAGAATATCTTTGAAGTTAATAAGTCATGTTTTATTTACAGTAATGTCCATACAGAATCTTGTTCAGATCTGCAGTGTACATCTTGCCTAATTCTACAGGAAATGTAACCAGTTTTGATACACGTCTACAATAAAATGAATGTTATTTAAATTGCCGTTTCCATGCTGCGACTCGTGTTTACCATTCTCTTATAGATGTCATCTTCCCAAGTCTTTCCTACAAATGCACGCGATCTGCAGCCCCTCCTTACCTCTCTACCCTCATCTCCACTTACGTTCCTACCCGTAACCTCCACTCTCAAGACAAATCCCTCCTTTCAGTACCCTTCTCCACCACCGCCAACTCCAGGCTCTGCCCTTTCTGCCTCGCCTCACCCCATGCTTGGCATAAACTCCCTGAGCCCATACGCCAGGCCCCCTCCCTGCCCATCTTCAAATCCTTGCTCAAAGCCCACCTCTTCAATGTCGCCTTCGGCACCTAATCACAACACCTCTACTCAAGAAATCTAGACTGCACCAACTTGACATTTCGTCCTTTAGATTGTAAGCTCCTTTGAGCAGGGACCGTCCTTCTTTGTTGATTTGTACAGCGCTGCGTAACCCTAGTAGCGCTCTAGAAATTTTAAGTAGTAGTAGTAGTAGTCGTAAGGTCCTATTGTAATTTTTCACAATCCTCCCGCGATTTAATGACTTTGAATAACTTTGTGTCATCAGCAAATTTAATTACCTCACTAGTTACTCCCATCTCTAGGTCATTTATAAATATGTTAAAAAGCAGAGGTCCCAGCACAGAGCCCTGGGGAACCCCACTAACTACCCTTCTCCATTAAGAATACTGACCATTTAACCCTACTCTCTGTTTTTTTATCTTTTAACCAGTTTTTAATCCACAATAGAACACTACCTCCTATCCCATGACTCTCCAATTTCCTCTGGAGTCTTTCATGAGGTACTTTGTCAAACGCCTCCTGAAAATCCAGATACACAATATCAACCGGCTTACCTTTAGCCACATGTTTGTTCACCCCCTGAAAGTAATGTAGTAGATTGGTGAGGCAAGATTTCCCTTCACTAAATCCATGTTGACTTTGTCTCATTAATCCAAGCTTTTGAATATGCTCTGTAATTTTGTGTATATATGTGTGTTTAAGATTTCTAAACTTTTACTACAAACACTCAAATCGCTGATCAACTCTGACATTACAACTCTTCTGGCACTTGTGATCAGGGCCGTGCCAACACAGTAAGCGTGGTAAGCACCGCAGGGGGGCGCCTGCCTTCAAGGGCGCCGCACCATAGTTGTATTTTTTAAAAAAAACCTTACTCCTCCACTCCATCCCCGATTCCCCGGCGCTTTAAATTTACCTCGCTCCGCCTCCGACGTCTGCGCAGCGTCAGTGAAAGCACTGCCTGTCTGACGTCTCTCCACCAGCCTTCCCTTCGCTCGTTCGTTCCCTCTGTGTCCCGCCCCCAAGGAAATGAGGTCAGAAGAAGGCGGGACACAGAGGGAACGAACGAGCGAAGGGAAGGCTGGTGGAGAGACGTCAGACAGGCAGCACTTTCACTGACGCTGCACAGATGTCGGAGGCAGAGAGAGGTAAATTTAAAGCGCCGGGGAATCGGGGGGCGCGTACGCGTGCCAACTGATGGTCTGCAGGGGGGCGCCAGAGACCCTAGGCACGGCCCTGCTTGTGATACACTCAGCTTTAACAATCCCAGCTTTTTTTTTTCCTTTTCCCTAATTATCCTTCTCTATTTTTCCAATCCCTCTATTAACTGGAATGTTGTCAAATTGCTTTAATATTCCCTATTCTTCACCGTCTGTATAATAACTTCCCTTCTGTTTATGCCTCAACTTTTCCATCTATCCTAGCAGTTGAAATTTCAAGTTTATTAATATTTAGTAATCTGCCATCTAGGCAGCTTACGGTATAAATAGAAGGACAGAAAGGTGAGTTTAAATGCAAGACTGAAAGTGAGGGAAGAGGGAGAAATGCCAGTAATTCAGAGCAAAAGAGAGGAAGGGGACAAACATTAGGTAGTTTCTCGTATCACTCCAGGAGGTCTGCACAATAGCAGAGCAATCAATGGAAGGTACCATTGACTAGAATAGTCTTTTATGTTTAAATCTGTTTATTGACATAGTGATACAAACACAATTCTACCAACATGTAATTAAAGTCTGGAATTGGTTGCCAGAGAATGTGGTAAAGGCGGTTAGCTTAGCGGAGTTTAAAAAAGGTTTGGACAGCTTCCTAAAGGAAAAGTCCATAGACCATTATTAAATGGACTTGGGGAAAATCCACTATTTCTGGGGTAAGCAGTATAAAATGTTTTTTTACTTTTTTGGGCTCTTGTCAGGCATTTGTGACTTGGATTGGCCACTGTTGGAAACAGGATGCTGGGTTCGATGGACCTTTGGTCTTTCCCAGTATGGCAATACCTATGTACAAACAGTGCAAGCTGCTGTAGTAATATGTAGTTCTTTTCTACATCAGAGTACATCTCCCTTCCTGTCAGTGTATGAGGAATGAAAATGGCTGGCTAAGTTAAGATGAACACAGACCCTCACCATCCCCACTGGAAAAATTCCCAGACCTCTGCCCTCATCACCAAGAATATCACATAAATAGTGCCTGACCCCCAGGGATGCTATTTGCCTCCTTGAACTAAGTGGGTATAATTGATTGGGGGTGGGGGGGGACGGGACATAATGCTGCATCAGAGGCTCTCTTGTTCAGGACGGTGTACAGTAAGAATAGATCAAACATGAGCAATAGGCAATTACAGCAGTAAAAATATTCAAGTAACAATACAACGTATGGCATGGTATACTACTTGCAATGACAACACAATCCAGCTTATTTTCGAAAGAGAAAAACGCCCAAATTCCGACCTAAATCGGGAGATGGACGCCTTTCTCTTGTGGGTGCCCAAATCGGTATAATCGAAAGCCGATTTTGGGCGTTTCCAACTGCACTCCGTCGCGGGAACGCATAAAGTTGACGGGGGCGTGTTGGAGGCATGGTGAAGGCGGGACTGGGGCGTGGTTATCGACTGAGGAGAGATGGGTGCGCTCGGCCGATAATCAAAAAAATAAAGGCGTTTTTAGCCAGAATTTAGGACACTTTTTCTGGACTCTGTTTTTTCACGAACAAGTCCCAAAAAAGTGCCCTAAATGACCAGATGACCAACAGAGGGAATCGGGGATGACCTCCCCTGACTCCCCCAGTGGTCACTAACCCCCTCCCACCAAAAAAACCCGAACTTTAAACACTTTTTTTTCCAGCCTCAAATATCATCCCTAGCTCCATGACAGCAGTATGCAGGTCCCCCAAGCAAATTTAGTTTAGTTGGTGCTGCCCGGACCCATGCAGAGAGCAAAAATCGGAAGGAAAAAAAAAAACATGCAAGTGCAGTTGGGGACCTCCAAATTAAAAATTAGTAAAAAAAAAAAAAGGAGATTTGAACCAGCCACCTTCTGATTCCCAGGCTAGTGCTCTAAGCACTGCACCACATGAATCAGTTGTTTAGACATCCTTCCCTTTCCATTAAGTCCTTCCAAGTTTCTGTCAGCCAATCACAGCTCGTTTAGCTGACATCATGTCAGCTAAACAGCTGTGATTGGCTGACATCATGTCAGCTAAATGAGCTGTGATTGGCTGACAGAAACTTGGAGGGACTTAATAGAAAGGGAAAAATATCTAAACAATTAATTCATGTGGTGCAGTGCTTAGAGCACTAGCCTGGGAATCAGAAGGTGGCTGGTTCAAATCTTCCTTTTACTATTTTTTTTAATTTGGACGTCCCCAACTGCACTTGCATGTTTTTTTTTTTTCTTCCAATTTTTGCTCTCTGCATGGGTCCGGGCAGCACCAACTAAACTAAATTTGCTCGGGGGACCTGCCTACTGCTGTCATGGAGCTTGGGATGATATTTGAGGCTGGCATAGAGGCATCTCAGGGGGACCAGTACACTACCAATGCTGGCCCCTCCCACGACCAAATGCCTTGGATTTGTTCGTTTTTGAGCTGGGGGCGCTTTGGTTTCGATTATCGCTGAAAAACAAAAGCGCCTAGCTCAAAAAACGCCCAAATCCTATGCATTTGCCCGGCACAAACCGTATTTTCGAAACCAAAGATAAACGTCCATCTTTTTCGAAAATACGATTCGGCCCGCCCCTTCACGGACCCGTTCTCGGAGATGGACGTTTTTACAAATGGGCGTTCGCGTTCGATTATGCCCCTCCACATGTACTAGAACATCATAATTGGCAGTGAAGGGTAAGGCAAAGTTGTAAGATATAGATCAGTGGCGTAGCCAAGGGTAGGCTTGGGTGGGCCCAGGCCCACCCAGTATCAGCACACCTATGATGTGGCTGGAATGGATCCTCAAGTCCCAGCAGCCGAAAACTCTCAACAACTGTCCCTCCTTGTATACCTTTTAAATAGCAGATCCTTGCCTGCAGTGAGCAGCGACTGATACATACTGCTCGCACCGGCCCCATAGCCTTCCCTCTGATGTATTCTCACTTATACGGAAACAGGAAGTTGCATCAGAGGGAAGGCTGTGGGGCCAACATGAGCAGTGTGTATTAGTTGCTGCTGTTGAAAATCTGCTATTTAAAAGGTATGAAGGAGGGGGAATGTTTGAGAGACCATATGGCATGCAGGCAAGACAGCGAGAGACCAAATCACTTGTGGGACAAGGCGGAGTTCTTCTGCCCACCCATCTTGGGCCCAGGCCCACCCAAAATTGGGTGACTGGCTACGCCCCTGATATAGATGAGTAAGAAAGTAGGAAGCATTAGAAAGTAAGGTGACTGATTTGAAACAAAGTTGCACATGAGATCAGAGAGATGGTTAAATAACAGAAATAGCTCACGGTCTGTTTATAAGCGAGGTAACCCTGAAGTCAGACAAACTGAATCCTAACAATAGCAATGACATGATATATGAAGTATTAAAAAGATACATAGTAAATGCATTGCAAGGATCATTCAATAGATGCAGGGGAGGGTGGGGGGGGGGGCAAGTGCAGTTCAGCCATATAGACCCCCTCCTCTGATGTGAAGGGGGGAGGGGAGGGGGAGGTCCCCCGCCCCCACACACTGACCTTCCGGACTCTGCGCGCCGTGTACAGCCCCATCCCGTCCTGCACACTGGACGTCTTCAGCGAGAAGCGCTCCGGGACGTACATGCCCAGCATTTTCATGACCTGCCACGCGTCCCTCCCTCCTCCAACTCACACAGGCGAGCCGCTGTTCCGCCTACCTTCGCTTCTTCAGCAACTTTAACCTTTCTGGCGCACCGTCTGCCGCCAATCAAACAGCGACCAATCAGGAGTCGGCTTACATGCCAACGTTCTGTACCGAGCCCAAGGATTGGAGAAGGCTCCTCACAGCTGTAGCCTACCACGTCCGTTCGCCTTTTTTTTTTTTTTGGCACGTGGTTCGTCTGACACTCTACTGCTTCTGTCATTTATTAGCGTCGGGAAACTTTATTGGCCGGACTGTTTGTGCACGTGCTGCCCCCTCCCCCCCCCCCCCTCTTGGTTGCCCCAGTAACGCAGTGCGCGGCCTTCCGAATTACCAAATCCATAGAACTTTATTGGCATGACAACGTTTACTGTAACGCGGCAGGGTTGCAGCAGGGCAGTGGGGGCGGGGCCTCTCTCTCTCATGTCGGCGAGACCATTTCGGAGGGGGAAAGCGGGGGAGGAGGCTGGGTCCCTCCCAGGCGACGTCTTTTGCTCTCGTCTAGGAAAGGCTGGTGATGTTGGTTTACAGGGACCAGGAGTTGGATGGCCCGGATGTGCCCCTCCCCCACGTGGGCTCAGTATATAATGGGGCCAAAAGAGTTCACATATTTCTCCACCTTCCTTGGAACCTGCTAGATCAAAAAAAATCAATAGAAATAAAACATGGAAAAGAAAATAAGATGATGCCTTTTCTTATTGAACATAACTTAATACATTTCTGGATTACATGGGATTTACACTGGATGCAAAGAACGCGCCCTACGGAAACTCCAGATGGCGCAAAACACAGCGGCCAGATTGCTGTTTGGCAAATCCCGGTTTCAGTCAACTAGACCCTTAAGAGAGAAGCTCCATTGGCTCCTGATAAAAGAGCGTATTGAATTCCGACGATTTTGACACCGTCAATCACAATTTACTTCTTGCCACACTGTCCTCATTTGGGTTCCAGGGCTCTGTCCTCTCCTGGTTCTCCTCTTATCTCTCCCACCGCACCTTCAGAGTACATTCTCATGGCTCTTCCTCCACCCCCATCCCGCTCTCTGTTGGAGTTCCTCAGGGATCTGCCCTTGGACCCCTCCTTTTTTTCAATCTACACCTCTTCCTTGGCCTCTTTGATCTCATCTCATGGTTTCCAATATCACCTTCATGCCGATGACACCCAGCTTTATCTCTCCACACCAGACATCACTGCAGAAACCCAGGCCAAAGTATCAGCCTGCTTATCCGACATTGCTGCCTGGATGTCCAACCGCCACCTGAAATTGAACATGGCCAAGACCGAGCTTATTGTCTTCCCACCCAAACCCACTTCTCCTCTCCCTCCAGTATCTCAGTTGATAACACCCTCATCGTGCCCGTCTCATCTGCCCGCAACCTCAGAGTCATCTTCGACTCCTCCCTCTCCTTCTCTGCGCATATCCAGCAGATAGCCAAGACCTGTCGCTTCTTCCTCTACAACATTAGCAAAATTCGCTCTTTCCTCTCTGAGCACACCACCCAAACTCTCATCCACTCTCTCATTACCTCTCGCCTTGACTACTGCAACCTACTCATCACTGGCCTCCCACTTTGCCATCTATCCCCCTTTCAGTCCGTCCAGAGCTCTGCTGCACGTCTTATCTTCTGCCTGGACCAATATACTCACATCACCCCTCTCCTCAAGTCACTTCACTGGCTTCCGATCAAGTATCGCATACAGTTCAAGCTTCTCCTACTAACCTACAAATGCACTCGATCTGCAGCCCCTCCTTACCTCTGTACCCTCATCTCCCCTTACGTTCCTACCCGTAACCTCCGCTCTCAAGACAAATCCCTCCTTTCAGTACCCTTCACCACCACCGTCAACTCCAGGCTCCACCCTTTCTGCCTCGCCTCACCCCTTGCTTGGAATAAACTCCCTGAGCCCATACGCCAGGCCCCCTCCCTGCCCATCTTCAAATCCTTGCTTAAAGCCCACCTCTTCAATGTCGCCTTTGGCACCTAACCACTATACCTCTATTCATGAAATCTGGACTGCCCCAACTTGACATTTCGTCCTTTAGATTGTAAGCTCCTTTGAGCAGGGACTGTCCTTTAAACTGTACAGCGCTGCGTAACCCTAGTAGCGCTCTAGAAATGTTAAGTAGTAGTAGTAACCCACAAGATCGTCTACGGGGTTGCTCCAGTTTATATGTTCAGCCTGATTGACCTCCCCCCCCCCCCCCCCCCCCCCCCCCCGGAAATTCCAGAAAACCATCACATACTTATCTTAATCTCCACTATCCTAACTGCAAGAATCTAAGATACAAATTGCTCTTCGCCTCCACTTTTTGCTTCATGAGTCCTCGTTACTGGAATGCTCTGCCTTCAACGTTAAAAGAGACGGCCGACCACGTTCTGCTCAAGAAACTCCTCAAGACATATCTATGTGAAAAAACTTACTCCTTCTTAATTCCCTGCTGTCCCTCATTTGTCCTCCCTGTTGTCTCCCCCCCCCCCAAGATGTTCCTTACTCTCTATTCCGCCATTGTATTAATGTGCTGTTCCCTCCATACATGTTGTTAGCCGCATAGAGCCTGCTAGGTTGGGAATATGTTCTAAATAAATAAATTAGCTTTCGAAGGTTGCCCTTTTTCATCTACTACAACTTATTGTACACTTGAACATGAAGAGACAGTCCCTGCTCCACAGAGCTTAGAATCTAATTAGGACAAACAGACAGGACAAATAAGGGATAAGGGAATTACTAAGGTGGTAATGATAAAACATGGGTACTGAATAAGTGAATAAGGGTTAGGAGTTAAAAGCAGCATCAAAAAGGTGGGCTTTTAGCTTAGATTTGAAGATGGCCAGAGATAGAGCTTGACGTACCGGCTCAGGAAGTCTATTCCAGGCATATGGTGCAGCAAGATAAAAGGAACGGAGTCTGGAGTTAGCAGTGGAGGAGAAGGGTGCAGGTAAGAGAGATTTACCCAGTGAACGGAGTTCCCGGGGAGGAATGTAGGGAGAGATGAGAGTGGAGAGGTACTGGGGAGCTGCAGAGTGAATGCACTTATAATTTATTTATTTATTGCATTTGTATCCCACATTTTCCCACCTTTTTGCAGGCTTAATGTGGCTTACAATACATCATGAGTATTGGAAATATATCAGAGAATAGACAATTAGTGTTACAGCAGGATTTTGGGTAACATAATAATGATAAGACATGGTAGTAGTATAACAAGCAGATATTGTAAAACAATTCTGAATATGCGTGGGGGGGTTGTATATATTCAAATTGGTTGACTTTTGTGGTATGCCATGTTAGAGAGATATAAGTAAATAAGAGGAGTTTGACGGATAGGAAGTCAGTGAAGTGACTTGAGGAGAGGGCTAATATGAGCATAATGACACTGGTGGAATATTAGTCATGCAGCAGAATTGGAGTGGAGGAGTGGCCTAGTGGTTAGGGTGGTGGACTTTGGTCTTGGGGAACTGAGTTCAACCCCAGGCAGCATCTTGTGACTTTGGGCAAGTCACTTAACCCTCCATTGCCTGCCATGAGTGGGAAAAAGTGCGGGGTACAAATAAAAAAAAATTTTTTTTGAACAGATTGAAGAGGAGAGAGATGGCTTAGTGGGAGACCTGTGAGAAGGAAGTTGCAGTAGTCCAAGCGAGAGGTGATAAGAATGTGGATAAGGGTTTTGAAGGATGAATTTTGGTGATGTTATAGGGAAAGAAATGACAGGTTTTAGCAGTCTGTTAGAGATGTGCAGAGAAGGAGAGAGAGGAGTTGAAGATGACCCCAAGGTTACGATCTGATGAGACGGAGGATGAGAGTGCTATCATAAGTTACCATCTAAGTACCAACAAGTTTTTGTTTTAATTCCATCCTCTTTCCATATAAGATCTTTTGTGATTATCCCACACATTTTTTTTAATTCCGTCTTCATTTTCGTCTCCACCACCTTCCCTGGGAGGGCATTCTAGGTATCTGTCACCCTTTCAGTAAAAAAGTACTTCCTAACATTACTCCTAAATCAACCACCCTGTAACCTCAATTCATGTCTTCTAGTTCTACCAGTTCCTTGTCTCTGGAAAAGATTTGTTTGTATTTAAATAACTTTTTGATTCTGTTCTGCCCCCCCCCCCCCCCCCCCCAAAGAAAATGCATTTTGTTCCACTTTCTGTTTCCTCATTCATGTATCCCATTCCTCTCAAATTTCCAAGATTGTTTATTGTAAGTGGAGGAGTAGCCTAATGGTTAGTGTAGTGGCCTATGACCAAGGGGAACTGGGTTCAAGTCCCATTACAGTTCCTTGTGACTCTGGGTAAGTCACTTAACTCTGCTGTCCCAGTTAGAAAATAAGTAGCTGTATATAATATGTACACTGCTTTAATTGTAACCACAGAAAAGTTACAGCCCCTTGGAACATCAGTTTTTGCTTGCATATCTATTGTTCTTAGCCTGCCAGACTTTGGCTTTCTCCCCTTTTTAGTTCTGGGAGTGAGTAACAGAGAATGGATCTCCTCATTGGCATCTGGCTGGTACTTCCAGGTGACCCAAGATGCTGAGGAACAGGTATGGAACTTCTTCTGATCTTGCAAACTGAACCTGATCCAGATTTTTAGCTATACCAGAACTTTAGAACTGATTGTAAGCACCAGGATACAGAAAGAAAAGTAAAGCTGAATTATAGAGCATCCTTGGAAAAATAACCTCTATTCATGTGATTTATTTAAAAATATACCCCTTTCACTAAGAACAGCATGCATCTCTCTGCCTTGTTGTGAGGTGTCATCAGGGTGAAAACACCTCTTATTAACAATCCCTTCCTTTGCTAGCTGACAACTTACACCTTAAAAAGAAGTGTCAAAACCTGTTCGGGGGGGGGGGGGAGTCTCATTAAAACATTTGCTTCAGAGGAATTATAAACACACACACACCACATTCTTGCAGTTTATATAGATCCTCCTCTAAGCACTTCTGTTTGGGCAAAATGCCCCAAAGCTTGCAAAATCAGAATGCTGGAAAATAAATCATTGCTGCTATTCAGTTTGCTTCTGTGGTTTTAAAAGCGTACGTAATTAGCCTGCACAGGTTCAGTAGGTTGAAAAATATAGGTGCATTCCAGTGCCGCAGGAGGCTTAGAGAATCCTTAAGATCAGTCCTCAAAAGCCACAAACTAGTTGGGTTTTCAGGACATTCCTCATGACTATGAATGAGAGAGCCTCTGTGTGTACAGCCCAGGGACGTAGCTAGGTGGGGCCACGGGGGCATGGGCCCCCACAGATTTAGCCCTGGCCCCCTCTACTTTTGACACCCCTGCAGCCGACCCTCCCCCGCCACTTTTGACTCCCCCACCGCCGCCATTTACCTTTGCTGGCGGGGGTTCCCAACCCCCGCCAGCCGAAGTCTCCTTCAGTGCCGGTCTCCAGCACCTTCGCTGATCTGTTTCTGTGAGTCCTGACTCCTGATGTCCTGCGTTCACGTCCTGTATGTAGCCCCGTGTGAAAGGCAGATTGAAGTGGATCAAGAATAGCTTGAGATGAAAGAAAGTCAAGGCAATGGCGGTGAACAGCACGTTCAAGTATCTTGGATAGGAAAGGGAGGAGGGAGATGGGGCGATAGTTGGAAGGACAGGTAGGGTCCAATGAAGGTTTTTTAAGGAGTAGTGTGACTATGGCATGTTTGAAGGCATCAGGAACGGTAGCAGTGGACAGTGAAAGATTGATGATATGACAGATAAACGGGATGACAGTAGGAGAGATAGTGTTAAGTAGATGGGTGGGAATAGGATCAGAGGAACAGGTAGTTAGTTTCGAGGAGGAAAGAAGATGTGTAGTTTCCTCTTCAGCGATTTCAGAAAAGGAGGCAGGGGTTGGAAGGTTGAGAGAATGGACTAAGGAAGGGAGAGGTGGAGGTGACCTAGTTGAGAATTCAAGTTTAATCTTGTGAACCTTATCATGAAAGAACTCAGCCAGAGTCAGGGGAGAAAGTGATGGGGGAGTTGGAGGTGAAGGCACTGTGAGGCGAGAGTTCAGTGTGGCAGTTCAGAAGTATTTCATAAAGACAATTAGATGTCTAGCCATGGGGCCCTGTTATGTCAGGACCTCCACTCATTGGAGCTCCTAGGCACAAGGCAGAGTGGAATGGTGCAGGTGTGGAGCAGGACTCAGGTGCAATAAAGAGAAGCTCGTAAGGCCGACCCACCTAGAACTATAAGTATTGCCATACTGGGACAGACCAAAGGTCCATCAAGCCCAGCATCCTGTTTCCAACAGTAGCCAATCCAGGTCACAAGTACCTGGCAAGATCCCAGAAAAGTACAATACATTTTAAGCTGCTTATCCTAGAAAAAAAAGCAGTGGATTTTCCCCAAGTCCATTTTAATAATGGTCTATGGACTTTTAGGAAGCCAGCCAAACCTTTTTTTAAACCCCGCTAAGCTAACTGCTTTTACTAAATTCTCCGGCAACAAATTCCAGAATTTAATTACACGTTGAGTGAAGAAATATTTTCTTCAATTTGTTTTAAATTTACTACTTTGTAGCTTCATTGCATGTGCCCTAGTCCTTTGGAAAGAATGAACAAGTGATTCATGTCTACCCGTTCCACTCCACTTATTATTTTATAGACCTCTATCATATCTCCCCTCAGCTGTCTTTTCTCCAAGCTAAAGAGCCCTAGCTGCTTCAGCCTTCATTCCATCACCTTTATAGCCCTTCTATGTATTTATTTTAGTTACATTTGTACCCCACGCTTTCCCACTCATGGCAGGCTCAATGCAGCAGGCAATGGAGAGTTAAGTGACTTGCCCAGAGTCACAAGGAGCTGTCTGTGCCGGGAATCGAACTCAATGTCCTCAGTTCCCCAGGGCCAAAGTCCACCACCCTAACCACTAGGCCACTCCTTTCCATGTACCGTTTCTAATTCCACTTTATCTTTCTTGAGATTTGGTGACCAGAATTGAACACAATATTCAAGGTGCGGTCGCACCATGGAGCGATACGAAGGCATTATAAGGTCCTCCTGTGTGATGTGGATCTGTACATGTAACTAATGGCTTTTTGAAGTATCCATTTATACGAGTATATGGTGCTATTTACACATGGACATGTTTTTAACATAAGGGCCGAAGTGACGTACCTAAGTTAGTGTAATCCCCTGTTAGGTTGGGATTACGAAAGGGGTAAGCCTTTGTGGAGAGTTGCTGGGTGGGGGTGGGGGGGGGGAGTGATTTGATGGTCCATGGGTGGGAGGAAGCCCAGCCCATCAGGAGTGTGTATGGAATAAAATGCAGAAAGGGAGAGTGACAGTTTTGGGAGGAGATAAAGGAGAAGCTTTAGAACAGGAAAGGTTGCCCTTTGGTTGCCTGCAAGCCCCTGCCAAGTGACCCAAAGAAGGAGAAGTGCCACCTTAAGTTGGGCTACAATTGGAGAGCAGTTGTGTCACTCACAATAACTGGTGAAGGAGTCAGAGCTTCGGGCAGATTGGGGAGTCCAGCCTGTAAGCAGAGTTAAGGGCAGGACGTATACACCTGCGGAAGGAGGACAGCCATAAGGGACTGTGCCTGGTGGTAGCCGAGTGAGTTGGTGGAGAAGAGAACATCCCTGAGGTTACATCTGGCAAACAGGATAGGCATGGACAGGAGCCTTGTGAATATATATATATAGCCCCCGAAAGAAAGTGCCCCTGTAAACATACCTGACGAGAATGGTGGAAAAGGTGTTCACTCCGGGAATAACAGAAGTCTGGGACTGAGTTGTACTGGAGTTTATTAAGTGACTGTGAAGAAGGTTAAAATTAATGTCTGCTTATTGCAGAGGCTGCAATAAAAGTTCATTTTCGGAGTTCTGTGTGGTTCCTGGACTGGAAAAGTGTCTCCCAAACCCCCGGATCACTATTCCGGAGCAATGGCCCACCCCAACTCGACTGGAAATGCAGTTTGGTAAGAGTGGCCTGAGAGTGAGCGAAGACTGTGAAGTTCGTGTAAAGGATTCTTTTTTTGTGGCCCAGGCTGGAGCTAGAACATGGGGTGAGATCCGGGTTACAGTAGGATTTGAACTCTGGCTTTCCGCACATTGCTCTAAACCAGAGGTTCTCAACTGAGCCCTTGGGACACACCAAGCCAATAACATTTTCAGGATACCCATAATGAATATGCATGAGGTAGACTGCATACAATACAGGCAGTGAATGCAAATTTATCTCATGCATATTCATTGTGGATATCTCGAAATCCAGATTGGCTTGGTGCTACTGGGTTGAGAACACTAGACCACCTCATCTTCCTTCTGGTCACTGGTTTGTTAGCTTTCATTTTTGCTACTTGCATCCAGCCTCTCTTTTCCATAAACAGGCTGGGGCCTGGGACCTGCTTCCTTTCTGTTCAGATGATTTTATTCGGTATTTATCTACAGTCATTCCCTCCATTCTTAGCGCTCAGCCATTGTCACAACTCTTGACCTCTGCAGACCTGACTCCTGAGCCAAAGTGAATAAAAATTATACAATTACGAAAACAAGACTGGAGGAGTCAATAGAGCAGCCATGGGTCTAGGTTACTATTGAAAGAGGGAAAATTAGAAGCAGAAATGTAGAGGCAGCCCCCCCAAACCTACCTCCCCGCTCCCCCCATTTTCTATTTCTGTTGATGGCTCTCTCATTCTCCCTGTCTCCTCAGCTCGAAACCTTGGGGTCATCTTTGACTCTTCTCTCTACTTCTCTGCTCATATCCAGCAGATTGCCAAGACCTGTCGTTTCTTTCTTTACAACATCCGTAAAATCCACCCCTTTCTTTCCGAGCACTCTACCAAAACCCTCATCCACACCCTTGTCACCTCTCGTTTAGACTACTGCAATCTGCTTCTTGCTGGCCTCCCACTTAGTCACCTCTCCCCTCTCCAGTCGGTTCAAAACTCTGCTGCCCGTCTCATCTTCCGCCAGGGTCGCTTTACTCATACTACCCCTCTCCTCAAGACCCTTCACTGGCTCCCTATCCGTTTTCGCATCCTGTTCAAACTTCTTCTACTAACCTATAAATGTACTCACTCTGCTGCTCCCCAGTATCTCTCCACACTCGTCCTTCCCTACACCCCTTCCCGTGCACTCCGCTCCATGGATAAATCCTTCTTATCTGTTCCCTTCTCCACTACTGCCAACTCCAGACTTCGCGCCTTCTGTCTCGCTGCACCCTACGCCTGGAATAAACTTCCTGAGCCCCTACGTCTTGCCCCATCCTTGGCCACCTTTAAATCTAGACTGAAAGCCCACCACTTTAACATTGCTTTTGACTCGTAACCACTTGTAACCACTCGCCTCCACCTACCCTCCTCTCTTCCTTCCTGTTCACATTAATTGATTTGATTTGCTTACTTTATTTTTTGTCTATTAGATTGTAAGCTCTTTGAGCAGGGACTGTCTTTTCATGTATGGTGTACAGCGCTGCGTATGCCTTGTAGTGCTATAGAAGTGATAAATAGTAGTAGTCTCTTGTAACCAGAGCTAATATATTGTGATGTCATAATGCCTCAGTCCACCAATAAGAGCCAACCTCATCAGTGATGTCACAATGGCTTGATTGTCCTATACTTGGCTCACTTTTATTACATAGCTCTTTGAGCAGGGACTGTCTTTCTTCTATGTTTGTGCAGCGCTGCGTACGCCTTGTAGCGCTATAGAAATGATAAATAGTAGTAGTAATCTGTTCCCTTCTCCACTACTGCCAACTCCAGACTTCGCGCCTTCTGTCTCGCTGCACCCTACGCCTGGAATAAACTTCCTGAGCCCCTACGTCTTGCCCCATCCTTGACCACCTTTAAATCTAGACTGAAAGCCCACCTCTTTAACATTGCTTTTGACTCGTAACCACTTGTAACCACTCGCCTCCACCTACCCTCCTCTCTTCCTTCCCGTTCACATTAATTGATTTGATTTGCTTACTTTATTTATTTTTTGTCTATTAGATTGTAAGCTCTTTGAGCAGGGACTGTCTTTCTTCTATGTTTGTGCAGCGCTGCGTATGCCTTGTAGCGCTATAGAAATGCTAAATAGTAGTAGTAGTAGTAGATATGGGGTCAGTAGGGCAGCGAGAGGAGCTGAGAAAGAGCTGGAGGCTCTGCTGATGCTTCTCTGTTCTAGCACAGAAACATTGCAGTAATTGTTACTGACACGCCTCTTGTTCCTCTAATTCTTAGTGATGAGGGCACTCCCCCTGTAAGGAAGAATTTTGGATCACCTGAGGGTCCGACTGAAAGCTTCAGTGCAGTCCTCATGTTACTTTTCTTTTTCCCATCCTTTCCTGTTCCCACTCTGATGCTGAGAAGAAGAGGACACTTCTAGGCCTGAGACCCAGCGCCAAAACAAATTACGTTGACATGAAGCGAACACAAACCACATGTTCCACCACTGATGCTGAACTCCTGAGGCCCTTGGAAGAAATCAAACACATAATCTACTTTCTGAAACAATTAAAGCTGTCTTTTGTCAGTGTTAGGGCAGGCTGGCGGTGCCCTGGGGGAATGTGTTCCCACTGTGGACTTAGCATGATGTTTGCTTTCTCTGTGTCTCTGACGATTGGAAAAACATGTGTAGTTCTGTCTCTGGTAAACTCAGGATTTTCTGAGAGCTAATCTCCCGTAAAGATAAGAACCAGCAACCTGCACTTTTTGTTGAATAGGTTTTGCAAACACTGTTGGTTTTAATTAGCATTTCACTTGAGATTATGGCTAAAAAGAAAAAGACGCTTTGTTCTGTCTATAGCATCATTGCGCTGGCATGAGCCTGATTTCACCCTTGTGAGGTTGCTTGTTAAACTGATGTTGTATCCGAGTTAACAAATTATTGGACTTTGAAAGGCTGGTGCTGCCTTCTGGAAACATGATCGTTCAAGCGGTGCACATGTCTCCCTCCCATGGAAAATGGAAATCATCCGCCCATGTTTTCTCGCCTCTCCAGTTCGTTTTTGTTTCACAGTTTTTAACTCTTCCTGGTCAGTCCCATCTTAGGAACTTACGCAATGAAATTCGGGCTAAACAGTTATACAGTGTGCCTCAGTAAATTTTTACATGCATGCTAAAAATCAGGGTCTTTGTACCGGATGGTGTGCTTGTGAAGGGGTGGGGGGGGGGGAGGAGAAGTGAAATATTATAATGCCTCTGTATCGCTCCATGGTACAACCTCACCTTAAGTATTCTGTTCAATTCTGGTCACCATGTCTCAAAAAAGATATAGCAGAATTAGAAAAGGTTCAAAGAAGAGCAACCAAAATGATAAAGGGGATGGAACTCCTCTCATATGAGTAGAGGAGTGTGGTAGCCGTGGTGCCAGCAGGGTTCCCACCAGGGTTGCCAGGTAGAAATTTTTTTTCCAGCCCAATCCGGGCCAGAAACCAGCCCAAAACCCGCCCAAACACAAACCCCGCCCCTGACACCCCCACCCCCGCGTCACCGGCCCCGCCCCCGCCGTCACCGGCCCCGCCTCCCACGTCATCGGGCCCGCCTCCCCGTCATCAGCCCCGCCTCCCACGTCATCGGGCCCGCCTCCCCGTCATCAGCCCCGCCTCCCCGTCATCGGCCCCGCCTCCCACGTCATCGGCCCCGCCTCCCACGTCATCGGCCCCGCCCAAAACGTCACTAACCCCGCCCAAAAACGTCACTAACCCCGCCCCCCGCGGCCGAAAAAAAATCAAAAAGCCGCCCAAAAAGCCGCCCGGAAGCCTAAAAAACCGCCCAAAAAACCGCAACCCGCCGCGGGCAAAAATTTCCCGCGGCGGGTCGCGGAAAACCGCCCAATTGGGCGGTAAAACCGCCCACCTGGCAACACTGGTTCCCACGCGTGTTGGTCAACATTTTACAGGACCAGGACACTGTACCAGTGACTTCACAGTGAGAATCCTGAAAGGTAACTTTAAAACCATACAAGAACGTAAGACCTTTGAAGTCAGAATGATTGAATATTTTAACACCCAACAGAAAGGACTTAACAAGGATCTGGGGTTCCTAGCCCATTATAAACCATAAAGCTGTATGTCTCTGTTGATCACTCTCCCCTCACCTACCCACACCCATCCTGTTAGAATATCAATGATATGCTTTGATGTCCCCATGCATGCCTCCGACCCACCCCCATCCTCTCACCCTGTCAGACTGTCATAGTAATGCTTGAATGTTTTCACTTATATACACTGTCAGCTAGCACATTTGCTTATTTCCGATCTGAGGAAGAAGGGCAACCTTCGAAAGCTAATCAAGGAATGTATTAAGTTATGTCCAATAAAAAAGGGATCATCTTATTTTCTTTTCCATGTTTTATTTTGTTTTATTTCTATTGATAACCTTAAGAGTGGACTAACACGGCTACCACACCTCTCTAATTAGGACAGAGAAACAGGACAAATAAGGGATAAGGACAAAGGGTAGCAAGATTCCGGAATCCCAAAGAGTAGCAAGCTTCTGTGCAGAGTCCCAAAGAGTAGCAAGATTCCGGAACACAAATAATAGCAAGATTCCGGAATCCCAAAGACTACTACTACTTATCATTTCTATAGCGCTGCTAGATGTACGCAGCGCTGTACACTTGAACATGAAGAGACAGTCCCTGCTCCACAGAGCTTACAATCTAATTAAGACAGAAGGGCAACCTTGGAAAGCTAATCAAGAAATGTATTATGTCCAATAAAAACGTATCATATTATTTTCTTTTCCATGTTTTATTTTGTTTTATTTCTATTGATAACCTTAAGAGTGGACTAACACGGCTACCACACCTCTCTAATTAGGACAGAGAAACAGGACAAATAAGGGATAAGGACAAAGGGTAGCAAGATTCCGGAATCCCAAAGAGTAGCAAGCTTCTGTGCAGAGTCCCAAAGAGTAGCAAGATTCCGGAACACAAATAATAGCAAGATTCCGGAATCCCAAAGACTACTACTACTTATCATTTCTATAGCGCTGCTAGATGTACGCAGCGCTGTACACTTGAACATGAAGAGACAGTCCCTGCTCCACAGAGCTTACAATCTAATTAAGACAGAAGGGCAACCTTGGAAAGCTAATCAAGAAATGTATTATGTCCAATAAAAACGTATCATCTTATTTTCTTTTCCATGTTTTATTTTGTTTTATTTCTATTGATAACCTTAAGAGTGGACTAACACGGCTACCACACCTCTCTAATTAGGACAGAGAAACAGGACAAATAAGGGATAAGGACAAAGGGTAGCAAGATTCCGGAATCCCAAAGAGTAGCAAGCTTCTGTGCAGAGTCCCAAAGAGTAGCAAGATTCCGGAACACAAATAATAGCAAGATTCCGGAATCCCAAAGACTACTACTACTTATCATTTCTATAGCGCTGCTAGATGTACGCAGCGCTGTACACTTGAACATGAAGAGACAGTCCCTGCTCCACAGAGCTTACAATCTAATTAAGACAGAAGGGCAACCTTGGAAAGCTAATCAAGAAATGTATTATGTCCAATAAAAACGTATCATCTTATTTTCTTTTCCATGTTTTATTTTGTTTTATTTCTATTGATAACCTTAAGAGTGGACTAACACGGCTACCACACCTCTCTAATTAGGACAGAGAAACAGGACAAATAAGGGATAAGGACAAAGGGTAGCAAGATTCCGGAATCCCAAAGAGTAGCAAGCTTCTGTGCAGAGTCCCAAAGAGTAGCAAGATTC
This sequence comes from Microcaecilia unicolor, assembly GCF_901765095.1. Lineage (NCBI taxonomy): Eukaryota > Metazoa > Chordata > Amphibia > Gymnophiona > Siphonopidae > Microcaecilia > Microcaecilia unicolor. Next base: position 596,155 of record NW_021963582.1, on the reverse strand, counting down.
CGGAACACAAATAATAGCAAGATTCCGGAATCCCAAAGACTACTACTACTTATCATTTCTATAGCGCTGTACACTTGAACATGAAGAGACAGTCCCTGCTCGACAGAGCTTACAATCTAATTAGGACAGAAGGGCAACCTTGGAAAGCTAATCAAGAAATGTATTAAGTTATGTCCAATAAAAACGTATCATCTTATTTTCTTTTCCATGTTTTATTTTGTTTGATTTCTATTGATACTCTCATATGAGGAAAGGCTAAAGAGGTTTGCGGAGTTTAAAAAAGGTTTGGATGGCTTACTAGAGAAAAAGTCCATACACCGTTATTAAATGGACTTGGGGGAAATCCACTATTTCTGGAATAAGCAGTATAAAATGTTTTGTACTTTTTATTTATTTATTTATTTATTTATTGCATTTGTATCTCACATTTTCCCACCTATTTGCAGGCTCAATGTGGCTTACAGAGTTTTGTTATGACATAATCATTACAGGATTTCCGATACAATTGGAAGTGTACAGAGTTTTGTTCTTGCCAGGTATTTGTGACCTGGATTGGCCACTGTTGGAAACAGGATGCTGGGCTTGATGGGCCTTTGGTCTTTCCCAGTATGGCAATACTTATGTACTTATGAGGTTAGGGCTCTTCAGCTTGAAAAAGAGATGGCTGAGGGGGGGATACGATTGAGATCTACAAAATCCTGAGTGGTGTAGAACAAGTAGAAGTGAATCAAATTTTCACTCTTTCAAAAGTACAAAGGCCAGGGGACACTCAATGAAATTGCATGGAAATACTTTTAAAAGAAATAGGAAGAAATGTTTTTCACTCAATGAATAGTTAAGCTCTGGAACTCATTACCGGAGTATGTAGTAACAGCAGTTAGCGTATCTGGGTTTAAAAAAGATTTGAACAAGTTCCTGCAGAAAAAGTCCATAATTTACTATTGAAATAGATACAGGGAAGCCACTGCTTGCCCTGAGATTTGTAGTATGGAGTGTTATCACGATTTGGGTTTCTGCCAGGTACTTGTGACCTGGATTGGCCTCTGTTGCAAACAGGATACTGGGTTAGATGGACAATCGGTCTGACCCAGTATGGCTATTCCCATATTCTTATTAACTTTTTTCTGAAATGTAATGTGCTCAAGTGTGCCTTTGATGTTAACAAAAAGATTTAAAATAAAGGAGAAGATTTGAAAACACATCCTAGAATGTAGAAAAATAATGTCAGATTCTTTGGAGATGCAATAGAGTAATTGGAGGCACTTGGATACATTAGATGTTGCTTTTAGGCTGCTTGTATCCCCTCCCAAATTAGCATAAACCAGCAATTCTCAACTGGAAGGAGTAAAAGAAACCAGAACTACAAGAATATGAGAAAGGCAATTCCTTTTTTATTATTTACCAAGAGTAATTTACAATTACAAATGCTAGTTTCTAATGAGGGGGTGCAGGAGACCCAAACGTGATCTAACTCTGCATCTCCCCAACGTAATGCTCTGATACAGCGGTTTATATACCTTTTGTGTTTTCTGTTCTCATCATCTATCTCCACGTCACTAAATCACACATGCTTCTGTTCATCCATAATTGCACCTTTCCCAGGCCAGTTTGCACATAGGAATGGCTTATCAGACCATAAGTCCTTGGGCCTCATGATTTACTCCGCTCTAGGGTGGACAACTAAGTTTATAGTGTTTACTTAGGTGCTAGCAGACCATGAGCTCTGATTCAGTACAGAGGTCAACTAGAAGAGACACTCAAGGCCTGCTTTTACAGGTCTTAACCATGGTTCATATTTCATAGTTCATAACTAACACTATAGAAATGATAAGTAGTAGTAATAGTAGTGCCCATAATATACAATGTCTTCTGCTTAAATTCATGGCCTTGGAATCACTTAGGGGCCCTTGTGCTAAACCATGTAAGCGCCTGTGCGCGCCCAGCGTGCACCAAATCTGACTTACTGCCCGGCTATTGCGTGGCCTGGACGGTAATTTTATTACGTATGCCAGAAAATAATTTTTTATTATTATAAGGGGAGATCAACCCTAATTCCCTCCAGTGGTCATCTGGTCATTTAGGGAACTTTTTTGTGGCTTATTCGTTAATAAAACAAGTCTAGACCAAACATCCAACTTATAGCTCTGGATGTTTTTATTTTGTTCCATTATGGCAGAAAAACTTCCAAGTGTTAGGAACACCCAGATCCTGCCCTTAACAAGCCCCTGACACGCCCCCTTGTGATTTCAACGCACTTCTGACACACTTCATAGAAAACCATCTACAAATTTGTTTGGAAAATACCAATTTGGACATTTTTTTGTGAGAAAACCGCCAAAATGCAGATTTATGACACTTTTTGGGCGTTTTTCTCTTTTGAAAATGAGCCCCGTGGAGGGGCATAATCGAACAGGGCGCCCAAGTTTTTCTGACGACGTCCTCGCAGGACGTCCCCGCGAAGGGGCAGAGAAGCCCATATTATCGAAACAAGATGGGTGTCCATCTTTCATTTCGATAATATGGTCAGGTGCCCAAATCTCAACATTTAGCCCAACCTTAGAGATGGTCGACCTAAATGTTGAGATGGTCAACCTTAGAGATGATCATCCCCGGTTTTCGCCGATAATGGAAACTGAGGACGCCCATCTCAAAAACGACCAAATCCAAGCCATTTGGTCGTGGGAGGAGCCAGCATTCATAGTGTACTGGTCCCCCTCACATGCCAGGACACCATCCAGGCACCCTAGGGGGCACTGCAGTGGACTTCACAAATTGCTCCCAGGTGCATAGCTCCCTTACCTTCGCTGCTGAGCTCCCTAACCCCCCTCCCAAAACCCACTCCCCACAACTGTACACCACTACCATAGCCCTAAGGGGTGAAGGGGGCACCTACATGTGAGTACAGTGGGTTTCGGATGGGTTTTGAAGGGCTCACATTTACCAGCACAAGTGTAACAGGTAGGGGGGGGTGGGCCTGGGTCCGCCTGCCTGAAGTGCACTGCACCCACTAAAACTGCTCCAGGGACCTGCATACTGCTGCGATGGAGCTGGGTATGACATTTGAGGCTGGCAAAAAAATATTTTAAAGTTTTATTTTAGGGTAGGAGGGGGTTGGTGACCACTGGGGGAGTAAGAGGAGGTCATCCCCGATTTCCTCCGGTGGTCATCTGGTCAGTTTGGGCACCTTTTTGAGGCTTGGTCGTGAAAAAAAATGGACCAAGTAAAGTTGACCAAATGCTCGTTAGGGACGCCCTTCTTTTTTCCATTATCGGCCGAGGACGCCCATCTCTTAAGCACGCCCCAGTCCCGCCTTCGCTATGCCTCCGACATGCCCCCGTGAACTTTGGTCATCCCCGTGACGGAAAGCAGTTGAGGACGCCCAAAATTGGCTTTCAATTATGCTGATTTGGGCGACCCTAAGAGAAGGACGCCCATCTCCTGATTTGTGTCGGAAGATGGGCGCCCTTCTCTTTCGAAAATGCCCCTGATAGTAACATAGCAAATGACAGAAAATAAAGGACTGCACAGTCCATGCAGTCTGCCCAATAAGAGAAACTCATAGCTCATGATACAATATAACATATAGGTTTATTTATTTACAGTGGCGGCCCGACCATTAGGGCACCTGAGGTGGGGGGCCTCAGGTGGCACTCTTCACGGGCGGCATCTCCCCACTCTTCGGGCAGCAGCCACCCCCTTCACGGCGTTTACCTGTTTCATCACGTTCCCAACCTGGCAGCGACTCCCATACGCTGCCCTGCCGCCAGCACCTGCCTCTTCCTTTTACTGGTATAACTTCCTGTTTCGTCAGAGCCGCTGAGGGGGGGCAGGGGTGCAAAATTCCCGGGCCCGGGCCTCCAAGGGGGGGCCCGGCGCCGGGGTCAAGCCGCCGGTGCTGCAGTCCCTGGTCTCACCTGCCTCCCTCCATGGCTCTGAGCCCCCTTCTTTCATAGCGGCAGTTACAGATTGGGTCTCTTCTGGCCTTCCCTCCCTGTGTCCCGCCCTCACGGAAACCAGAAGTTACATCAGACGAGGGCGGGACACAGGGAGGGAAGGCCAGAAGAGACGCGATCTGCAACTGCCGCTTTGAATGAAGGGGGCCTGGAGCCATGAAAGCAGGCAGGTGAGACTGCGGACTGCAGCAGCGAGGGGAGCGATGGGGGGATGGAGGCGGGGCGGCCCGGGCCCGGTCTAGTCTCTCGGCAACCCTGGCCAGTATACAGGAATTGCTGCCATTGCCGGGTTTGGAACATGATGAAGCAGGTAAACGCTGCAAACGGGGTGGGGGGAGCGGAATCTCGGTCAGGGGGGGCAGCATCTTAGCTCCGCCTCATGTAGCATCTTGCCATGGGCCTGCACTGTTTGTTTAGGACATACCCCACATTTTCCTGCACAAATTTGAGTTCAATGTGGCTAAGAAGCTACAGTACAGGAAGACAGTACAAAATCAAACATATAAATGGCAAGTGATCGACTCACTTGCAAATGCGCAGTAGAGACTTCCCTCTCTATCCCGCCCTTGCACCAAGACGTGATGACATCAGAGGGCAGAACAGAGAGGGAAATGGAGTTGGAGTGTCGGACGCTGCCGCTGCAGCCCGGAAACGAACATCGCGCGCACCAACCTCCACCCTCCCCCCATCCCTGCCAGCGCTCCCGCCCCCTTCCGTATCGGGCCCCCTGCTCTGACCTGACAGCGCCTCTCACCTCCGAGTGAAAGTGTGAGTCCAATCCATGCTCCTCTGTCACCTGGCCCCTCCATTCATCCCTATCCAGCAATTCCCCTCTCTGCCTGAGGCCTGCCCTGCAATCCATATCCATCCATGCCCATCTGTCCCCTCCATTCATCCCTATCCAGCAATTCCCCTCTCCCTGAGTCCTGCCCTTCCAATCCATGCCCATCCATGCTCCTCTGTCACCTGGCCCCTCCATTTTTCCCTATCCAGCATTTCCCCTCTCTGCCTGAGGCCTGCCCTGCAATCCATATCCATCCATGCCCATCTGTCCCCTCCATTCATCCCTATCCAGCAATTCCCCTCTCCCTGAGTCCTGCCCTTCCAATCCATGCCCATCCATGCTCATCTGTCACCTGGCCCCTCCATTTTTCCCTATCCAGCATTTCCCCTCTCTGCCTGAGGCCTGCCCTGCAATCCATATCCATCCATGCCCATCTGTCCCCTCCATTCATCCCTATCCAGCAATTCCCCTCTCCCTGAGTCCTGCCCTTCCAATCCATGCCCATCCATGCTCATCTGTCACCTGGCCCCTCCATTTTTCCCTATCCAGCATTTCCCCTCTCTGCCTGAGGCCTGCCCTGCAATCCATATCCATCCATGCCCATCTGTCCCCTCCATTTTCCCTATCCAGCAATTGCCCTCTCTCCCTGAGGCCTGCCCTCCCAATCCATGGCCATCCATGCTCCTCTGTCCCCTGCCGCCTCCATTCATCCTTTTCCAGCAAGTCCCCTCTCTCCCTTCCATGCCCCCCCCCCCCCCTCGCATCCATGCTCCTCTCTCTCCCATGTGCCAGCCTGGGCCGGCCTCTTTCCCCCCCCCCCCCCCCCCCCCGCTCGCATCCATGCTGTGGTTGGCCACCCTCTTCTCTCCCCCCAACATGCGTTTTTTTTTCTTCCTCCCGCGAACCTGTCAATCCCCCCCCCCCCCCCCCCCCCCGCCGGAACGCCGAAAACTGCCGCCGCCGTTGTTGTACTACCTTCCCTTCCCGTAGGTTGTTGAATCATCTTAGAAAGTTTAACTCCGTGCGTCTATGTAAATTAAATCTCTTCTTCAGCCTCTGGCTTGTTTCTCCAATATAGCATCCTTGGTCACATTTTTTACACCCACAAGGGCTATTGTAGTGGTAGTGGGTTTGGGGTGAGTTTTGGGAATCTCAGCAGACAAGATAAGGGAGCATCGGTGAGATGTGTACCTGGGAATATTAATATGAAGTCCACTGCTGTGCCCCATTGCTCTCCTGGGATATCTGTGTGGCCAGTCTACTAAGAATGCTGGCTCCTCCTATATCCTAATGGCCTGATTTTCTGTGTTTTTCACTTGGACTTTTTTTTTTTAAGTGGACCAAACAGATAAACACACAGAACACAAAAAAAAATCTAGTGAGTGGCCATTTATAAAAAAAACCCAAAAGATAGATGTTTTGCTGTTTTGAAAATTGCTACATTCGCTATTTGGATTCTGGACGTTTTGAGCAAAATGTCCAGTCGGACTCAGACTTCATATTGAAAATGCCCCTCGTGTATTGCAGCACACCATAATTATTCTTTTGCTAGAGCAGTTGTTTGATTGGGTGGGTTTTGAATTATATATATTGTCTTCTCCTGAGGCATAGAGGGTTAAATGACTCAGGGGCGTAGCTAGACACCCAATTTTGGGTGGGCCTGGGCCCAAGATGGGTGGGCAGAAGAGCTCCGCCCATCCCACAAGTAAGTTGGTCTCTTCCTCTCTTGCCTGCATGTCATATGGTCTCTCAAACATCCCCCTCCCCTACATACCTTTTAAATAGCAAATTTTTACCGGCAGCGATCAGCAACTAATACACTGCTCATGTTGGCCCCACAGCCTTCCCTCTGATGCAACTTCCTGTTTCTGCATAGGTGGGAATACATCAAAGGGAAGGCTGTGGGGCCGGTGCGACAATTATGTATCAGTCGCTGCTCACTGCAGGCGAAGATCTGCTATTTACAAGGTATGCAAGAGGGACAGTTGTTGGGAGTTTTCGGCTGGTGGGGCTTGGGACATCCCTGCCAGCCACATCATAGGTGTGCTGCTACTGGGTGGGCCTGAGCCCAAAGTGGGTGGGTCTTGGCCCACGCAGGCCACCCTTGGCTACGCCACTGAAATGACTTGACCAAGGCCTCAAGGAGCTGGTTTGGGATTTCAACCTGCCTTCTGGTTCCCATTCTGCTGCTTTAACCATTGGGCTACTTGATGGCCTGGAATAAGGGCCTCGGTGTTGGGGGTGTGAGTGCTCTTAGCTTTCAGTGTTTGTAACAGCTTTTTGGGTTGCACCTCTGAGGAAGAGCAGCTCACTTGAGACAGTGTTGGAAGGCAGCTTTCACTTTGTGGGTTTTAGCCTGTGTTCGGGAACAATAAATAAAGCTTTTGTTTTTAGTTTTTTCGTCGGCCCCATCAGTTGTGGGTGAGCACTGTAAGTCTTTTCTTTTCTATATATTTTATGGTAGTACATTTAGTACAGTTGGACCCATATTCAACTTGGTGGTCAATGTTAGTTATCCAGATAAGATTACACAAGGCAGCCGTAACCTGATATTTAGTTGTTCAGCTAACCTAAAAATGCATCTCCAGCATACTTCAGTCTCCTCCTCTGGTAAGCCACACACAATCCCTCAACAGATGGGCAGAAGAATCGCAAACAGTATCCAAAAAAAAGCTCATCTCCAATATCGACTGTCTTACTGGTCAATTCAACTCTGGTAAAGGCACAGACCACAAAGCTAGCAAAATATCAGACTAGGATTTCAAAATTAAAGTTTGACGACCTCAGAACCAGAGACCTTTTGCAGTGAATGGTCCCTGCACTATGCAGGACTCTATAACTACTTTTTGTTAAACTCTTTATATTCAGGGGGGGTGGGGGGGGGGGCTTGGGGCTACAGAGCCCAAATGGGATGGTGGCTTGAGAGGGAAGCTCCTGACTGAACCAGCATATTTTTGGCACAAACATAGAGATTTCAGCTTTTTGCAGCTCTTTGGCACTGCATAGGTATACCTCAACAGAAAACCGGTAAAATTAAGGCCGATTTTGCCACTTATATTACTGCTAAGTATCTGAAACTGGATCCTCCTTCTCTGACGAAATCTGGTTCATGAGATTCTTATAAAGACAACTCCACTATTCACCCTCCTACATTGAGAAAAATTGCCATTTAACCCCTCTGTTTTCTGTCCAATAACCAATTCCTAATTCATTACAGAACATTGCCTCCTATCCCATGACTTCTCATGAGGAACTTTATGAAAAGCTTTCTGAAAATCTAGATACACTACATCAACCGACTCACCTTTACTCACATGTTTATTCACGCCTTCAAAGAAATGAAGCAAATTGGTGAGGCAAGACCTCCCATGGCTGAATCCATGCTGACTCTATCCCATTAAGCCATGTTTGTCTACGTCTTCTGTAATTTTATTCTTTATAATAGTTTCCACTATTTTGCCCAGCACTGAAGTCATGCTCAGTACATCTTCCAAGTTCACCAAGATTTCTTTCAGTTCCTCTTCATCGTCACCCCTGGAAACCATTTCTGGCATAGGTAGATCTCTTCCGTCTTCTTCCGTAAAGACTGAAGCAAAGAATTCAATCAATCTCTCCGCTATAGCCTTGTCCTCCCTGAGCACTCCATTTACTTCTTCCTGATCTAATGGCCCCACAGATCCCCTCGCAGGCTTCCTGCTTCTGAAATACCTGAAAAAAGTGTTACTATGAGTTTTCATCTCCATGGCAAGTTATTCTTCATATTCTCTTTTAGCCTTCTTTATCAATGCTTTGCATCTGGCTTTGTTGTTTCTTATTTTCTTCATTCGGATCTTTTTCCATTTTTTGAAGGATGCTCTTTTGACTCTGATAGCTTCTTTCACCTCACCTTTTTACCATGCTGTCTGTCGTTTGCTCTTTTTTCCACCTTTGTTAATATGTGGAATACATCTAGTCTGGGCTTCCACAATGGTATTTTTAAAGGGAAAGGGAAATGGGACTTGATATACCACCTTTCTGAGGTTTTTGCAACTACATTCAAAGCAATTTACATATATTCAGGTACTTATTTTGTACCAGGGGCAATGGAGGGTTAAGTGACTTGCCCAGAGTCACAAGCAGCTGCAGTGGGAATTGAGCTCAGTTCCCCAGGATCAAAGTCCACTGCACTAACCACTAGGCTACTCCTCCACCTTCAACATCCACGCCTGATTCAGAGTCCTAACCTTTGCAGCTGACCCTTTCAGCTTCTTTTTAAACTTTTTCCTCACTTTGTCATAGTCGCCCTTTCAAAAATTAAAAGCTGCTACAGTAGATTTCCTTAGTGACTTCACTCCAGATATCAGCTCATATTTGATCATGTTATGATCACTGTTTCCCAGTGGATCCAACATCATTACCTCTTGAACTATGCCCCGCATTCCACTTAAGATTAGATCCAAAATAGCTTCCCCTCTCGTCAGTTCCTGGACCAATTGCTCCAAGAAGCAGTCATTTATTACATCTAGAAATTTTACCTCCCTAGCATGCCCCGATTTAACATTTATCCAGTCAATACTGGAGTAACTGAAATTACCCATTGTTATAATGTTGCCCAATTTGCCAGCTTTCCTAGTTTCTGTAAACATATTTTCATCTGTCTGTTCATTCTGTTCCAGCAGACAGTAGTACAGCCCTACTAGTATACTCCTTCCCTTCACACATGGAATTTCTATCCACAAAGATTCCGTGCTGCTATCTGTTTCATGTAGAATGCTTATTTTGTTTGACTCAATTCCCTCTTTAACAGAGCCGGTCTTAGCAATTGCGGGGCCCTGTGCAGACCAGTTCAGTGGGCCCCGCCCGCCCCTTGCCCGTGCCCATCACCATAAGCCATAAATTATCAGTTTAAAAAGGTTTACAACTCTTGGAACCGCACCTCACCCCATACCTTGATATGCGTCCACCACGTTTCAGTAGAGAGCGGCAGGAATTTTCATATCCCGTCAGCTGCTGAGCTCAGAGCCTCCTCGCTGCTGCGTCCCGCCCCCTTTTGATGTCACTTCCTACTTCTGCAAGGGCGGGACGCAGCAGCGAGGAAGCTCTGGGCTTGGCAGCTGACAGAATATGAACATCCTATACTCACGTTAGCCCTCTCCTCAAGTCGCTTCACTGGCTCCCTATCCGCTTCCGCATACGGTTCAAACTTCTGCTTTTGACCTACAAGTGCATCCACTCCGCAGCTCCTCATTACCTTTCCGCTCTCATCTCTCCCTACACTCCTCCCCGTGAACTCCGTTCGCTGGGTAAATGTCTCCTGTCGTCCCCCTTTTCCCCCACTGCTAACTCCCAGCTCCGTTCCTTCTGTCTCGCTGCTCCCTATGCCTGGATTAGACTCCCTGAGCCAGTACGTCAGGCTCATTCTCTGGCTGTCTTCAAGTCTAGGCTTAAAGCCCACCTCTTTGCTACTCCTAACCATGACTCTCTTACTCAACACCCTCACTTATCACCCCTACCACTGCAATTTCCCCACCCCTAGCTGTCTGTTCGTCTGTCCAATTTAGATTGTAAGCTCTGTTGAGCAGGGACTGTCTTTTCATGTTCATTTGTACAGCGCTGCGTAAGTCTAGTAGCGCTATAGAAATGTTTAATAGTAGTAGTAGTAGTAACATCGCTGCCGTTGCCTGATGCTCTCTACTGAAATGTGGATGCACATTAAGGTACGGATCAGGAAGGTGTTCTGAGACAGGAGGACAGACGTTCCAGAGATGCGGGGCCTCTAGGAGCGTGAGGCCCTGTGCGATCGCCCCTGCTCTTTAATAAATAGCGCAACCCCTCTCCAATTCGATCCAGTCTATCATTGCCATATACATTGTACCCTGCAAACACAGTGTCCCATTGATTGTCCTCCTTCCACCAGGTTTCTGAGATGCCTGTTATATCTCTCTCTTCATTTAGTGCTATATACTCCAGTTCTCCTATCTTCTTTTATCGCAAACTATATTCATACAAGAATAACTTGCAAAGTGAAATACAGAGAAAAATTAAATATAAAGAAGAAAATTATTCAAAGAAAATACAACAGATCTCTTTCTTAGACCAGAAAAACCTAGGGGGGAGGGGGTGATTTATAGATGAGGAGATTAAAATACAATAAGAAAAACAGAAATAGGTAAGCGGCCTAGCCTGAATAATCCCCCCCCCCCCCCCCCCCCCCTAATATTAATCAGTTGTTCCTTCAATTATTCCTTCAGCCTACTAGATAGCTTCTGCATGTCCAAAACTGTTCAAAGTTGTTCTGGTTCAAAGAAATTATATTTATTAGCCAAGAATCGAATTAGGCATTTGCATGGGTATGCCAATAGAAATGATGCTCCCAAGGCCCTCGTCCCTTCTCTGAAAGCAAGAAACAACTTCCTTCTGTCCTGCGTAGTTTTTGTCACATCTGGATATATCCATATTCTATGACCGCAAAATGTTTTTAAGGAATTCTTAAAATATAAACTCATTACCGAATTTATGTCTTGTTCAAATACAAACGAGACAATTAATGTCTCTCGCAAAGTTTCTTCTGTCAAAAAGTCTTCTAATAAAGCAGATAAATCCTGAATTCCAGGCTCAGTTTCCTGAATTTGGGACAAATTTCCAGAACCCACTCCGCTCTGAGGAGGTAATGGAAGATAGTAAATGGGGGAATAGCTGAAGAAAGAAATTGTAAAATTTCAACAAGGTATTTTTTGAAGAAATCCATCGAGATTATACCTGTAGCTTTAGGAAAGTTCAATACCCTAAGGTTTAAACGACTGTTATAATTCTCTATTTGCTCTATTTTCCGATATGTCACAGTCTTATCTTTTACCAAAACATCCGTTATAGATTTTAAATTTATAACCTCTGATTGAATCTGCGAAACTTGGTTCACTGAATCGAGTTTAACTTTTTCCAACGATTCAGTTAAATTATCCCAACCTTTTTTAAACCCAGATACGCTAACTGCTGTTACCACATCCTCCAGCAAAGAGTTCCAGAGCTTAAGTATTCGTTGAATGAAAAAATATTTCCTCCTATTTGTTTTTAACGTATTTCCATGTCACTTCCTCGAGTGTCCCCTAGTCTTTGTACTTTTGGAACGAGTAAAAAATCGATTTACTTCTACTCGTTCTACACCACTCAAGATTTTGTAGAGCTCAATCATATCTCCCCTCATCCGTCTCTTTTCCAAGCTGAAGAGCCCTAACCTCTTTAGCCTTTCCTCGTACGAGAAGAGTTCCATCCCCTTTATTATATTGGTCACTCTTCTTTGAACCTTTTCTAATTCCGCTATGGAAGAAAACTCCATTCAAAATGAGACAGCTACGTCTAGTCATATCATCATTCAATTGAAAAGCCTTTGCATTGTTAGTTCAAATGTTAGTCCTACCATACCTGGATTACTGAAATGTTTTATTTCTTGGTATTAAGTGTCAATACCAGAAAAAAAAAACTACAGATTATACAGAACACAGCTGCCAGACTAATATTTCATCCTTAACATGGGCAGGCTGTACTCGCTCTCGTCCCCCTCCCTCATCTTAACCCATCGTGCCACACAGACCAAGCATGAGACAGGAGTTTTTCTTTGGGAATAAATGGCCACAGCTTTATTGTAAACACATCAAAACACATTAACAATCCCTAGGAAGCGCCCGAGCCCTGGACCTGGAATTGCCGATGCTCCGGCTCTCCGCCATGCTTTCCAGCTAGAGAGCCCGCTTCTCAATCCGGTGCTGCGGCCAGCCATGCTCCGCCCCTAGCGTGGCCGTGCGTCTGTCGGTTTCGGAACTGCACTCCTAGCCCAGAGCTCCACCTGCCATGTGAACCAGCGAGGTGTTTAGTCTGCTAGCGATGAGCTCCCCAGTTCCTTGCCAGAAGCGCCGATCTTCCTTCTGCCTGTCGCTCTGGCGCATCCCAGGTTCTCAGGCTCTGCCTGCCTGCCGCCGAGAGACCCGCTCTGTCTCGTCGGCAATCATTTAAGCAGTGCACGGAGGCTGCCCACTGAGGTCCCGCCCACTTCCGGTCTCCCCGCCAATGCCGCTGAGGGTCTCCCTTCCTCGTCACCTGGGAAAGCGGGGAAGCCGGAAGCGAAAGGGTGATTCGGGCCAGGGGCCAACACGAGGCAGCCGCCATGTTAGGTTCGGCTGCTCCGTATTTGCGTCGCTGGCCTCCTTATCTTGTCAAACTGCACTGGCTTCCCATATCAGAAAGATTGAGGTTTAAGGCTGCTTTCATAGTCAGACTGAAAGAACAACTGATGCTAGCGACACCGTTCATAAGGCAATTCAATATCAGAGGATCTTTAACCCTCTGTTCCCTGTAATTGGAGTCACATTATGGAACTCTTTACCCATTGCCTTCAGAACAGATAATACCTACCTAAGCTTCTGGAAGAGGCTAAAAACCTTTCTCTTCCCAGAGACCGTTCCATAAAAGTCCATCACGACCTCTGTCTCCTCATACCATCTATCAGACATTCCTGTAATGATCTTTTGTCTCATGCATTCACTCTAACAGTGTCTGCTTTTGTCAGACCTAAAATGTAAATCACACTGAACCCTGAAAATGGGGATATTGCTTAAATCTCCGCCACCCTAGTTGCAAAAGACTCGAGTACAAATCTATTCATGGATCCAGTTCCTCATATATAAGCACACAACACTGGGATGCACTTCCAAAAATCGTGAAAACTACATACGACGACCTCAACTTTCGGAAATCACTAAAGACCAACCTGTTCGAAAAGGCATATCCCACTGACCCAAGTTAAGTACCTGAGCCCAGCAACATAAAGATACCTAAACTTGTAATGAGCACTATGAACTTTACATAACTTCCCTCTCTATGATTCCCTAATGTGTCTGTACATACCTATTTCATTGAAAATTAACCTCACTCTGTATTTGTTTCTTCACCGTAGGTAGCTATCACCTTACGGTATTATGTAAGCTACATTGAGCCTGCAAATAGGTGGGATAATGTGGGGTACAAATGTAACAAATAAATAAATAAATAGATCTGAATCCCAAAAGTGGTCCCACTCAGACTCTTTTGCTAACTCAGAGGCAGCTGAATGTGTCTGCACCGATTTCAGCCTGGTGGAGCAAGGTCTACACCCCAAAGAGCCCTGAGGTATAGCCCTACCCTCAGACTCTGGGAAAGCTTCCTCCCCCGATGTTGAAAGCAGTACTGCATTTCCTGACATCGACACCCTGCGAGGCGCCGACTTTGAAGATCTGGGCAACGGTACCATTGGAGCCTCGGAGAGGGCCTGGGTCTGTTCTGCAGGTGGCGTAAGCACCCTCGATGCCTGAACGGGAGGACCCTGCAGTAACTGCACCAGCTCCTCTCGGAGCATGCTGCGGAACTGCTTATCAAAGGTGGGCACTGGCAAAGGCATGAGAGCCCAGGAAGAGGCAGCCTGAGAAGGCATCAGTGCTGAACCATTGGTGGGGATTGGGCCACTCGATGACATGCGTACTAGCACCTCTTCTAAGGAGGGGGAGTGTTCTTCCCCATGGCAGCACTTTTCAGGCATTGGAGGGTCTGATGTCCCAGTGCTCTCATCACCATGTGTCGAGGAAGACCAGTGTTTATGCTTCTTGTGCTTCTTCCGATGCATAGAGCGCCAATCCCCCAGTGCCAACAAGGACGACACTGAACTTGTGTGCGTCCTGGATGTCAGGTCTGATGCTGACCGGTCCTGAAGCCTGCTATCAATGCCCAGTGTCGAGACAGGTGGAGAGCTCCTTAATGCTGGTGCGCGTCCAGTGGATGCTGAAGTCTGACAGCCATGGAGGTCAATGCCACCAGTGCCAAAGTCAGTTTTGGCCTTTGAAGAGCCAAAAGTTGCTCTGTTTGAGCCAGTCGCAACCGCTGAGTTCTCACTTCCTTTTTTAAACGGCGATCAAGGTTGGAGGGGTCATGATCTGGTCCAAGGCGCCTGATGCACCAAGAGTGTGGGTCCATGAGAAAAATCACCCGATTACATTGGGCGCACCTCTTAAAGCCACTGGAGGGTCTTCTGTGACATCAAGAAAAGAATCTCAGCCAAATAAACTCCTCAATCTTGAACTCTCAAAAAGGGGTATCGTTCACATTGAGATTGGGGCTGCGGCCTAAATCGGCCAAAAAATAAAAAGAAAAGGAGAAAAATTAGGAACAAAATAATGAAAAGTAAACCTGTACAGGAAGGCACTTGGTTAAGAACAGCACAGTTTGAAGAGAGAACACATGAATGCATCCTCTGAGCTCTGTGGAAAAAAAACTAAACTGGAGGACTCACACTCACGCGTTGGGCAGGAAGGCATCAACGCATGCATGGAGGGATGCTGCTAGAAGCTTCTACATTACTCGCTAGTCAGCATCCGCATCAGGCTTCATCAGATGATGTCACCCAGATGTGAGAATAAGAAGGCCTGTTTGTCCTCGGAGAATTACCAGTTCCAGCCTTGCTGTGACAATAAACATAGATCTTACTCATGTATCTTTCCAAACTCAATTTTACTGTGAGAATGTTCCCAGGAGAACCAGAAAAATCTTAATGCCGGCCTCACTGAGAGCAGCCATATCATGGGCCTTCTTTGCCTCTGTTCATTGATGGAACATTCTGCCCTCTTTAGGGTTGTACGGGCCTGATTTCAAAGAACTTCCAAGCTCTTCTCCCGAAGTTGCCAATGTACAATACACCTTCTGAAATCCAGAAGAAAGATCTCTTTAGCACAGTGCTCATATTAATAAAAGCAGTAGAAATAAAATTGAGAGAGGTTGGTCATACCCAACATACCCTGGCATATGAGCGAGACTCATACCTGTGACAGTATTCGTGAAACACCTGTCATTTGAAGATACCGGTTGCAGACAGAGGCCCTGTTTAGCACAATCTCAGAGAAGCAGATTCAATTCATCTTTTCAGTTTTGCACAATTTCATTTTTCAAAACTAGTCTTGGAATGCTGATTCAGTGCCATACCGGACATTTCTGCGAAGCAGTATCATGTGACAGAAACAGAGAGGTGCCTTGTGCATACCAACAGTACAGAGCTACTTTCAGGCTGTAATTATGGGAAATTGTATGTACACCCTGCGGTTTCCTTCTTTCTGGTTTCTGTACAGTATTTCCCCCACATTTTGATTCTTCTACTTTTCAGAAACTGTTTTCATAGCACGTTTTTTTTTTCCTCCAGTTCTCTGATCGCTCTCTTGACTAGAGCAGTCAGCAGTGGTAATAGATTCCTGCTTTATTTTACATTTGTTATTAACACTGCTGGAATACACATGACAGCTCAATTCACCAACAGACTTTACAAGCCTTCATTGATCATGAGTTTACCTGCTAGAGACCTCAAGGAGCTTGCCAATGTCCCAATGTGATGGACACAAAGTTTGAATACTTTGAGGAGAATGACCCTGATCCCTGCCCTGCAGGGGCACAGTACCCAGAAGAAGAAAGGCAAAAATTAAACCAGGTGCCCTGCCTTGCAAGAAATACAGCAGCTTCCAGGGCAGTGACCAAATAAATACACTGATGGGGCAGGCAATCCTGCTTAATCCCTTTTTACTGAGGCTCCCAAAGGCTCTGAAAGAGACACAAGAAAACAGATGTTTCTGTTCTAGGCATTGGTCACTTTCAAGGATGTTGCTGCTTATTTCTTGGAAGTGGACTGGGACCTTCTGGGAGAAAGGCAGAAGGAGCTGAACAAGAAGGTCATCAAGGAGATTCATGACATCCTTATGTCACGAGGTAAATATGTTTCTCTATCATCTACCACACAAGCACATTATGGAATCAGTGGTGCCTAGATACCATGGGCACCTGAAATTTAGATCCTGGCTTCTGATACCATCCCATATGCAATAGGAGCCTGTGAAAGACGACACCACTGCTACAGGATCTGCAAAAGATGCTGCTCTCTGTTGTAAGATAAACTAGAGGCTTCACACAGCACCAGCAGGCAGGGCCGCCGAGAGAGGGGGACAGGGGGGACAAAAGTCCCGGGGCCCGGGCTTCCAGGGGGGCCCAGCGCTGCCTGGCCCACCCTCTGTTGCCGCCTGGCCCGCCTTCCGTCACTCCCAGAACTAATCTTAAGCCTCCTTTCACTTCGCAACAAGCAGCAGCAGGTCAGGCCACTCCTTCCTTCCATGTCCCGCCCTCGCCTGACGTAACGTCCACGAGGGCGGGGCACGGAAGGAAGGAGGAGAGGTCTGCCCTGCCGCTGCTTGCTGTGAAGTGAAAGGAGGCTTAAGGTTAGTTCCGAGGGTGGGCGGCGGCGGTCTCGGGTGGGGGGGGGGGGGCGGTGGTGGCCTTATCCCGGGCCCGGCTACGGCTCTCGGCGGCCCTGCCAGCAGGAGTCTCTCTCCCATTCCTATACAGAAGACCAAAGAGAGATTTCCTCTGAGACATCTGCATAAGGTCATGACATATCAGCTGCATACAAGTCAACTATACTGTACAAGGTATAACCTCTCCAAATGATAACCAGAAGATTGGCAGCTGCAATGCCTCCACCTAGGAGGGAAACGAAGAGAAATCTCTATACCAGAAAACCTCTATGATGTAATCTTATCTAGATTGTAAGCTCTTTGAGCAGGGACTCTTTTTGTGTATGGTGTACAGCGCTGCTGTGCCTTGTAGCGCTATAGAAATGATAAATAGTAGTAGTAGCAGAAACAGAAGCACCAGCTGCCCCCATTCTCTATTTCTGTGGATAACACTCTCATCCTTCCTGTCTCATCAGCTCCTAACCTTGGGGTCATCTTCGACTCCTCCCTCTCCTTCTCTGCACATATTCAGCAGACTCCTAAAACCTGTCGTTTCTTTCTCTATAATATTATGTATTTATTATTACACTTGTATCCCGCGCTTTCCCACATACAGCAGGTTCAATGTGGCTTACATACTAAAGAAAAAAAGCATCTGTAATTACAAACTGCAATAACATGTAACATTTCCCACAGAAATGTGGACCCAACAGCACTAAGCCTAGAAACTCCCGTGTAAAGGTGCAGAAAAAAAAAAAAAGAAAACCTACAGCACCTGGTATTCCCAGATTATCACCAAAATTCCCCCTTTAATTTCTGAGCAGACTATCAGAACCCTTATCTACACTCTTATCACCTCTCACAGACTATGGCTTCTCCCCCTCCCCAGCTCCTCGGGCCTGGCTTCTTGGTGCACCTGGAAGCTGGCCACATAATCAAATGTTTGATACCATAATACAGAGACAAAACACGCAAGATAAATACATTGTAAGGTAACCGTTAGTAGGAATGGCAACCCCAGGCTGTTTGTCATGCTAAAGTATGTTCTTATTTAACCCAATGCAGATGATGTCCTCCAGCTCTGAAAATAAAAGAAAAAAAGATTCCATTATCCAAAACACGTGTATTGAATTTTACATGACATCAAATGAAAATAAAGTTTACAGATTCTACTAAATATACAGAGGCTTGGCAAATAAAACACCAAGGCATACGTTACTGAACACCTATTCAGACTTCCTTGACAAATGTCAAAACAACACTTAAGAATAAGGTTTTTAAGGTCCCACAACCCTTTCTGCATGCCGGAAGAATAAGCTAGTGGTTCAATCAGCCCTTTGTGAGGGAGTAGCCTAGTGGTTAGTGCAGTGGACTTTGAGCCTGGGGAACTGTATTGGGCAATCAAGCCATTGTGACATCACTGATGAGGTTGGCTCTTATTGGTGGAATGAGTGGAGGAGTAGCCTAGTGGTTAGTGCAGTGGACTTTGATCCTGGGGAACTGTATTGGGCAATCAAGCCATTGTGACATCACTGATGAGGTTGGCTCTTATTGGTGGAATGAGTGGAGGAGTAGCCTAGTGGTTAGTGCAGTGGACTTTGATCCTGGGGAACTGTATTGGGCAATCAAGCCATTGTGACATCACGGATGAGGTTGGCTCTTATTGGTGGAATGAGTGGAGGAGTAGCCTAGTGGTTAGTGCAGTAGACTTTGATCCTGGGGAACTGAGTTCAATTCCCACTGCAGCTCCTTGTGACTCTGGGCAAGTCACTTAACCCTCCATTGCCCCTGGTACAAAATAAGTACCTGAATATATGTAAATCGCTTTGAATGGAGTTGCAAAAACCTCAGAAAAGCAGTATGTCAAGTCCCACCATTTCCCTATCCCCCTTTCCCTTATGACATCACAATATCAGAAGTGAGCCAAGTACAGGACAATCAAGCCATCCATTGTGACATCACTGATGAGGTTGGCTCTTATTGGTGGAATGAGTGGAGGAATAGCCTAGTGGTTAGTGCAGCGGACTCCGATTCTGGGGAACTGGGTTTGATTCCCACTGCAGCTCCTTGTGACTCTGGGCAACTCACTTTACCCTCTATTGCCCCTGGTACAAAATAAGTACCTGAATATATGTAAACCGCTTTGAATGTAGTTGCAAAAACCTCAGAAAGGTGGTATGTCAAGTCCCATTTCCCTTTCCCTTATGACATCACAATATCAGAAGTGAGCCAAGTACAGGACAATCAAGCCATCCATTGTGACATCACTGATGAGGTTGGCTCAGGCACTGGTGGAATGAGGCATTATGACATCACATCACAGTATCACCTCCAGTGGAGGAGTAACCTAGTGGTTAGTGCAGTCACTGCAGTGGACTTTGATCCTGGGGAACTGAGTTTTATTTATTCCCACTGCAGCTCCTTGTGACTCTGGGCAAGTCACTTAACCCTCCATTGCCCCTGGTACAAAATAAGTACCTGAATATATGTAAACTGCTTTGAATGTAGTTGCAAAAACCTCAGAAAGGTGGTATATCAAGTCCCATTTCCCTCTCCCTATTAGAGATTCTAGATGGAATGCTGCTACTATTGAGATTCTGTTGCTAGTATTTGAGATTTTACAGGGAATGTTGTTATTCCACTAGCAACATTCCATGTAGATGCCTGCCCTTGCAGATCAGCAATGCGGCCACGCAGGCTTCTGTTTCTGTGAGTCTGACGTCCTGCACGTCACAGAAGCCTGCGTGACCACATTGCTGATCTGCAAGGGCAGGCATCTACATGGAATGTTGCTAGTGGAGGAGTAGCCTAGTGGTTAGTGCAAAAACCTCAGAAAGGTGGTATGTCAAGTCCCATTTCCCTTTCCCCCTTTCCCTTATGACATCACAATATCAGAAGTGAGCCAAGTATCGGGCAATCAAGCCATTGTGACATCACTGATGAGGTTGGCTCTTATTGGTGGAATGAGTGGAGGAGTAGCCTAGTGGTTAGTGCAGTGGACTTTGATCCTGGGGAACTGAGTTTGATTCCCACTGCAGCTCCTTGTGACTCTGGGCAAGTCACTTAACCCTCCATTGCCCCTGGTTCAAAATAAGTACCTGAATATATGTAAACTGCTTTGAATGGAGTTGCAAAATACCACAGAAGGCAGTATGTCAAGTCCCATTTCCCTTTTCCCCTTTAAGACACAGGGAAACCAGTGTTCGCATCCCACTGCTATTCTGTGTAACCATGTGCAAACCTTTATTGCCTCAGGTTCAAAACTTAGATTGTAAGCCCTGTGCTCAGATGTGGAAAATCCAAACTCAAGTCCACCTGGATCCATAGTCGCAGGGTTCATCCAGTCCTGGGTTTACCCCATTGCATGTAGCTCTGATTTCTCCATTGCATTCCCTAAGAAAAGCAAGACTACAAGACCCTACATGCAATGGGATAGTGTAGATAGAATGTATTTGGATACAGGCAGCAGATGATGTTTTGTATATTCCTGAGAATCTAGCATGTGATGTTTTTGTTCTTTCCTGAGAAAGTAGCAGAATAGCAGGTGATGTTTGTACATTCCTGAGCAGGTTCACGAGCTGTTCATGTAGAGTTGTTCTTGTAAGCAATGCATGATCATGGTTGTGTAAGCAAAATGTAACCAATAGTAATGATAATACATGTAATATCCATGAATATTCATAGAGTATATAAGAAGGGGATTGACTCCCAAATAAAGGGTTTTTTGCCCAGACACACGAGAGGAGAGTTATTTTGCAACATCTGGTGATCCCCGACGTGATCGGTGAAAACGTGACGTACTTACTACGACTGGAACAGTCAGCGCGCCATTCCTTCTACGGAACACTGTAAGTATGGGGGGAAATTTAACATCATCACATAAACAACATGCACAGGAGCTATATACTATAACGCAAAGATATGGTTCCTCCCGAAATCCAATAACTCTTAAAGATATAGAGCGTTTAATTGAGGAAATAGTTTGTCAATGTCCCTGGTATCCAGAGAAGGGATCATTCGATCCTCAAACATGGGAAAAGATAGGGCAGCAGTTTCGTTTAGAGCCTAGAGTTTCGACTCCTATATTATTGACTTGGAGAGAGATATATTCTACTATAGTAATTCTCTCTTCTGGATTGACAGGCATTACTAACGAAAATATATCCAACAAATTGCCAGGCAAGACCTGGTCTCTTTTACCTCCCGCGACTCTTGGACCTACACCTTCTCCTCCTTCTTGTCGGCTGGCCACCGATATGGGAAGGGAAGAGCAAAACAAAACTCCTGACTTTACTACTACTACCCCTAATAAACCAATTGAAAATATCCAAAACAACAACGCTAATGATAGCGTTATTATTACCAAAACACCAAAGAGCGTAGAACGACCTAGTTTAATTCAATTAGGTATACAGCAAGCACGAAAAAATGGTGAATTCATTTGGAACGATGATCTATGGGATAATTCGGAACCTAATCCTAATTTATACCCAGTTACTAGAACTACAACAATAGAGGCAGGGAACGAAACACATCATGCAGAATGGACTGCTCTACCTTATCAAGTTTTGAGAGAATTACGTAGAGCTATCGTAGAATCAGGTTTAAAAAGTTCATTTGTTCAAGGCATGATAGAAGGGATTAGTAACGGTTACTTAATGACTCCAAAAGATTGGAAAGACCTTTTCCGTATGCTGTTAACTCCTGCGCAATATGTAGTGTGGGATAATGAATATAAGCAAGCAGCACAACTTATCACTGGGACTAATTTGGTGCCTGATCAAATTTATGGATCGGGACCATTTTCAACCCTTGATATGCAAATTCAACAAAACGATACCTGTTTTCAAGCCATAGGCACTTGTATCTTGCGAGCATTTAAAAGAACACCAGAAGGGAATAAACCAACAAAATCTTTTGCATCAATTAAACAGGGTGCAACCGAATCTTACCTTCAATTTGTTAATCGATTGCAGGAAGCTGTAACTAGGCAAATTGATAATCTTGATGCGCAAACAGAGTTATTGATTAAATTAGCCCAAGAAAATGCAAATTCAGATTGCAAAAAGGCATTGCAGACTGTAGCTCATCGCCCAGGAATTACTTTAGCAGATTTATTGAGCGCATGTGCAGATGTGGGGACTCATGGTTATTCTATGAATTTGTTAGCAGGAGCTATACAAAAAGGTAATAAGCCACAGGGGACGTGTTTTAATTGTAAGAAACCAGGACATTTTCGAGCTCAGTGTAGAGCCCCAGGAGGGGGTGCCAACTTTGCAAAAGGACCTTCTCGACCTTCTCGAAAATGTCCTCGATGTCAAAAAGGATATCATTGGGCCAATCAATGTCGCTCTAATCCAATTAATTCCACACCGCCACCCCCAAAAAACTTTGCTCCGGGTTAACTCCTAACCTCGGTCCAAAGGGAGTGCAAGGGTCTTTTGCTCATAGTACTACTGCTACACAAGGTAGTGCAGGAATTGACCTTATTGCAGCGGAATGTAAAACTGCCATCTTACCTCATGAAGTTTTGGTATATAATACTACCTTTAAAGGACCCATTCCAGCGGCTACTGTAGGTTTAGTATTACCTCGCTCCTCTGCATCGAAGGCAGGTATTCATGTTATCCCTGGAGTTATTGATGCTGATTACACAGGCATTGTTAAAATTCAAGTATGGTCCTCATCACCTTTAACAATTTCTCCCGGGGACTCGTGGGCACAATTAATTATTTTACCATATTTTACAGCACCTATTCCTTCTACTGTCTCTCGTACAGGGGGCTTTGGATCTACGCGACAGGTAAGTGCAGTTTTAAAACCGGTTTCTAATGCACGACCCACTGCTCAATTTTTATTGCAACAAAAGCCCTTTGTTGGTATATTAGATACCGGGGCGGATGTTTCTGTCATAGCTTATAAACAATGGCCTGTGGAATGGCCCATTGAAGATACTTCACATGTGACAGGAATAGGGGGAACTCAGTCAGCCTCCCAAAGTTCTCAATGGTTATCTATTACATATCCTAACGATACCAAGGTTCTAGAACATATTAAGCCCTGTATTTTACAAGTACCCTTTAATTTATGGGGTCGTGACCTTTTGGAACAATTAGATGCATCATTGATCCTACCTGATTAACAGTTCATAAATATGTCTTTTTCTCTTCCTTTGGAATGGAAAACTGACAAACCTGTTTGGGTAGAGCAGTGGCCGATTACCAGAGAAAAACTGTTGATTTTACATCAATTGGTGGAAGAACAATTACAATTAAATCACATTGAGCCTACCAATTCTCCATATAATACTCCGGTATTTGTGATCAAGAAAAAATCCGGAAAATGGAGATTTTTACATGACCTACGAGCTATTAATGCGATTTTAGAACCAATGGGCCCGTTACAATGTGGTATTCCAAATCCTAATTTGATTCCTTATGATTATCAATTAGCTATTATAGATCTGAAGGATTGTTTTTTTTCAATTCCTCTCCAGGAAAAAGATTATAAATACTTTGCTTTACTGTACCTGTTTACAATAATGCACACCCTACTACTAGGTATTGTTGGAAAGTTTTGCCCCAGGGAATGTTAAATTCACCCACTATTTGTCAATACTATGTTCATCAAGCCTTGCAACCATTTCGTGCCTATTTCCCTCAACTTTTGGTATATCATTATATGGATGATATACTAATTGCAGGGATAACTCTTCCCCCTTCTTGGAAATCTACTTTAATTTCTATCTTGGCCTCCTCAGGATTAACAATTGCCTCAGAGAAGGTTCAAGAAAAGGAACCCTATTTATATCTAGGTTTCCGTATGACTAAAGCTGCAGCCCAACCTGTCGCTCCTCATCTCAATTTACAGTCTCCCACGACATTACATCAATTACAAGAGATTTTAGGAAATCTCAATTGGTTACGTCCCTACTTGAAACTTCCTACAGAATTTTTACAACCCCTGTTTCTCGCATTAAAAGGTCATAAAACACCTGCTGAATTAATTACACTCACTGCATCGCAACAAACAATTCTGTCACAATTGGATCAAATCTTACAAACAAAATGGACAGATAGACGAGATGCATTTGCCCTTTTTGTTTTTGCGTTCTCAAAGACCCCACCCACCGACAACCGTTTGGTGTCTTATATCAAGATACAACTCCTCCGAAATTGATAGAATGGGTCTATTTACAGAATACTCTCCATTCTACTATTACACAATGGCCCCAGCAACTAGCCTTGCTGATTACTAAAGCTCGAGAGCGAGCAACATTCATGACTGGTTTCGACATTCTTAAACTCATCATTCCTCATTCTTTGTGGCAGTGGGAAAAAATGATTCAGTTCTCCGACGACTTGCAATTTATTTTAGCCACTTATGTTGGTATTATAGATTGCCACTATCCTAAAGACCCTCGCATACAGGGCACATCCATTTTGCCAATCACTCTTCATGATCCCATTTCTTTACGTCCACTCCCTACTGCTCTCACCGTCTTTACAGATGGTAGTCCCACTCGTGGGGTGGTTACTTGGTACAATCTGAACAAATGGCACGTCAAATTTACCTCTCCACAAACCTCTGCTCAACGTTCAGAGCTTGCTGCCATCATCCTGGCTCTTTCTTTATTTTCAGATCAACCACTGAATCTTATTGTTGACAGTCAATATTGTGCTAATCTTGTCCGTCGCATGCCCGACAGTTATGTATCATTCAAAATGGATGCCTCTTTTTATGCTTTACTGTTAACCCTCCAAGGTTACTTGGAGAATCGCCTTTCTTCTCTCTTTATAGGTCATATCCGCAGTCATCAACCTTTTCCTGGTGGTCTGTCTGAAGGGAATGCTCGAGCGGATCGCCATCTTCATTTTTTCTCCACAGCACACTGCAGTCATGAACTTCATCATCAAAATGCACCTAGCCTAGCTCGCCAGTTTCAAATTTCTTTAGAAGAAGCTAGAGCTATTATCAAAAATTGTCCACAATGTTCCTTTTCAGCTCCTACTACCTTTTTTCCTGGAGTTAATCCTCGTGGTCTGGAAGTTAATAGCCTCTGGCAAATGGACGTTACTCACTTTCCCCCTTTTGGTCAATGGTCTAAGCTTCATGTGGTTGTTGATACTCATTCTGGATTTTTGTGGGTCACTGCACAAAAAGGGGAAACTACATCTCATGTCCGCTCTCATCTTCTCCAAGCTTTTGCGGTCATGGGTGTTCCTAAAACTCTCAAGACAGACAATGCCCCTGCTTATACTTCCACCTCCTTACAGGAGTTCCTGACCCTCTGGCATATTGAGCACCTTTTTGGTATCCCCTATAACTCCACTGGTCAAGCTATTGTTGAACGTGCTAATCGCACACTGAAAACTGCTTTAAGTAATCTGACTACAAAAAAAGACGGTATTCTCCGTCATAGAGTAAGCATTGATGAATGCTTAGCACAAATCCTTTACACACTGAATCATCTCAATCTCATCAATAATCCTGCTACAAAAACTTTTTCTTCCAGATTTGAACAACATTTTCGTACTCCTGCCCCACCTTTATCTCGTCCTTTGGTCATATACCGACAACTACCTTCTGATCAGTGGAGTTCCCCTGTGCCTCTCCTTACCTGGGGTCGTGGTTACGCTGCTGTTCAAACAGATTCTGGCCCGGTGTGGATTCCAGCAAAGTGGGTGAAACCTCATGTCGTGGCATCAAGGTCTTCACAACCCAATTCCCAATTTCACACTCACCCTTCAAGGACCGCAGATGCAAACACGCAAACGGTCAGTGACTCGTCAACCTAATGCTCCTGTTACTTGGGGACAAATTAAAGCCTTGAGTCAACAAGCTACAGAGACTTTAGAAAAAGCTCATATTGAAAAGACTGATGATAACTTCGTAGTGGCTATTATTGCAGCGCTTAATGCTAATTCCATTACATTGCTTCTACTGTGTTGTTGTTTGTACATACCTTGTGGACAGTCACAATTACTTCCCACAAAAAATATTTGGGAAGCGTTTGCAATTTCACTGAACCAAACTGATTTCTGTCTTTCTCATCAAAAGGCAGTTGGAGAAGTTTTGGCAACTTGCCTGATTCCAGTATGTCATGATCCTAAAGATATGCAAAATGATACTTGGTTTTATTCACAGCTTCCTGTTAATTCATCCTATCGAAATGCTTCTTATGAATACCATAATTGGGGAACACAAACCCTGTTGCCGCCTACTTTGGCAATGCATGTGAGAACCAATCAAATAGCTAGTATCAATATGACATGTGCTCGTATGGTTAATTGTACCCGATCAAATTGTGTTAATTTTGGACCAACTTTGTTAAATTGTAGCTCCTACGAAAATGTTTCATATATTTATAAATTTACTCATTTACCCCCTGGTTGGTTTTGGTCATGTGGAATGTATACCTTTAATTATATTCCAGCTAATATATCTGATGGTACTACATGCTGTCTAAGTCGACTCACTATGGTACTTCCCAGTAAACATATTTTATTTTCTAACTCCTCACATATGCGATCCAAGCGTATGACCCTTGCTGCCAATTGCAATGATAATGTTAAATTTCTGAGTCAAACTGAATATCTGGCACCTGCATTTTCATTAATAGGTGTCCCTGCATTGGCAGCGGCAAATGCAAAAAATATTCGTGAATTAGCCTGTTGGGCAATTAAATCAATCAATGCAACCTCCACTGCTATTAGTTTACTTAATGCTGAGCAACAGCAATTACGTCATGGAGTTTTACAAAATCGAGCAGCCATTGATTATCTTTTATTACTTAACCATCATGGTTGCGAAGAGTTTCAGGACATGTGCTGTTTTAATTTATCTGACAATTCAAAGGCCATTGACAAACAATTAGCTTTCCTACGGAATTTAACTACTCATATTACTATTCATAATAACCTACTCTCTGATGTATGGGATCAATTGTGGCAATGGATCCCTTGGACCTGGCTCCGCCCTATTATCCAGTATTTAGTCATTGGTATTTTTGTTTTCACTATTTTTTGCTGTTGTATACAATGCATTCCTAACCTTTTTTCTTTATGTTTTCCTCGTCCATTCGCTCCAACACGTCACTCTGCTCAATATGTTTATAAGCTATTACAAACATCTCCACCTCCATCTCCAGCTGGCACACCACGGAGATTTCATTAAAAAAAAAAAAAAAAAAAAAAAAAAAAAAAAAAAAGGTGGAGATGTAGATAGAATGTATTTGGATACAGGCAGCAGATGATGTTTTGTATATTCCTGAGAATCTAGCATGTGATGTTTTTGTTCTTTCCTGAGAAAGTAGCAGAATAGCAGGTGATGTTTGTACATTCCTGAGCAGGTTCACGAGCTGTTCATGTAGAGTTGTTCTTGTAAGCAATGCATGATCATGGTTGTGTAAGCAAAATGTAACCAATAGTAATGATAATACATGTAATATCCATGAATATTCATAGAGTATATAAGAAGGGGATTGACTCCCAAATAAAGGGTTTTTTGCCCAGACACACGAGAGGAGAGTTATTTTGCAACAGGATAGAGCCAGGACTCAATGAACCCTGTCCACCTTGTTATCTTGTTCCTACCCACAAGGAATCCTGTCTGCAGTTTGGCCCTCCTCTAGCATCACACGACCAATTCTCTTCTCCTGCCATCTGGGAACCATATTCAGCTGCCTCTACCAGAACCTTGTCCATGCCCTGGGGCTTCTCTGTTTTTCCCAAGCGAGGGGCTCACATGCTTCAAAATGAACATCTCATGAATAGAGTTGCATGTGAAATCGCAGTGTCTACTTTCATAAACAAGCTTCAATCGTGTTCAGCTGTGTTGAGCAGCTACATCTCCAAATGATTTTTTCAGCAGTTTGCTAGTGATTTTCTTCCCAGTCATGAAGGACCATTTTACCTCACAGGTAGGATTGGCATGGGAAAGGCTGGGGGGGGGGAGGGGGACCCTATGGACCTCAAATCTACTTGTTACTGAAGGAGACACTGCCTGATCCTGGCCTGGTCCAGCCCACTGATGGCAGCAGTGGAGACCTTCAAGCACCAGCAAAAGAAGTGAATCAGTGTGTGCTCACAGGTCTTACAGTGGTCCCCCTCTCCAGTGGAGGTGTAGCCTAGTGGTTAGTGCAGCCAACTGTGATTCTGGGGAACTGGGTTCAATTCCCACTGCAGCTCCCTGTGACCCTCCATTACCCCCATATATACCATGTAAACTGCTTTGAATGTAGTTGCAAAAACCTCCGAAAGGCAGTATACCAAGTCCCATTTCCCTTTCCCTATTTGAGATTCTACATGGAATGTTGCTACTATTGGAGATTCTAGATGGAATGTTGCTACTATTGAGATTCTGTTGCTACTATTGGAGATTCTACATGGAATGTTGCTATTCCACTAGCAACATTTTTCCCTTTCCCTATTTGAGATTCTACATGGAATGTTGCTACTATTGGAGATTCTAGATGGAATGTTGCTACTATTGAGATTCTGTTGCTACTACTGGAGATTCTACATGGAATGTTGCTATTCCACTAGCAACATTCCATGTAGAAGCCTGCCCTTGCAGATCAGCAACGCGACCGCGCAGGCTTCTGTTTCTGTGAGTCTGACGTCCTGCATGTATGTGCAGGACGTCAGACTCACAGAAACAGAAGCCTGCATGACCATAAGGGCAGGCTCCGTGTGACTCTGGGCAAGTCACTTAACCCTCCATTGCCCCAGGTACAAAATAAGTACCTGAATATATGTAAACCTGAATGTAGTTGCAAAAACCTTAGAAAGGCAGTATATCAAGTCCCATTTCCCTTCCCCTCCTCTTCTTCCTCCTTTATGGAATTTCTATTGCCAAGGAAACCTGTCTGAGGGGTGGACCACCCTAGAGCTTGTGAGAACACATCATCTCACAGGCCCCACACTATCTTTTAATTTCCCAAACAATTCAACTTAAAAATCTGAGTTCAAAGTTATACTGGCTTGAAATTTCCAACCTCTCAGATATCAGACAAGTTCAGTTACAGCATTCCCCCCCCCCCCCCCTGTTTCCCAGGTAAGTATTTAACCAGCTATAACCTTTTTGCTTTCTCTCCCCAGCTCAACACCTGAATGAAGCAGAGCCCAGGATTAATATACAGCAGGGGAACCAGTTACCCAGCCACCAGCTTCAGATAAGTGTTTTCTACAACTTTGTTCCCAATTCAAAAGCCCACTCCACCCCACCCCACCCCTAAAACCCAGTTGCTTTGTGGTAAACTCTTTTCTTCTGTGTCTTCTGTCTCTTTTCTTCTTTACAGGTTACAGCCAGAAGCAACTGTCCCTCCCGTGAACAGGTAAGTATAAGTATTATAGTGTTATGGTTAATGCAGTGTCCCAGCTTGAGTAGAACATAAGAACATATGAGTAGCCATAGTGGGTCAGACCAATGGTCCATCTAGCCCAGTATCCTGCTTCCAACAGTGGCCAATACGGGTCACCAGGGCCGCCGAGAGACTGGGCCGGGCCAGGGGCAAGGCCGGACCCCCTCTGTCTGCCACCGGGCCAGGCCCCCTGCATTGAAATCACAGAGCCTCTCACTTCCGTGTGAAAGCGCTGCAGGCAGCAGCAGATCACGTCCAGGGTTGCCAGCTGGGAAAAATTTTCCCAGCCCGAAACAGCCATAAACCCGCCCAAAAACCGCCCGTAGCCAATCCCCGTCTTCCGCGTCACCGAACCCCGCCCCCGCATCACTAACCCCGCCCCGCGTCACTAACCCCGCCTCCCACGTCACTAGCCCCGCCCCTACGTCATCCCTGACGTCAGCCCCGCCCCTGAAAGGCTTCTATTGGTCCAATTTGGACCAATAGAAGCCCCGGGAAAGCTTCTATTGGACCGAATTGGACCAATAGAAGCCCCGGAAAAAAACCGCCAAACTCGCACAGCGGCGACGGGAAAACCGCCCAAAAAACTGCATCCCGCGGCCGGCGAAATTTTCCCGCCACCGCTGGCAAAAACCCGCCCAATTGGGCGGTAAAACCGCCCACCTGGCAAACTTGATCACGTCCCATTTTGGCCTCCTTCCCTCCCTGTGTCCCGCCCTCGCGGAAGTTACGTCAGACGAGGGCGGGACACAGGGAGGGAAGGAGGCCGGAAGGGAGGCGATCTCCTGCCCTGCTGTCTGCAGTGCTTTCACACGGAGGTGAGAGGCACTGTGATTTCAATGCAGGGGGCTCGGCCTGGTGGCAGACGGTCGACGACGGAGGGCAGGTGGGACTGCGGCGCCGGGCCCGGGGAGGTTTGTCCCCCCCCTGCCCCCCCTCTTGGTGGCCCTGCATGTCACAAGTACCTGGCAGAAACCCAAAAAGTAGACATGAAGAAAAACGAGGGAAATTGGAGAATGTGTGCACAGAGGAGCTGTAGGCGAGCCGGGGCCGAGAAGATTTGCTGTAGCAGAAGCCACAGAGGTCATCTCCAGACAGAGAGTGAAGCAGAAGAGAAAAAGGGACCACACTGGAGAGCTGGGATGTGTTGGCAGCAGCCTATCTGGAAAGGGAAGAAGCCCCACAAAGAAGAGAGAGAGAGAGACCCCCTCCCCCTGCACCAAGTGCCCAGACTCCAAAGGAACTAGTTTTGGAGTGGCTGCAGAAGGATCCAGCACAGGAGCCTGCTGGCTTGAGTGTCTGCACCTGGGGAAGGAGCTGCCCAGCCTAACCTCGAGCCCTGTGAGTGCCTTTAGGGGGCTTTAGTTTAACTGTTCATCAGTTTGAGTAGTGGGTGTAGAACAGGTAAAAAGGGAAACAATAAAAGAAAAGGGTTATGTTTTGGGAGGGCTAAATAGGAATCTCCCTCGCTTATTTTTTATTTAAATTTAGTTAGCCCACAAGGCCTTTTGCCAAAGAAAATTACTGACTGAATCTAGGGGACACACAGACTGACCTTAGGGAGGCAGGATTTTTCTTTTTTTAGTTCTTTTGAGTCAGGATAGTACGTACTCTGGAGTTCACTCGACAGAAACAGCACTCTCTAAAGTCTGCAATGACCTGTTCCTTGCCAAATCCAAAGGTCACTATTCCATCCTCATCCTCCTCGACCTATCCGCCGCCTTTGACACCGTCAATCATAATTTACTTCTCGACACACTGTCCTCATTCGGGTTCCAGGGCTCCATCCTCTCCTGGTTCTCTTCGTATCTTTCCCAACGCACCTTCAGAGTATTTTCTAATGGCTCTTCTTCTACCCCCGTCCCGCTCTCTGTTGGGGTTCCTCAAGGATCTGTCCTTGGACCACTTCTTTTCTCGATATACACCTCTTCCCTGGGCTCGCTGATCTCATCACATGGTTTCCAGTACCATCTCTATGCTGATGACACCCAGCTTTATCTCTCCACTCCCGACATCACAGTCGAAACCCAGGCCAAAGTTTCGGCCTGCCTTTCAGACATCGCTGCCTGGATGTCCAACCGGCATCTGAAACTGAACATGGCAAAGACTGAGCTCCTTGTCTTTCCACCCAAACCCTCTTCTCCTCTTCCCCCACTTTCCGTCTCTGTTGACAACGCCCTCATCCTCCCCGTCTCTTCAGCCCGCAATCTCGGAGTCATTTTTGACTCCTCCCTCTCCTTCTCTGCCCATATCCAGCAGACAGCTAAGACCTGTCGCTTCTTCCTCTAGAATATTAGCAAAATTCGCCCATTCCTCTCTGAACAGACCACCCGAACCCTCGTCCACTCGCTCATTACCTCTCGTCTTGACTATTGCAACCTTCTCCTCGCTGGCCTCCCTCTTAGCCACCTATCCCCCCTTCAATCTGTCCAAAATTCCGCTGCACGTCTTATCTACCGCGTGAATCGATACTCTCATATCACCCCTCTCCTCAAGTCGCTTCACTGGCTCCCGATCCGCTACCGTATACAGTTCAAGCTTCTCCTATTGACCTTCAAGTGCACTCAATCTGCAGCCCCCCATTACCTCTCTACCCTCCTCTCCCCGTATGTTCCCACCCGTAACCTCCGCTCTCAGAACAAATCACTCCTATCTGTACCCTTCTCCACCACCACTATCTCCAGACTCCGCCCCTTCTGCCTCGCATCACCTTATGCCTGGAACAGACTTCCCGAGCCCATACGCCATGCGCCCTCCCTGCCCATTTTCAAGTCCTTACTCAAAGCCCATCTCTTCTCCCTTGCTTTTGGCGCCTAACCACCTTCTCCATTCATGATATCTACACTTACTACATAGTTTGTTACCTTTAGATTGTAAGCTCTCTTGAGCAGGGACTGTCCTTCCCCATGTTTAAACTTGTACAGCGCTGCGTAACCCTGGCAGCGCTATAGAAATGCTAAGTAGTAGTAGTAGTAGTAGTAGTTCCTGAGTAGATGAGCTGACCCCGCCAACCGAGGAGACGTGGACATGGAGACGACTGAGGTACCCAACGCAAAACAGTGGTGGTTGTGGAGATGAACTGATATACTGGTTTTGTTATGTGCACACAAATTGATCCCAAAAAGAAAAAATCTCAGGTATTAATACACTAACTGTCATTACATATTCACTGTAATACACTTATCTGAGGGAAGCCTGAGCGTATGCGAATCTGTGGAAACCTGTAAGAGAACATTTAGACTTGGGGACAAAGGGTTTGGTCCTTGGGGAACAGAACTGAAGTTACATTAAGGGGAAAGGAGTAGCTGGCTATATTTGTCTGATAATTATTGCAGAGTAACTGGGAATATTTATCCTTGAAGTGTTTATTATAGAGTGACTGAGTTTTAGTAGTAGAGTTTGAGAAGGAGCGAAGTAATAATTGAGTTTGTGCACATGTTTGGAATGTTTTGTGTTATCACAGAAGTTAGATTGGGGTCTTGGTAATTTGTATTGAAAATTTGAACAATTTGAAGAAAGGGGGTGTTGATGCCCCTGTATAAGTCATTGGTGAGGCCCCACCTGGAGTATTGTCTTCAGTTCTGGAGGCCGTATCTTGCTAAGGATGTAAAAAGAATCGAAGCGGTGCAAAGAAAAGCTACGAGAATGGTATGGGATTTGCATTATAAGACGTATGAGGAGAGACTTGATGACCTGAACATGTAATACCCTGGAGGAAAGGAGGAACAGGGGTGATATGATACAGACGTTCAAATATCTGAAAGGTATTAATCCGCAAACGAACCTTTTCCGGAGATGGGAAGGCGGTAGAACTAGAGGACATAAAATGAGATTGAAGGGGGGCAGACTCAAAGAACGTATTACGTTCAAAATCTGCACTCGGGTTCATGAAATCATTCACGGTGAGGCCCCGGTCTACATGTCAGACCTCATAGACTTACCAACCAGGAATTCTAAAAGATCATCACGTACATTCCTGAATCTCCAATACCCCAGCTGCAAAGGCATATGCGTCCAGCTTCTCCTACATAAGTACGCAACTATGGAATGCGCTACCATATGCCATAAAAACAATGCATGACTTAACATACTTCCGAAAATCACTAAAAACCAACCTGTTCAACAGGGCATACCATAGCGACCCATCCTAAATTCCAGTCAACGAAACTTATACCAGAACTGGACATAACTCTATACCCGATTGCCTCATCAATTTGTCACAAATGAACTTTTAACGCTACACCACTCTATTTCTTATCCCGATAATGAATTCTCTATACTTGACTACTAATCTACTTGTTCACTTATGAACACTTAATGCAATACCAATTTGAATTTCCTCATGCCGGAAATGGCGATCCCCATTATGGAATAATGTAAGCCACACTGAGCCTGCAAATAGGTGGGAAAATGTGGGATACAAATGCAACAAATAAAATAAAGATTCAAGTGCCCTCTTGCACTCCAGAGTCAGCGCTTCTACCCGCCCTCCCTGGCCTGCAGCTGCCACCCTATTTTCACTGCTATGTGATGCAGGAAGGGAGCTCCTGTGTAAGACTCTCGTTCCAGTCGCAAGACTTGCGCCAAAGTCCCTTTCTGCATCACATGACTTAAAGGTAAAGACCAGAGCCGTGCGTGCAACAGAGTGGTGCCCCTGGCAGAATTTGGCAGCCTCTACCATGCTTTTCCACAAGTACTGCATTGTGCTGGGGCTGCCTGGGAAATTATGCTTGGTTTGTTCATCTAGATTCACTCCCCGGTGTTCTGAGCAGCCTCATATGATGAATCAGAACAAAAAGGTGTGTGGGAAGGCGTTGGCAAAGATCTCACCCTGATTCTGATAAATCTATTTGAGGAATGTTTAACGTGACTTATAATAAAACAGTATTTAGTACAGAAAAACGTGAGTTCTCAGTTACAATTTCTGCTGCTCAGAATTTTCCAGAGAGTTGTTTCAAGCTGTGAAGTGTTTATTGCAGCAGCTGTCCAATTAACTCTTCCAAACTTTCCTGTTAGATACAGTAGTCACTAAGAGGGTGGTTCTACACCAGGGCACCTCCATTTTGCTGTCCCAAGTCTGCGCAGTAGGCATCTTTCTATAATAGAACTCATAAGTACATAAGTTTTGCCATACTGGGACAGACTGAAGGTCCATCAAGCCCAGCATCCTGTTTCCAACAGTGGCCAATCCAGGTCACAAGCACCTGGGAGAAACCCAAAGAGTAGCAACATTCCGT
Organism: Microcaecilia unicolor; assembly: GCF_901765095.1. NCBI lineage: Eukaryota > Metazoa > Chordata > Amphibia > Gymnophiona > Siphonopidae > Microcaecilia > Microcaecilia unicolor. The sequence continues at coordinate 561,548 of NW_021963582.1, read as the reverse complement.
GTAGAACCCCAAAGAGTAGCAAGATTCTAGAATTCTAAAGAATAACAAGATTCCATGCAGAATTTCAAAGTGTAGCAACATTCCATATAGAACCCCAAAGAGCAGCAAGATTCTAGAATTCTAAAGAATAACAAGATTCCATGCAGAATTTCAAAGTGTAGCAACATTCCATTTAGAACCCCAAAGAGTAGCAAGATTCCATTCAGAATCCCAAGTACATAAGTATTGCTATACTGGGAAAGACCAAAGGTCCATCGAGCCCAGCATCCTGTTTCCAACAGTGGCCAATTCAGGTCACAAACACCTGGCAAGATCCCCAAAAACATTTTGTATTGCTTATCCCAGCTGGATGCATAAGTTTATTTGTATTTGAGTCCTTTAGTACTTGGGTAGTGGAGATTTAGGTAAATTCGTGCTGATCTTGTTGTGTTTCTGGTTGGTAGGTCTATGAGGTCTGTTATGTATCCCGGGGCTTCGCCGTATATAATTTTATGAACCATGGTGCAGACCTTAAATGCAATGCGTTCTTTGATTGGGAGCCAGTGCAGTTTTTCTCGGAGGGGTTTAGCGCTATCATAACGTGGTTTTTGAAATATAAGCCTGGCTGCTGTGTTCTGGGCGGTCTGAAGTTTCTTTATAATTTGTTCTTTGCATCCCGCATAAATTCCATTGCAGTAGTCTACATGGCTTAGTACCATTGATTGTATCAGGTTGCGGAATATAGCCCTCGGGAAGAATGGTTTCACGCGTTTGAGTTTCCACGTTGAGTGAAACATTTTCTTTATGGTAGATTTCGCTTGGTTCTCTAGAGTGAGGTTTCAGCCGATTGTTACTCCGAGAATTTTTAGGTTGTCTGAGATGGGGAGGTTTTTGGGTTTGTATGTGTTGTTATGGGAGGAGATGATGAGACAGTGTGTTTTTTCTGTGTTGAGTTTTAATTGGAATGCATTTGCCCATGAGTCCATGATGTTCAAGCTGAGCTTGATTTCGTTGTTGATTTCTGACAGATCTTGTTTGTATGGGATATGAGGCCTAAACTAACCATATTATATGTATATTCAGTGACATTGATGATACGTTTCAGTCCTGAATGTATGTAATCATTTAATTGCCAGCACCGGTATTTATATTATTTTGGTCACTGGCAATGAAAACTCACCCCTACTGAGCAATGTGAAAGGTTCCTACATTCAATGCACCTGTTTTTATTTGCAGGAGCGGGAGAGAGACAGACCCTGGCACCGGGCCCCCTTGGAGGCCAGGCCAGGGAATCTTGCCCCCCCCCCCCCCTTCAGCAGCCCTAGCATTAACCACTAAGTGGGCCCTCTGCTTTGTGTGGCCATTTTCTAAGAATTCTGCCATGCAGACGTCCATGTTTCTTGTCCCTCCCTCCCCCCCCCCCCCCCCCCCCCAATGTATTCCAGTTTGTAAAATGACTGTTCATACTGGACGTCCATCTCACGTATTTTCAGGCAGGAAATCTTGACAGATTTTCTATTCGAAGGTACATGTCAGATGGACGCTGTGATGTGGACAACCCTACTCTGACTCAGACGACCTTTCAAAGCTGCCCCTCCACATGTCTTTAGGCTCCACACAGGTGCCTGCTTTGCCTTCTCCCATAAGCAGCTTGTTATAAGAGTACCCCCCCCCCCCCCCCCATGTCTGTCTGTATTTATCTGTCATTCTGTCTACAAATTGGGCTAGGTGGTAGAATTTTGGTCCATGGGATCTTGCCGGGTATTTGTGACCTGGATTGGCCACTGCTGGGCTCGATGGACCTTTGGTCTTTCCAAGTATGGCAATACTTATGTACTTATGCATTGATATCCCGAGAACCTCATGTTAAATGATTTTATGAAACCAAGAGCATCTCACCACATAAATGCTGGTACGAGACCTTTGATAGGAAATGGGTTGGCCCTGCACTAGCGTGTTGTATGTGGACTGAATTCCATTCCTACTGTTTCACGTTTTCTCAGCAGAAAATAAATAGCAGATTTTGTTGTTAAAGTAGAAAGCCTTTGGCCAGAGTGAAAAAGAAACCGTCTGTGTTTTGCTGCTCTCATTGCAGGATGTGCTGGTCTGAAATAAGCACATAATGGGGAACAATCACTGCCAAACTCTTTCACACTCATTAATCGCTGGCCAGTTATAAGACCCCCTCGATCAGGGCCTTAATGGAATGGAATAAAGTATGTGCACAGCAAAAAGTTCAGTTCGTTTCAAAATTATTCAGATTACTCAAGTCCTTTGAAGTCAATGGGGCAAACAAGTCTGTACTCTTAACGGCGACGTTTCATCCATTTCATTTACACGTGCTTAAAACTTCCTGGCAGGCTTTTGCCTCAGAGGCAACAGCACTTCAGGACTTAAAGATTAGTACGAAGGCTTCACAGGCCCAAAAGAATGGAACACGGCACTACCGAGGGGCAAAGGAGCACAAACAGTGAAAGGAAGACTCTCAAGACATGGGGACGGGTGAAACACATCACCAACATTGGCAGGAAGATCCCAAGACATGGGTACAAATATTGGCAGGAAATCCCCAGATTCTCCAGGTATGGGGTGCTAGAACTTTGTCGAGAAATAAGTCAACTGAAGGGTGCTTAAAAGAGACTCCAAGTGTCTCCATAGATAGGTTTGCCTGGGAGAATTGGCAGCAGGAGTCTACTTTCTGTCACACTGCCAGAAAGATCACTTGAAAGCAATTAGACCCCGTCTTTGAAAGGAAAATTGGAATGCAGCCTAAATATTTATCTGCACTGTTTTCCAGACTGTCCCAACTGAGCTACTATTGACCAAACTCAACACACAGCTTCTGGGACAATACCGTAGCCAGTCTCTCCAACTGGTGGGGCTGAGGCCAGGGTGACCCCAGAGACAGATACGCCCATGTAGAACAAAGCTCTGGACTCTGAACGTTCAAACACTTGGAAATATACTGTGGGAGGCTGGTAGAGATTTGTTGAATAATATCCATTTATTGGGTCCTCACCAGGTGTGCAAAAAGAAATAAAAGCAAGGCAATAAACCTAATAAGGTATAGTCCATAAAAACAAAGTAAGGTGCTATCTTTTTTTTCTGAAGAAGTGCGGAGAACAAAAGAAGGCTCTCTGGGTAAGTGACCATTATTTTGCTGGGAGATCTGGTGACTTACAGCTTGGAATAGAAAAGAGTTTGTGAGTTTATTGGTAAAATCTATTTTAATGTATTTAAAAAAGCAAACATTATTAGCTTTTTAAAAGATTCTTTTCTCTTAGGTTAACCTTAGTTGTTAAAGCCCTAGAACATTAAAAGTTAGGTAATAGATAGGTTAGAAGGTATCATTTTCTTTGGTTTCAGTTTAACTTTAGTTAATACAGCCCTAGAACATTAAAAGGTAGGTATTGCATTGATTAGAGGGATTTAAATTATTATGTCGTAGCTTAGTCTTCGTTCCCACCCATCCCAGGAGCATCTATTAATTTATAGCCAATTATCACAATTAAGAGGACAAGAGGAAAATTTGTCACCACAAGCTCTTTTTATCAGCAAGTGATTCTTCATAAATAATAAATTATTTGCAGTTCAGTAAGAAGCAAAAGAATAAACTGTACAAAACTGTCTTAAGGCCTTCTCTGTTAGCAACTGTAAATAACTAGTCAACTCAGTAATACCTCTAAGGTTCTGCATTGTGAGGATCACAGAGACCTCTAGTGGTTGTACTAAAATACTGGAATTTGACTTGCAGATACCTCCCTAGCTTCCAGAACAAGGGGAGGGGCTCTCCTGACCAATGAAATGGTAGGAGGAGACCCCTTTTGGAAGGAAACTGTGATTGCTAAAAAATTCCAACCTATTTAAATTCTTTCCCCCGATATTCAGTGCTGTAGATGGCTTGAGCTAAGCTTTAATAAAAGACCCCCTTTGAATATCGGCCTCTAAGCTCATAAATCTAGGCAAACGGCTTAAATTTAAGCTCCTAAATTAAGATGAATTTTCAGCTGAAAATTTAGGCTCCTGAGTTTGGCTGAAAATAGGGCAGAAGTTTAGGAGGTTAACAAGAGCATTAATTAGGAGATCAGGGTTTTCTAACTATTGGGCCCCCCTAGTTTTCTGATTTAAATATCTGAGGATCTTTATACTGATTCACTTAACATGACGCAGCCTTAGCACTGTGAGGGTTAAGACCTCTAAGGTCCTCTCAAGGATCATCACTATCTGTCAAAACAAATTGTATGGTGTGATACCCGCCAGTGAGCCTTCTCAGGAGTAGCCACATTGAACTCTCTCCTCAAGGTGCCCCCTCCCCCAACTCCCCCTTCATTATCTCCTCAGACCCTTGCTGAATTCTTTCACAACAAGGTTCAAAATATAAACCTTGCTTTCTCTACCTCACCAGCTCTCCCTCCACTAGTCCGTTCCCCTCTCTCTCCTTCCCCTCATTCCCTTTCCTCCTTTCCTGAAGTTACTATTGAGGAAACTACACTTCTCCTTTCTTCCTCAAAATGTACCACCTGTTCCTCTGATCCCATTCCCACCCACCTTCTTAATGCCATCTCTCCTACTCTTATTCCTTTTATCTGTCACATTCTCAACCTCTCACTTTCCACTGCGACTGTGCCTGCTGCCTTTAAACATGCTGTGGTCACACCTCTCCTTAAGAAGCCTTCACTTGACCCTACTTGTCCCTCTAATTACCGACCCATCTCACTCCTTCCTTTTCTCTCCAAATTACTTGAGTGTGCTGTTCACCGCCGCTGCCTTGATTTTCTCTCCTCACATGCTATTCTTGACCCATTACAATCTGGTTTTCGCCCTCTCCACTCAACCGAAACTGCGCTTACTAAAGTCTCCAATGACCTATTACTGGCTAAATCCAGAGGTCAATATTCCATCCTCATTCTTCTTGATCTTTCCGCTGCCTTTGACACTGTCGATCACAGCATACTTCTCGATACCCTGTTCTCACTTGGATTCCAGGGCTCTGTCCTTTCCTGGTTCTCTTCCTACCTCTCCCTCCGCACCTTTAGTGTTCACTCTGGTGGATCCTCTTCTACTTCTATCCCTCTGCCTGTCGGCGTACCTCAGGGTTCTGTTCTTGGTCCCCTCCTCTTTTCTATCTACACTTCTTCCCTTGGTTCATTAATCTCATCCCATGGCTTTTCCTACCACCTCTATGCTGATGACTCCCAAATCTACCTTTCTACCCCTGATATCTCACCTTGCATCCAAACCAAAGTTTCAGCGTGCTTGTCTGACATTGCTGCCTGGATGTCTCAACGCCACCTGAAATTAAATATGACCAAAACCGAGCTTCTCATTTTCCCCCCCAAACCCACCTCCCCGCTCCCCCCGTTTTCTATTTCTGTTGATGGCTCTCTCATTCTCCCCCTGTGTCCTCAGCTCGAAACCTTGGGGTCATCTTTGACTCTTCTCTCTCCTTCTCTGCTCATATCCAGCAGACCGCCAAGACCTGTCGTTTCTTTCTTTACAACATCCGTAAAATCCACCCCTTTCTTTCCGAGCACTCTACCAAAACCCTCATCCACACCCTTGTCACCTCTCGTTTAGACTACTGCAATCTGCTTCTTGCTGGCCTCCCACTTAGTCACCTCTCCCCTCTCCAGTCGGTTCAAAACTCTGCTGCCCGTCTCATCTTCCGCCAGGGTCGCTTTACTCATACTACCCCTCTCCTCAAGACCCTTCACTGGCTCCCTATCCGTTTTCGCATCCTGTTCAAACTTCTTCTACTAACCTATAAATGTATTCACTCTGCTGCTCCCCAGTATCTCTCCACACTCGTCCTTCCCTACACCCCTTCCCGTGCACTCCGCTCCATGGATAAATCCTTCTTATCTGTTCCCTTCTCCACTACTGCCAACTCCAGACTTCGCGCCTTCTGTCTCGCTGCACCCTACGCCTGGAATAAACTTCCTGAGCCCCTACGTCTTGCCCCATCCTTGGCCACCTTTAAATCTAGACTGAAAACCCACCTCTTTAACATTGCTTTTGACTCGTAACCACTTGTAACCACTCGCCTCCACCTACCCTCCTCTCTTCCTTCCCGTTCACATTAATTGATTTGATTTGCTTACTTTATTTATTTTTTGTCTATTAGATTGTAAGCTCTTTGAGCAGGGACTGTCTTTCTTCTATGTTTGTGCAGCGCTGCGTATGCCTTGTAGCGCTATAGAAATGCTAAATAGTAGTAGTAGTAGCCCCCATGCTCTGGAATTTACTCCCACAGGGGCTACGTATAACTCGAGACTGTCAGGATAGCTGCACATACATGTCAGGAGTGCTGGACATACTGAAATTAATATGCAAACCAGCTTGACATACTTAAACCAGCTTCTGACATCTGAGAACCCCTCCCCTCAGGAATCACTAAGGATGGCAAATGGACCAAATGCTGCCCAGCGGCCTGATAGCTCTTTTGTTTCTCAATTACCCCTGATTAACATACCTTTTGTCCTATCTGGGAGCAGGGCTTGAGAACAACCAAAGCCAGACAGATAAGCTCCAGAACAGATAAGCTCCAGAACTAGGGACTTCAAAGAGGAAAATCTGTGAAAATGGTCATCTTCCTGACTTCAGGAAAGGAAACTGGAGTTTGTAAAGGAAAGAGCTGAAATCAAAGGCTGGGAAGAAAAGAAGTTATTTGATATATATATATAGAGAGAGAGAGAGAGCAGAGCACGGAGCTCTGCTTTTCTTTCTTTCTTTCTCTACACACACACACATCTTCAGCCACCTGGCTCTGGCCCCCCTTTCTCCTTCAGCCCTTCTCTCTCAAAGCACATGGCTCTGCTTTCTTAGGCTCTCTCTCTTTCTCTACCCCCCCCCCCCCCCCATTCTTACCTTTCTCTCATTGATTCCCATCTAAGCCCACATACAGATACAGCATTGGAATATTTACCTGTACTAAGTGCTGTGATCCTATATACGCAAATACAATATACTTTCTATATATATCCAAACCCATGTGGATTGTGTATTCTTTGGGAACCCACTGCCTCTGTGAACTAGATCCGGGATCATAACTAGGCAACGAATGCTGACAGAGACTACCTCTACTTCAGGAAGCAGGTGAAAGCCTGGCTCTTCTCCCAAGCCTTTAATACATGGGGTGACTGACTATACACTCATTCTGCGCCTGGACTAGCTTGATACACTCACTGTAACTTAGATCAGTTCCTTATCTCTTGCTTAACTATACAACGAACGTACCTTTAATTTAACTAACCATCAAATTATCCCAGCTGACTCTGTACCACACATCTTGTTCCCATCATATATCTGTTCTTGGTCCCTCAGCTACTATTACTACTACTACTACTACTATTTAGCATTTCTATAGCGCTACAAGGCATACGCAGCGCTGCACAAACATAGAAGAAAGACAGTCCCTGCTCAAAGAGCTTACAATCTAATAGACAAAAAATAAATAAAGTAAGCAAATCAAATCAATTAATGTGAACGGGAAGGAAGAGAGGAGGGTAGGTGGAGGCGAGTGGTTACAAGTGGTTACGAGTCAAAAGCAATGTTAAAGAGGTGGGCTTTCAGTCTAGATTTAAAGGTGGCCAAGGATGGGGCAAGACGTAGGGGCTCAGGAAGTTTATTCCAGGCGTAGGGTGCAGCGAGACAGAAGGCGCGAAGTCTGGAGTTGGCAGTAGTGGAGAAGGGAACAGATAAGAAGGATTTATCCATGGAGCGGAGTGCACGGGAAGGGGTGTAGGGAAGGACGAGTGTGGAGAGATACTGGGGAGCAGCAGAGTGAATACATTTATAGGTTAGTAGAAGAAGTTTGAACAGGATGCGAAAACGGATAGGGAGCCAGTGAAGGGTCTTGAGGAGAGGGGTAGTATGAGTAAAGCGACCCTGGCGGAAGATGAGACGGGCAGCAGAGTTTTGAACCGACTGGAGAGGGGAGAGGTGACTAAGTGGGAGGCCAGCAAGAAGCAGATTGCAGTAGTCTAAACGAGAGGTGACAAGGGTGTGGATGAGGGTTTTGGTAGAGTGCTCGGAAAGAAAGGGGCGGATTTTACGGATGTTGTAAAGAAAGAAACGACAGGTCTTGGCAATCTGCTGTATATGAGCAGAGAAGGAGAGAGAAGAGTCAAAGATGACCCCAAGGTTTCGAGCTGAGGAGACAGGGAGAATGAGAGAGCCATCAACAGAAATAGAAAACGGGGGGGAGCGGGGAGGTGGGTTTGGGGGAGAAAATGAGAAGCTCGGTTTTGGTCATATTTAATTTCAGGTGGCGTTGAGACATCCAGACAGCAATGTCAGACAAGCACGCTGAATGGTATATGGTAAGCCGTATTGTAGAAAATCTTTAGTATCATATCTATGTTAGTTGAATGTTCTAATGCTGCTTATTAGGTGTATCATTAGTATTATGCTAACATTTTACTACAGATTTATGTAAGCCACTTTGAGCCTGCTATCAGTGGGAAAATGTGGGATATAAATGTAATAAATAAATAAATATCTCTGGTATTTGAACTCCATTTTTTATGTTTCCCAGTAGTTCTATTATTAGCTTTCAATTTACTGTTTTCAAGTTTACCTCATTTATATTTATTCTTGGTCATTTTACTATTGTTGTGCTGTTAACAGAATTGTAAGTTTTATGTTAAACTGTACCTGCTGTACACCGCCCTGGGTGAATCTCTTCATAAAGGCGGTTAATAAATCCCAATGTATAAATAATTAATAAAATTGTATACAGAGGGTGCCAAGAACGTGTGTAAATGAGAGAATATCAACATACCGACATGTACTTGCCAATATTCTGTTCCCTCTAAGCTGAATGGGAGTCCTCCAATTGCATTGCTGCCACTGGGGGGCAGTACTTAAATATCGTGTTTTCAATTGCTAGGGACAGACAGGTTCCCTGGAGTCCTGCAGAGCATGCTTGTCCCACACTATTTATTAATTACATTTGTATCCCACATTTTCCCACCTATTTGCAGGCTCAATGTGGCTTACATAGTACCGGAAAGGCGTCTGCCATTTCCGGTGTGAAAAAATACAATGTGACGTTGTGATAAGATGTAATTTAAATGGCAAAGTCACAGTAATAGTCGTAAGGTGGGAGAGTAGCGTTGTGTTCATACATGCTTCGGTTTTCTTGTGTAGCCAAGGTCAGTTCTATAGGTTGGATCGGGAGGGTATGCTTTTTTGAACAGGGTGGGTTTTTAGTATTTTCCGGAAGTTTAGATGGTCGTAGGTCGTTTTTAAGGCTTTTGGTAGTGCGTTCCACAATTGTGTGCTTATATAGGAGAAGCTGGATGCAGTGGCATACCAAGGGGGGGCGGTGGGGGCGATCCGCCCCGGGTGCACGCCGCTGGGGGGTGCCGTGGCGCACTCCTGCTCCTCCGAGTTTGCTAAATTTCGTTCGTTTGCTGCAGCTCTCTCTGCCCCGGAACAGGTTACTTCCTGTTCCGGGGCAGAGGGAGCTGCAGCGAACGAACAAAATTTAGCGAACTTGGAGAAGCAGGCGCGCGCCGCGGCACCCCCCCCCCCCCAGTGGCGTGCACCCAGGGGGGGTGTCATTTCGCTGGAGGGGGGGAAGGTGTCATCTAGCGGGGGGGGGGGGGGCGCGCTCCGCCCCGGGTGCCATCCAGGCCAGGAACGCCACTGGCTGGATGCATAGGTAGATTTATATTTAAGACCTTTACAGCTTGGGTAGTGTAGGTTTAGATATGATCGTGTTGAATCGGAGGCGTTTCTGGATGGTAGGTCGATTAAGTCTGTCATGTACCCAGGCGCTTCGCCATAGAGAATTTTGTGGACTATGGTGCAGATTTTAAAGGCAATGCGTTCTTTGATTGGGAGCCAGTGTAGTTTTTCACGGAGGGGTTTTGCACTTTCAAATCGCGTTCTTCCAAATATGAGCCTGGCTGCCGTGTTTTGAGCAGTCCGCAGTTTCTTTAAGGTTTGTTCTTTGCATCCCGCATAAATTCCATTGCAGTAGTCAAGGTGGCTTATTACCATTGCTTGTATCAAGTTGCGAAAGGTATCCCTCGGGAAGTATTGTTTCACGCGTTTGAGCTTCCACATTGAGTGGAACATTTTCTTTGTGGTGGATTTTACTTGGCTCTCCAGTGTAAGGTTGCGGTCTATTATGACGCCGAGGATTTTCAAGCTGTCTGAAATAGGGAGGGTATGACCTGGGGTGTCGATGCTTGTGGGCTTGTGGGATATTGGAAATGTGATAGTAAAACAGCACCACCTACTGGCAGGACTGTAGGTGGAGGACTCCCGCTCAGCTTAGAGGGTACAGTAAATGTGATGATGCATAGTCTGAAGGTGGGCGTACATATGAGCAGAGTCTGGGCAGGGGCATGGACAGGGCTATACACAGAAAGCACATGCACACATTTGCGTCTTCCTCCGAGCGGGTGTCAATCAGTTCATTGGCCTTTGCATGCTACTGGAACTGGATTTGGGAGCCTGTTTTGAAAAGACACAGAAGCATCTACGACCCCTTTTCGGGCCCCAAGATATCATCATTTCTGCCTAAGATATTAAAGAAAGCAGGTGCCAGGTAAAGTCTAATAGTTTTAATTCTATGTACATGAATATATAGCAGGACAACTTTGTGCATGAAATACATATTTAAACATAAAAATTAACCAAAATTAGAATTTACATGGACAATGCAACAAAGAAGATTGTAGTCCAGTTAATACTTAAGGTTAGATCTGTCTTTTTCTCGAGTACGACTTTTTATAATAGTTTACAGTCATAGACATTTATAGTGAGACTTCGTAAAATAAATACAGTAGGTCTATCATCTCTAGATAGTGTCATGTCTGTGGGACAGCCAAGGGACTTCTCCCGACATCTTAAGTAATAAAATAAATTTGTAGCAATTCATGCAGTGTGCGAAGCCAAAGGAAGGAGTGGCCTCTGCGGTGTTCCCAGTTGAGTTGGTCACCTACCGAGCAGAAAAAGGTTGGAGCACAGGAGACAAAACAAAAGTGTAACATATGACGGTGAGGGGCCTTCTGTGAGCACCAGGATCAGTCTTTACAAAGGAACATAAACAGATGTAAACATAAATATACAGGTTAAGAGCTTTCCACATACTATAAGTACAGGTTGAAGCTTCTCAGCTGTGGAATTAGTCAATCTCTGTACCTCAAGTAGGTCATTGTCCAACATGGAGTTCCATAAATTCCTTCATTAACAGAACTTCCTTGTTTTTACGAGCTTGCTTTGATACTTGATTGAATGGCCACCATGCCCTACAACATAAACATCCAGCAGATAGGAATGACCAGGTTGCAGACCCTTGATTGTCTCTGTGGTGACTGCTTTTTGCAGGTTCTGGCTGTGAAAGTATTTACAGAGCACCTTGTTGGATTTCTTCCTCGTCTCCGGCCCAAGGCACTGGTTCTGCTCTCTTTTCTTCTCCTCCTCGTTGTAATTGTCAGCTACTTCTTTTTTATAGACACAAAACTTACTTCTTTCTTGCGTACCCAGCCATGCCACTGTGACTGAGGAGCAGGTGCGCAGTTTGTCGAAGACTTTGATTCGTGTGTCTTCTGGAACAGAAGGGAACGGCTGTTTGTTGGGTCTGGTAGTAGCTAAGATTTTCAGCAGGGACGCACCTTTCTTGCTTCCTTTCAGCCTGATCAGATATTTTGCCTTGGGTTTTCCTTTAAGGTGGAACTGACGGATTCCTTCCACATTGTGAGAGAGCAAAGGTTTTCCATCTTGTCGCACTTGGATCTGAATAGCATCCAGGCACGAGTGAACAAAGATAGTCACTTTCTGGTGGGAAGACACAGGTGCAAACCTTAGGAACTTTGAACCTTTCCTCTTGATAAACACATCGGTGACTTTTCCATCTTTCAAGTCTACTATCTTTTGTTTTGTCTCTTCTTTAGTCTTGGCAAAAGTTCCAATATATGCGGTGCTCATGTTAGTCGCACTGTTTACTGCGAACACATCAAAGTAGTACTGAGTGTCAGGCCTGAGCTCAGATGCGGTGAAGATGTTCTTATTCCCAATGCAGACTTTCTGAAGGTCAACCCTGGGTTTAGCAGTAACTTGTCGTAAAAGCTTGGTTGATGATTTTGCTAAGAAACCACGTTCCTTATCAGCGTCATTGCTCGCAGGGAAACCAAAGTGGGCAAAATCAAAAGGGCTGAAGTCTAAGCCTGGCTTCGGAGCTATCATGAAGGCATCATCAACATTCAGCTTGGCTTCGACAGCACACAGGCTTTTGAAGTTGTGTTCTTTGTTGATGACTACACAGTACTGAATAGGCTGTTTCAGCACAGAAGCTGTGGGACTCGGCTTCCATGTCAGAGTGATTGAGCTGCGTCCCAAGGTGGTGACATCAACTCTTGGGTCATAAGGTAATTCGGGATAAGGCTGGTCAGATTCCGGAGTTGTACTTGCATAGACTTTGAAATGTGTATCCTTCTCGGTTGAAATGAGTTCTAGTTGGTATAAACCGGAAGGTGAACTGGAAGATACAAAATACTCCACATCGTTGCCTTTGTAAGAAAATAACTCAGTGCGTTCCTCATCAGCAGTTTGCTGCCTCTGGTCCTCTAGTGGCTCTGGTTCACCTGAAAGGTTATAAGAGAGAGAAGCTTGTAAATAAATAGGCGAATATTCTGAACGGATAACTCACTCATTTACAGTTATGTGAACATTCAGCAGAGTTAGCAATGTCCCCTCTAAGCTGTGTGGGAGTCCTTCCACCTGCATTCCAGCCGCTAGAAGCTGGCTTGTTCCTCGTAATTGAAAACACGATATTAAAGCAGTGGCAGGAACACGGGTGGAAGGCTCCCACACAGCTTAGAAGGAACACTGGAAGCTGGGTGTCCAAGTGTGAATGCTGAAAATAGAGGCATAAATTCAATTTAAATGGTAACTTATACCTGCTATGTCTGCATTCATGCTTGAGTTCATGAATTAGGTGGAGGGCAGCTGAATTTTGCCACTCTCTCTGTGCAAAATTTAGCACCATCTTCAGAATATCCTAATCTCAAATGGATAAGTTTGGTGGTATAGCACGTCACACAGCCAGAGGTTGTGCCCAATTCAAAAATATGGGCTTTGGGGCTGATATTTAGAAGCACTGAGAGCTTTTGACACTGTTGATCACCGCCTACTCCTTGATGCACTGTCCTCACTTGGATTTCAGGACCCTGTTCTTTCCTGGTTTTCTTCTTGTCTCTTCCATCGCACTTTTAGTGTATACTCTGGTGGATCCTCCTCCACTTCTATCCCACCTATCAGTTGGTGTACCTCAGGGCTTTGTCTTGGGAGCTCTTCTTTTCTCCATCTATACTTCTTCCCTTGGTGCTCTGATCTCCTCCCATGGTTTTCAGTATCACCTTTATGTTGATGACTCCCAGATCTACCTCTCCACACCAGTGACTTCAGTAGGAATCCTGCCCAAGTCTCAGCCTGCCTGTCTGATATTTCTGCCTTGATGTCTCACCATCATCTGAAACTAAATATGGCCAAGACTGAACTTCTTATATTTTCCCCTAAACCCAACTCTCCTTTTCCCCCCATTCTCTATCTCTGTGAATAAGACTCTCATCCTCCCTGTCTCATCAGCTCGTAACCTTGGGGTCATCTTCGACTCCTCTCTCTCTCTTTCTCTGCACGTGTTCAACAGACTGCTAAAACCTGTCGTTTCTTTCTCTATTATATCACCAAAATTCGCCCTTTCCTTTCTGAGCACACTACCAGAACCCTCATCCACACTCTTATCACCTCTCGCTTAGACTATTGCAACTTGCTTCTCACAGGTCTCCTACTTAGCCATCTCTCTACTCTTCAATCTGTTTAAAATTCTGCTGCACGACTAATATTCCACCAGGGTCGTTATGCTCATATTAGCCCTCTCCTCAAGTCACTTCACTGGCTTCCTATCCGTTTCCGCATACAGTTCAAACTCCTCTTATTGACTTTTCTGCCTCTGTCCACTCAAATTTCACTCATTTCACACCCTTCTCATTTTTAATTTTCAGCTACCTATCAATTTTTCATCTCCTCTCAGTCCCTAGCTCTCCCATTTCTTATCTCACTCCTTTTCCAGCATTCTATTTCCTTCCATCTACTCCCTATTACCACATCTCTACCTCTGTACTGACTATTCACTTCTCACTCATCTTCTTGCCAGCCCCCTTTGACTTCTTTCACATGATTCCACCATTTCCAGAACCTCCTCTCCTTCTCTCCAGGATACTTTTGTAGCCCACCCCAGCCTCATTGCCTGACATCTCCCTGTCCCTTTCTCTCCACCCCCTAGCATCTTTCTATCTCACCTCTCTTCCCTCCTGCATCTACCCATGGATCCATCTCTCCTCCTCTCTCTACACCCCATGGTCAAATATTACTCCCTCTCTTTTCGGTTCTTCTTCCCTTGATGCAGCATCTCTTTCCTCCCTCCATCCCATTGTTTAGCATCTCTTCCTCCCTCCCACTCCCAGACTCAACATTTCTCCCTCTCTTTCCTCCTTCCCAGCCCCAGGTCCAATTTCTTTACTTTCTTCCAGCATCTCTCCCTCCTCGTTCCACCACCCCCAGGTCCACCATCTCTCCATTTCTCTTCCCACCTTCTCTCCCTCCTTCCCCACTACCTCGGGTCCACCATCTGTCCCTTTTTCTTCCCAACTGCCTTCCCATTCCATATCTCTCTCTCCCTCTTTCCTCATCACCCCCAGGTCCTCCATCTCTTCCTTTCTCTTCCCAGCTGCTCTCATATCCAGTATATCTGTCCCCCTTCCTTCACACCCCAGGTCCAACATCTGTCCCTTTCTTTTCCCTCTCTCCATCCTATTGTCCACCATTTCTCTCCCTCTCCTCTGTTTCCAAGTTCATTATTTCTTCCCCTTCACCCCTCCCCCACCCTCACTCTGGCATCTCCCCTTCTCTTTGAACTCCTCCCCCCCCACCAGTCTAGTTCAAAAACAGCTGCTCCAGGGGGCACCCATGGGCCAGCATGCCTTCCTCTTCTCTCCACCCCTGTCCGGTGTCTTCCTCACCTTCTCGGTCTAACTTTAAATGTTTTTTTCTTTGTAGAGGTTTGCCAGTGCAGCAACGATTCAGACATGCTGCCTTCGGGCCTCGCTCAGCACTCTCCCTCTGCCGCAGTCTGCCCAGATGGAAACGGGAAGGTTGCATCAGAGATGGGGCAAAGCACGGTAGAGGAAGAGTGCCAAGGAGGCTGAAGGCAGCATGTTTGAATCACTCCTGTGATTCAAACTGTGGGGCCCAGGCAGCTGCCCTGTTTGCCCCTCACTAACGCTGACCCTGAGTAGCCCCCACACTCTGGAATGCACTCCCTGTAAGGCTTCGCTCAACCCAAGACTATCTCTACTTCAGGAAGCAGGTGAAATCTTGGATCTTCATCAGGCCTTTAATGGAAGAAGTAACTAATATGCATACCATATGTCTTTATGCCCTTATTATCGCCCTTTAAGCTCCCATTGTCTCCTTCCAATGTTTCAATGTTTGTGTTCCATTGTTACATTCCTTAACGACACTTCGATTGTCTCGCATAACTCTGCACAATGTAACCCATAACCATTTGTAACAAACTGTATTTCCATCATTCATCTCATATTGTAAGCCACACTGAACCCGCAAAAAGGTGGGAAAATGTGGGATACAAATGCAATAAATAAATAAATAGTCACATACACACACACACATGGAGTGACACCAGCTGCACATACTGTAGCAGAAAAAATGTTTATTCACTCCTATTCTAGTTTAAGATAATATGCAAGCACTTTTCAGGACGTCACGTACAATTTCTTAGTACCTTATTCCCTGCTACTCTATCTATCTATATGCTCCATCTTGCTTACACCCTGTGCTGTCTATTAAAATGTTTTACTGACTGGTATTGTGTTGATATTAACATACATTGTTTAACAGAAATAACTAACTTGCTAGGTCATACACACAAGGAGTGACAACCGGCTGCATATACTGTAGCAAGACATGTAAGACTTTTCTGGCATCGTGTTCTAACCCATATTCATGGAAACAGGGTGCATTGTTATGTATAACTCCTTGTGATTCTGGGCAAGTCACTTAACCTCCATTGCCCCTGGTACAAAATAGTACCTGAACATATATAAGTACATAAGTAGTGCCATACTGGGAAAGACCAAGGGTCCATCTAGCCCAGCATCCTGTCACCGACAGTGGCCAATCCAGGTCAAGGGCACCTGGCACGCTCCCCACCGTAAAAACATTCCAGACAGTTGTACCTAAAAATGGGAATTTTTCCAGTCCATTTAATAGCGGTCTATGGACTTGTCCTTTAGGAATCTATCTACACGCCCTTTTTTAAACTCCGTCAAGCTAACCGCCCCGTACCACGTTCTCCGGCAATGAATTCCAGAGTCTAATTACAACGTTGGGTGAAGAAAAATTTTCTCCGATTCGTTTTACATTTACCACACTGTAGCTTCAACTCATGCCCTCTAGTCCTAGTATTTTTGGATAGCGTGAACAGTCGCTTCACATCCACCCGATCCATTCCACTCATTATTTTATACACTTCTATCATATCTCCCCTCAGCCGTCTCTTCTCCAAGCTGAAAAGCCCTAGCCTTCTCAGCCTCTCTTCATAGTAAACTGCTTTGAATGTAGTTGCAAAAACCTCAGAAAGGCGGTATGTCAAGTCCCAGTTCCCTTTCCCTATTTGAGATTCCACATGGAATGTTGCTACTATTGAGATTCTGTTGCTACTATTTGTAGATTCTAGATGGAATGTTGCTACTATTGAGATTCTGTTGCTACTATTTGAGATTCTACATGGAATGTTGAAACTATTTGAGATTCTACATGGAATGTTGCTACTATTGGAGATTCTAGATGGAATGTTGCTACTATTGAGATTCTGTTGCTACTATTTGTAGATTCTAGATGGAATGTTGCTACTATTGAGATTCTGTTGCTACTATTGAGATTCTACATGGAATGTTGAAACTATTTGAGATTCTACATGGAATGTTGCTACTATTGGAGATTCTACATGGAATGTTGCTACTATTGAGATT